>NC_064283.1:25361572-25364991 GCF_019186545.1 Solanum stenotomum
TACTTAACGGTTCGGTTTTCGGTTTAACCAATAAGAAAATACTCATATATATTATATACACGATAAGAAAATTTTCAAATAAACCATATGATTTTTCCAGCATTTGGCATGAAAGTAATAATCATAAAAGTAACAATCATTTTTCTTGCAAGTTTAGACACTAGACACATTCAAAGGAAAAAGTGTGAAAGTAACAATCGTTTAACCATTAACAAAAAGTGTGAAAGTAACAATCGTTTAACCATTAACAATAAGACTAGTAAATTTAGAATAGTCTTATTGGGTTATCGGTTTAACCATTAATAAAAAGGGAAAACTTCAAAATATGACAAACATTCATAAATATTCAAGAAAAATAGCTATATTTTATTTTTTTCATGTTATATGGATATAATTAGATTATAAATAGCAAACTTAATTATATACAAATAAATAAATAAAAATTTATATATATTTAATATAATAAATAAATCTTAAATAGAAAAGTAATTATTGAATGCCTAATTAATTATGGCAGGCACATTTGTGATCTTTTCCCATGTTTACCATTATCAAATTTTTCTCTTTCATCAATATTCATACATCACATACTTTCTGATTTTCCCCCCCCCAAATTCATTCAAATTCAAGATCCTTTACATCACTGCAAGAGCAATTTTTGTGATTTTGTATCCATCAGATATCTTCTAATTGCATATTTATCTCGTTTTTATGAACATTATATATCTACACATCTACACTTTCTTCTATTTCATAGGGTTTTGATTCAAGAATTTGTTTATCCCTTTCAATGGCTGAAATTGATACTCTGAGGAAGGTTACGAGAGATATACATTTATTTGACAAATTGTTTGATGAACTACCTTCTTTTGATTTGTGTATTACTCAACAAGAAGTCAAAATTTCAGGCTCTACTGCTGCAATGGAGAACGAAAGAAGAACAAAAAAGGTTAATGATCATATACCCTTAAATCTGCTTGAAAAAATCGAACATGCAAAATTAATAAAGAAGAAAAAAGGTTCAAAAGTGAAAACTAATCTTGAAAAAAAGGAGAAAAGTCAACAATATTGATTCAAGTGGGTGTGAAAAAAGAGCAGTCGAGCAGGAACAAGAGGAAATGAAATTGAGATTTGTATGCTTTATTTTTTTTAGTTTAATGTCATTTACTTATATATCTCAACACATGTATTGTGTGCCATTGTCATTATATTATGGATTGTCCTCTTGTATTAAAATTGTTAGAAAATTTGATTTCGTATGCATGTGTATAGTTGTTAAAAAATGAGCACAAGAAGAACATGAACAAAAAAGAGATTGAGGGTTCTTTGATTGTCAGTTTTGTATATAGTAAAATACTTATATACATAGACATTTGTATCATTATATAACCACAAGTTGAATTGTTGATCTGTGAATACAATTATATTTGAATACATAAGTACTCTGTCAAATTTAAAAGTTGATTAGGGAATTCAAGTATAGTTGGATACATCAATATAATATTGTTGGCCTTTTCAAAAATTTATTTACAAGAATACTTATACAGTTTGATACCCACAAATTGTATCTTTTTTTGCTCGTGTGTCTCATATATCCATACTTACACAGTTTGATACCCACAAATTGTATCTTTTTTGCTCGTTTGTCTAATGTATCCATATTTTTGCTTACCAACAGTGTTGAATGTATCCATATTTATATACATAGATACTTGTATTATTATATAAGCACAAGTTGAAATGTTGATTTGCGAATACAATTATATCTAGATAGATAAGTACTATATCCAAGATAAAAAGTTGATTTGGGAATACAAGTATAGTTGTATCCAACGTATTCATTTTTGTGTTTAACAACAACGTATTCATTGTATTCTATATTGGTGCATTCATTTTTTGTTTAACAACTAGTGTATCTATTGCCATGTAGTTCACCTATTCAAAATCGAAATACTTAACCTTCATTCACAAATTCAACAATTTGCTTACATACAATAACTTGAATTAACAAAAAAAAATATTAATACCTTTACGACGCCAGAATAAGAATTATGGAGACAACAAGAAAATTGAGTATGATGTATCACAATTTTTATTAAACTGATAAAGAATATAATATGATATGTCTATGAGTAATTTTCAGTTATAAAGTTAATTATGGGAAGTTACTCATTGTATGGATGTAATGTAAGGATAGTGTGTTATATTTAGAGTCAATTCCTTATTTAGTTTGTTGTACTTAAAGATGTATTAATGTATAAATAAAATAAATAAAAAACTATACAAAAATACAGCGAAAAAGTGATATAAATTGTAGTCATTTATTGTAAATAACATACTTATAGCTATTGGTATTCATTAACCCTATAAATATAGTTATTTTTGTAAGTTTATAAAACCGAAAACCGAACCAATAACCCAATAAAAAAATTTGCAAAACCGTTTAAAAACCGTTAGCCCAATAACCCAATATCAATAAACCAATAGTGTTTTTTTCGGTTCGGTTTATTGGCTAAATCGGTTTTTGCACACCCCTAGGTAAAATTGAACTATTTAACATTTTTCAAGTTTCTTTTTCATATTCATGGGGATTTATTTCTTTTTAGGGTGTGTTTGGTAGGAAGAAAAATGTTTTTCATGCAAAATATTTTATAGAAAATATTTTCTTAGAAAACAAGAGGATTTTTGACTTATTTTCTCATGTTTGGTTGATTTCCTAGATTTTTTTTCTTGCATTTGATTGGTGAATTAAAAATATTTCTAGAAAATATCTTTTAATTTTTGCTAGAGAGTAGAAAATACCTTTTAGAAAAATAATTCCCGACATGGTAACCAATACCGAAACCAATCTAGGATACGACTTTGATACCCGAACTAGGTACCTGACTTTCAAATTGACCGACGACCTCAACACTGATCCGAACTAGGACACCACAATGACCGATCTGAAATCCGACACTGGAATTTGACCTTAGACCTGACCCCTAACTTCCGATTAGAGACTCAACATTTAAACTGAGACCGGATATCCGACCCTAACTTGACCCAAACACCCGTTTGGACACTGACTATCAATATGAAATCCGATCTCGATATTTGAATAGAGACCTGACTTACAAATCAGAACCCGACCCTTGATAACCAACAATTGATGCGGGACCCAACTTTTGTGGGGGAGGTCAGGGGGTAAAAACGTAATTTTTGAAAATTTGAAAAAAAATTTCGAAAATAAACTTATAATTTTTTTTAATTTTCTTTTTGTTGGAGGGGTTGGGTTGGGGTAAATTTTTTTTTTTTGAACAAAAAAATTAAAATATTTATCAGAAACAAACTTTTTAAATTTTTTTTTGGAATAGGGGGGGGTAGGTGTTGGGTTAGGGGTGGGGTGGGGTAATTTTTTTTCTTTTCTCAATTTAAAA
>NC_064283.1:25367819-25563258 GCF_019186545.1 Solanum stenotomum
TGCCTTCTATTTGTGAAAGCTTTGTTCTCCTGTTTTGGATTAGATGCTCAACTATTAACTGATGCCATGTTTTGAGATGGTTCCTGTATTGTTGTTGGTGATTATCCTTTCTCTAATTTGTTCTAAGCTCTTACTTCTTGTTGATGGATTCCTCTTGGTAGTCCATTGCTTATGGCTTCGGGCTAAGGGTTAGGCTTACCTACTGGTGAAGTGTAGTAGGTGGCATCATGACCTCAGAAATCAGGTCGCGACAAGTAAGGTGTTGATATACATGTGGATAAAGCAGTAAGTACTCATTAATTAGAACTCGTGGTTTGCTGAATGAGTTTGTGTCACGACCCAACCCACCGGGCCGTGCGGGCACCTACGTACTACCACCCAAGTAGGAGAACCCTCTTACACCCATAATTAAATAATGCGGAAAATTTAATAAAACAAAGGAAAATACTGATGAAATTTTATAAGTAAGAAACTTTAACACAACTTTAGTTACGACTTACACAACAATTTAACATCTCCAGGGATCTAGTCTAAAGAGGTACAAGAGCTACTAAGAGTAAAACTGGACAAGATAAATAAAAGACACAAATCCGACCATACAGAAGGAAGAATAGAAGCTGCTGGAGAATTTCTTCGTCTTCACCTAATGAAACATCACCATCCTGCATCCAGACTATGTCAAAAAGACACAACAAGATTAGTATCAGTACAAACACATGTACTGGTAGGCATCATTGGTCAACCCGATGCCCACCACATAACATAAGAAACCAACTAGTAAGATCATGAAATAAACCACTCGCTTCTCCACCTTTACCTTCTCTTAAAATACCTCCAATGTACACCAACACTCTGATTACTAACCACCTCCTCAATCAACTTACTTACTAGGTTCTTGATCATAGCCTAACCATTCTAACACATTAGCAAATCCCCAATTTCACCCACAATCATTCCAACTAACCGCTCACCTCGTACCCTTACTTCCTCGTCACATTACTCAACTATGGTCACATAATACACTACTTCAAACTTCCTTACCACTAAAACCAATCTCTTTCCCCAAGGTGAAATCCACCGAAGCATATTTCATCACATACACTACCTCTACTTCTCTCTATTACGACACACGCACAACCCTTATCCATTTCTCGCCCCTTGAACACTTTACCCTTCCACTATACCCAACATGTTCGCTTAACACAAAGAACAATCAAATATAAGCCGTCATAACCTAACATATATAAGTCAACACAACCATATAATCATATGCATATATCGAACATGTACAATATTATCAACATTTACGAACAACGAACATCTTCCTATTTCTCAAGGTTCATAATTATGCAAATCATTGGTCCTCTCATAGAACCCAAACCCAAACAATTAGTATACCAGAACGTGGTACCCGATCCAATGTTTATGCTGGAACGTGGCAACCGTTCCCATAATTATGCCGAAACGTGGCAACCGATCCAAGTTAGTTATGTCGGAACGTGGCAACCGATCCATTCAAACACACCATAATCACAAATATATCTTCAAGATCGTACATTTAAGTCATGATTTCATGGAAATCATCATTCATCTATCTCATTTACAACAAGTGTGATCAATAATGTTACATTCATATACATACATGTATCATAATGAAGCAAGAACAAATATACATTCACACAATCATAGAATCACAACCATCACTTACAATTGATTGTCATCAAAACACATCATGCAAACCTTAATTCGACCATACTCAGCCCTAATTCATCATAAAAGGCTTCTTTCTAGGGTTTAAATCATAAATCATTTGGTGCACGAAGGCCTATACATAAATCTTACCATTGATTTACATATATTACGCAGTGAGCACAAATTTAAACTACTCAATTCATAAAACCTACCCTACCTGGGCGCCAAGCAGCTGCACAGAGGTTTGTTCTTTGATTCTTATTTTTGAAATTTGTGACAGTGATCTTGACCGGAAATTCGCAATACATCGACATTTTCACGCTAAAAATCTTTCTCTCCCTTCTTCCCAAGCCTGCAACAACTTTTTGGGGGTTTCTAAGGTATTTTACGACTAAATGAGGTATTTTAGGAAGAAAAAGAAAATTGAATTTCGCGTTATTTATGTTCTGCCTCGCCTACCCCACTATGGCGCCAACTTACCCCGCTGCCCTAGTGGCAACAGGCCCACTCTGGCGGGACAATGGCCCAGAATTTTTCCAGATTTTTGTTTCTCGTAAATAATGACGGTTTGGGTAGTTACAATAGATACCAATTTACCTCTCGTTTGGCCTCAAACGACTAGTGCATGGACAATCACACGCCTATTCCCGAGTACTCAACCCAACTAATGAATAGTCCATCACAGAACTACGACCACAAATGCTGGATTTATAACTAGTTGATACAAGTAAGGTATTGTACCCAAAGACCAGAAGAAAATTGACACAACACACGAACAAACAAAAGTTTTTAAACTACACAGTCTGGCCCGCCAATGCGGGAGCCCTCCCGTTGAGGCGGGGCCGCTGTGGTGAGAGATCTTCCGCTGAGGAGGGAGATCGAGAACAGTAAAAGGGAGATGAGGAACGATTTTCCTCATTTCTCCCTTACTCAATTCTCCCCAAAACCTCTTGATCACTTCACTTCCGAACGTCGAAAACAAGGTAATTTCTCGTCTCTTACACTCTCTACTTCATTACTAGACTAATGATAATTGCATGATGATTAACTGATCGAGAATAGATGGCTTTTGGAGTAGTTTTTTGAAAATAAACTAGGTTGCTTGATTTACTAGAAAAATGTAGCATGGTTACTTTCCTTACGTCCCCAATGTATTCACAACGTCCTGGGCGTAAGTATTTCATAAAAATACGGTTAAATCGATACAAAAACGGGTGGAGGAAGTTGAAGGGTCCTTTGGTATAAAACTCCAATTTAGGCCACATTTAGGAGTTATTTTGCCAAAATAATTGCTTATTTACTTTCTAGGATAGTTTATATACTCTGATCTGCTGAAATTCTGTCGAAATAAGAGGTTTTGGGACGAAAAGGTGCCATTATAGCTCCTGGTGTTCGTCCAAGATGAAGTTTGCTCTGGCGGCCTTCATAATCCCGCTGTGGCGGGATACGCCAGGCAGTGGCCTGCCTCTTAACACATAATTGCTTTTTTCTTATTTTTGCCTCATCCGACTATCCTATCGTGTTCTAACTTATATTCAACTTTATTGCAAGCTCTTTAAATGGCTTGTCAAAATGTAGAAAACTTACCCTTCATCCGGTTCCCCGATGCCGCAAGTTGGGAAAGGCATCATAAAAACCGTCATAGGGTTTTGTTGCAAGAGAGGGTTTGTGTTACTCAAGCTAGAGGAGAAGGCGCCTGTATTTTATTCCCGCCTGATGGAGTTCAGATGGGCTCCACTGACTGAGGCTCCCCTAGATGCACGCTCCTCTTGGGTGAGGGAGTTCTACACTATTATGCCTATTGTGCGATGGGACGACTCTCACCCCATCATGCGTATCAGGGGATTTGACATTCCTCTGAAACCCACTGCCATTAATGAGGCTCTAGAGGTACCGGAGGTCTCGAGCGCTGAATACAAGGCCAAGCTGAGGGAGATGGACCTGGAGTGGCTGAGAGATACCCTAGTTGAGCCTTCGCACCTGGATCAGGTATACTGGGCTACTGCGGAGGGCATTACTAGCACTGATTGGTCACCTGATGCTAAGAGGTGGCTACACTTGGTGACTAAGAGGATCCGCCCGTCAGGAAACCGTACCGACGTGACCTTTCCTCGGGCTTTGGTGGTGGCGTGTGCCATACAGGGTATAGAGCTAAACGTGGGAGCGCAAATTATTTCCAAGTGGAAGATGTTCTACCAGCGTAACAAGATGACGTTCTTTCTCCCTGGTCTTATCACTACTGCTCTGTGCAAGCGGGCGGGAGTGCCACTATTTGATGCTGACGAGGTACTTCCTATGGATCCCTTCTTCACCCTCTTTTGGTTAAAGCAAGTTCTACTTCTAGGAGCAAGATGAGGAGGACTGGCAGGGCTAGCCGCAACAAGGCGGCCGCGGAATCGGACGACGAGGCACGGGTCGAGGAGGTTCTGGCTGCCGTTTGGGAGTGATTAGGGAGTGCATATGTTGACTTCACTCCGACCCTACCCAATACTGCCTTGGAGGTCGAGATGCTCCGCCGCTAGTTGCATCAGGAGAGGAGGAAGGGTCTGGAGAGGCATTGTCTGCTGGTCCGAATATGGAAGACCGTGAGGATCATATTCACTTGTGTTGCCCATGGTTAGGAGCTTCCTTGAGTAGAGAAATGAGATTTCCAGCACCTCACTTTCCTAGACGATGCCGTGACAGTCCTTGTGCCTCCGGAGGATCTCGACTTGGATATTGACACTACCGAGTCCGAGGGTTCTTGATTGGTTTTTCTTCACCCCTTTTGGCTTGTAAATTTTAAGACAACTTTGTTTTTAGTTTTCGCTTTCCTAAGTTTTGTAGCACATGGATACTAGTTTTTGCTAGCTTTCGCAGCTTACTAATTAATTGCTAAGTTTATAATCTATACTAGATTGCTGAACACTGAAAGGATTGCAGGGATTTTCCCGGATCCCATTTGGGATTGATAATTTGTAACTAGGGAAAACATGGTGGCGGGGCTGAGATTCTGGGTTTATTTCGCTTTTCTACTATTCTTCCGAGGTTCCCAGCTTTACCAAACAATTTTAGGATGCTTTTTCGGGCTAGGAGAAATCCCTGACTACTCCAAATCAATCACACGATACACTAACCAATATTTATTCTCGTTACTTTGGCACCACAACCCACATAATTTCGATCAATTAGGCCAACACATTGCACATATCGAAATTCAGACGCACACATTTATAGTGAACATAACCACAATGTCACATTCAAGCTATCACAACCTTCACATTCACAGTTAATTCAGGGAACAAGAAGGTCGTATTCACATATTCCAAGTTACAACTCACAGACAAGTCTAGATTGTTAATTAGTTAATTTAGATGACCATTACGGATCATCCATGACTTTCACAGCCCCTAAGGCTAGATACCAATTGGAACCTTCCCAATTCCAATTTACCTTGCTTGCATCCCTTTAGTCGTGACCAAGACGTTTGGTTTACCTCGTTGAGATACCAATTGGACTCAATTCATACCACAAGAGACACTTTGCACGAAAGGAGAGAATGAGTGGGACAATTTCCTAGAATGCTTCCTAGCTTCCTGAAGATTAGATGTGGACCTCTACACACCAATCCGTAAGAGTCTAGTCCACATTTTGCTCTTTACAGGGAGGCCGGTAACCTAGGCTCTGATACCAATTTGTCACGACTCGATCCACCGGGCCGGGCGGGCACCTACGTACTACCACCCAAGTAGGAGAACCCTCTTACACCCATAATTAAATCATGTGGAAAATTTAATAAAACAAAAGAAATTACTAATGAAATTTTATAAGTAAGAAACTTTAATGCAACTTTGGTTACGACTTACACAACAATTTAACACCCCAGAGATCTAGTCTAAACATGTACAAGAGCTACTAAGAGTATAACTGGACAAGATAAATAAAAGACACAGCTCCCACCATACGAAAGGAAGAATAGAAGCTGTTGGAGAATTTCTTCGTCTTCACCTAATGAAACATAACCATCTTACATCCAGACTATGTAAAAAAGACATAGCAAGAGTAGTATCAGTACAACACAAGTACTGGTAGGCATCATTGGTCAACCTGATCCCTACCACATAACATATGAAACCACCTAGTAAGATCATGAAATAAACCACTCGCTTCTCCACCTTTACCCTCTCTTAAAATACCTCAAATTTACACCAGCACTCTGATTACTAACTACCTCCTCAATCAACTTACTTACCAGGTTCTTGATCATAACCTAACCATTCTAACACATTAAAAAATCCCCAATTTCACCCAAAAGCATTCCAACTAACCGCTCAGTTTGTACCCTTACTTCCTCGTCACATTACTCAACCATGGTCATATAATACACTACATCAAACTTCCTTACCACTAAACCCAATCTCTTTCCCCATGGTGAAATCCACCTAAGCATATTTCATCACATACACTACCTTTACTTCTCGCCATTACGACACACGCACAACCCTTGCTATCCATTACTCGCCCCTGGAACACTTTACCCTTCAACTATACCCAACAAGTTTGCCTAACACAAAGAACAATCAAATATAAGACGTCATAACCTATACCTACTAAGTGCAACATATATAAGTCAACATAACCATATAATCACATGCATATATCGAACATGTACAATATTATTAACATTTACGAACAACGAACATTTTCCTATTTCTCAAGCTACACAATCATGCAAATCACTGGTCCTCTCAGGGAACCTAAAACCAAATAGTTAGCATATCGGAAAGTGGTACTCGATCCAATGTTTATGTCGGAACGTGGCAACTGATCCCATAATTATGCCGAAACGTGGCAATCGATCCAACTTAGTTATGCCTGAACGTGGCAACCGATCTATTCAACACACCACAATCACAATCACAAGTATATCTTCAAGATCATACATTTAAGTCATGATTTCAGGGCATTCATCATTCATCTATCTCATTTACAACAATTGTGATCAATAATCCAACATTCATATACATGCATGTATCATAATGAAGTAAGAACAAACATACATCCACACAATCATAGAATCACAACCATCACCTACAATAGATTGTTCATCAACGCACATCATGCAAACCCTAATTCGACCATATTCAGCCCTAATTCATCATCAAAGGCTTCTTTCTTGGGTTTAAATCATAAATCATTCGATGCACGAAGGCCTACGCATGAATTCTACCATGGATTTACATATATTATGCAGTGAGCACAGATTTAAACTACTCAATTCATAAAACCTAGTCTACCTGCGCACCAAGCTGCTGCACAGAGGTTTGGTCTTCGATTCTTGTTTCCAAAATTCGTGATAGTGATCTTGATCGGAAATTCGCAATCCATCGACATCTTCGAGCTAAAAATATCTCTCCCTTCTTCCCAAGCTTTCAACAGCTTTTTGGGAGTTTCTAAGGTGTTTTACGACTAAATTAGGTATTTTTGGAAGAAGAAGAAAATATAATTTCACATTATTTACGCTCTGCCTCGCCTACCCCGCTATGGCGCCAACTTACCCCACCCTAGCGACAACAGTCCCGCTCTAGTGGGACAATGACCCATAATTTTTCTGGATTGTTGTTTCTCCTATATAACGACGGTTCGGATTGTTGCAGTTTGTCAAAAGTGGTTTTCTTGATATAGAAGTCCTTACAGAGGTATATAACATGAATCTCGTAGTTTATACTAGTGTGATAACCATATATATAGCACCTTGTAACTCCGAGTTAGGCTTGAACATGGTAAGAACATACAATTAGACTTAGACCTTGGTGGTAGTAGGCATATATGTATCTTTGTGGGAGAAATAGGTAGTAGCTTATGAAGTATAGTGTTCACAAGGTGGAGCGTCGTGAGAAGTGTTGCTAAGCTTAAAAGCTATCAGTCATATCGTTTAAGGCATAATAGTTATTTTCTTGTTCCTTTCCCACTGTATCCATGTCTCATGTCAAATAGGTTCAGATAGAGTAGCCAGAAATTTCATAATGGATGTCCAAACATTGGATAGTAAATGATAAGAGAAATTGATTATTTAAAGTAACAAAAAAAATCAAAGTTAGAGATGGAATCGAACTTGGGACATCCTACACAGACTTGAACCATTTACCACTAAGCTATTGAATATCATGTCAAATTTATGGATGTTTCAATTAGTTATTAATTTCAAGTCGGTGATAATAATTAATAAAAAAGGAAATGTGCATGCGAGGAGTCGAACCAGAGCACCCTCTCGCTTAGCGAGAGCTTTTACCACCGTGGTGCAAGAATCTTTTGATTTTAAGGGTGTCCAAAGTGCTATATACACCCACATAGAGTCAGATTTTACCTATATATATAGTGTAATTTTTCTATGAAGGGTGTCTAGTTGGATACCCTGGATACACCGTAGATCGTCCCCTGCTTATACCTATTTCAAAAGTTATGTTTCAATGAAAGTTTAGTCACTTGAAGGATTCATTATGAAAGCTTACAAATTTTCATTAAAGATGGACATGACTTTCAAAGAGAATAGTCTTTTATTATGAAAACCATGATATAAGTATGTTTTAGATAGTTGTGGGCTTAGTCTCACCAAAAGTAAAGTTCTACAAATTCGAGCAAAGACTCAAAAAATAGATTTTAGTTACAGTTTTCATGATATATTATGAGAATTTTAGCCTTGAGAGTCTAAGATTAGTTGATCCACATAGATAGATAGTTTCTACACCCTGACAAGGTATAAGGAAGCCCTCCTAACTGGGTTATATGCTGGACATCATGAGTTCATGTGATGTATGTCGATTGTAAGAAACTCCCCAACAAAAGTAAAGTTATAATATTTTTCAGTATTTTCTATTATTACATATATTCACTTTTCAAGTTTTGTTGTTAAAGCACACATGCATATTTTACTATTCAGTTGATTTTGTTTCAATCTATATTTAGAGTTACTCATTTCAGTTCAACACATTTAGTTTTAGAAAAATGTTTCACTGAACAATTTTACATATCATATATTCCATGTACTGACGTCATTCGACGTTACATTATTTTATGATATAGATTTAGGTACTAATGACAACAAATGCATCATTAAGACTACTTTCATCTAGCTTTGGTGAGACCTTCTTGCTTTCGGAGGGCTTCAATTCATCTTAAGTATTAGTAGTTGGTATATATTGTTACTAGAGTATTTAAGTAGCCTGAGTTCTGGTCCTAATAACCTATCTTCAGTGTGTTAGATGCGTCATAGATGATTTAGTTGAGTTACAATCTTAATGGTTTTATAAACATATGCATATTATACAAATTTTATATTTCTTTTACTATGAAGTATTTGAGTTTGTTTCTAAAGTTCTTGGATGCTCATCTTTTAAAACATTCCACACATGTGTTATAGGCTTCAATATAGTAGTAATGTAGGCCAAGGGTATGCTTGAGACCAATAATAGTTTTGAGTGCGACTATGACCAGGGTGTAAGCTTGAGGCATTACACATCTCAACATAGAGACATGAAAAATAGGGTGAACACCCGAAAGAGATTGAGGTAAGTCTAACTCATAAACCACCTTTCCAATCCAACTCAAAATTTCAAAAGGGCCAATGAGCCTAGGGCTAAGCTTGCCCTTCCTCCCAAACCTCATCACGCCCTAAATGGGCGACACTCACAGAAACACTGGTCACCAACCATGAACTCCAAGACCTGAACTCTAATATTCACATAACTCTTCTACCTACTCTGGGCAGTAAAGAGTCGATCCTAAATCACACATGCACTATCCATAGAATCCCACAATAGGTCGGTCCCATTGCCTAGCCTCCAAAGCATCAATCAAGCCCACTAAGGATCGACACCTCCTACCTTACAATGCTGGAATGAAGCCATCTGAATACTCAATGGTAACCATTATTATACGCAAAATCCACCAAAGTCAAGAATTGGTCCTACTGACCTTCTAAATCAATAACACAGGCTCGAAGCATGTCCTTCAAGACCTTAATAGTCCTCTCAGATTGTCCGTTAGTCTGAGGATGAAAAGTTGTACTGAGCTTAACTCGAGTACCTAAGTCTCTCTAAATATACCTCTAGAAACACAAAGTGAATTGAGTACCATGATCTAAAATGATAGACATCGGTACCCATGCAAACATACAATATATCGAATGAAAATTTGAGTCAACCTCTCTGAACTATAGGTAGTCTGAATCGGTGAGAAGTGAGTAGACTTGGTCAATCGATTAGAGATCACCCAAATAACATCAAATCTCTGAAGATAAGTAGTAAGCCTACCACAAAGTCTGTAGCTATCCACTCCCATTTCCACTCCAAAATGGGTAGCCGCAGGGTAAAACCACATGGCCTCTGGTGCTCGTACTTCACCTACTAACAGTCCAAACACCTATCTATAAATCCCCTAATGTCCCTCTTCATCCCATATCGCCAGTGGTGCTACCTCAGATCACGATACATCTTCGCCATACCCAGATGAATAGAATATTTAGAACAATGGGACTCCTAAAAAATTAACCGTACCAATCTCCAATTCTGGGAACACATATACGACCTTCAATCATCAAAAACACCTTCTGGATCTAAGGTCTCCTTCCAAGACTTTCCACTAAGCACCTATTCTCGAATCACCCTTAACCTTGGGTCCTCAAACTGTTGTCCCCGAATCTTCTCTATTAATAAAGATCTAGCCTCCAAACAAGCAAGCATCCTATCGGGGTCAGAAATATCAAGACAAACCATCTCATTGGCTAAGGACTAGATGTACGAAAACAAAGGTCGCTCCTTCATAGCTAAGAAAGCCAAACTCTCCATAGTTACCGCCTTGTGGCTGAAGGTAACTGCCACAACATTAGCCTTGCCCAGATGGTAAAGGATCGAAATGTCATAGTCTTTTAGCAACTCTAGCCAGCTACATTATCTCATATTACCTTTGGCTGAAAATGTATTGAAGACTATGGTGGTCAGTGAATACATCACAATGAACTCCATAAAAGTAGTGCCTTTAAATCTTCAACACGAAAATTATCGCTGCCAACTCAAAGTCATGAGTGGGGTAATTCTTCTTGTGAACCTTTAGCTACCTAGAAGCGTATGTAATAACTCTGTCTTGATACATCAACACACAACCCATGACAATACTGAAAGCGTCACAAAAGATCGTAAACCTATGGCCCCCCAACAGAAAGAGTCAAAATCGGTGCTAAAGTCAATAAGGCCTTGAGCTTCAGAAAGGTCGCCCACACTCATCAGACCACTATAAAGGGATATTCTTATGAGTCAATCTATCAAGGTACCACAATCAAAGAAAATTCCTCTACAAATCTTCTGTATAGTCTACTAACTCGATAAAATTGTGAACCTCAATAGGAAAAGTAGGCTTGACACAACTATGAACTACCTTTATCTTCGTCAGATCTGCCATAATCTTATTATTGTGCCATATGTGGGTGTTTGTGTATATTCTTCTATATTAAACATCTAGAATTAGACCCGCATGTGTGATAAATTGAAATTAGTATTGAAACTGTTGGATGTAATCAAGACATTTCTTTGTAGCCAAATTCTTGTGAATAAGTTGTTGTGTATTCGTACACTATTTTTATTTGAACCCCTTTGTGCCTATAGTTTATTTCTTTGTATGACCACATTATGTAGAGGAACCTCATTTGTTGATGAACCTCATATTCAATTTGATATTGAAAAGAATAGAAAAAAAAAGAGTTGGGAAAGATGAGATAAATTGATAGAGGAGTATGATTATGTGGTAAAAAGAAGTAAAAAGTGGTGTCTGTGTATAATATAATTGTGCTTGTTGTTAGTAAGGATGAAATGCGAAAAGAAAAAAAAAGATTTGAATATAAAGAGAAAAAAATGGAAAGAAAAATCCTCGTGAGAAATAAGTATTATTGAAAAGAAGTCAAAAACTAATGGAAAGTTGAGGCAAAATTAAACTTAGGTTGAAAGTAAATGTGATATAAGTAAATGAGCTAAAGTGTTTAGAATCATTGTCTTTAGTGCATAGAAAAGAGTAGTCGCTATTTTAGCCAAACAATTTTTACCGGTCTCTTAGCTGATATTACAATCTGAAAAAAGATTTTTTAATCCTAAAATTTGATGTTTTGGTTGATTGAGTAAAAAACTAATAACAAGCCTATGGTATATTTTAAATTTAATATTTATTGTAAAACTTAAGAACAAAAGAGCAATATAAAGAGGAAGAGAAGATGACTATAAGACAAGAGGAACAATATAAACTAACTTTCTTTCTTTCAAGTGTATTCAATATTATTCTCAACACCACTATTTATAGGATTACATTGAGGAATACCAAAGGGTGTCATAAACATTACATTAAACCTTGAGAATTACTATCCATTAAGGAGGAAATAAACCTAGGAGTTATGGTCATCCAATTAACCATATTATCAACAATATTACTACCAATAAAGGGTAAAATTAACCTAGGAGTTATGGTCATCCATTTGACCACATTATCAACAACATTACTACTCATAAAGGAGGGAAATTAACCAAGGAGTTATGGTCATCCATTTAACCACCAAAATGATTTACAATACTCCCCCTTGGATGAGCATTGATAGATAATAAGTCTCGTTAAAACCTTACTAAAAAAAAACCCTGTGGGAAAAAAAACTTAGTGAAGGACAAAAGAGTACACATAGCTTGTATTACGCTTTGCTTGTTGCCTCGTAAAAAACCTTACCAGGAAAACCCATTGGGATAAAACCTAGGTCAAGGGCAAAAGAGTGCAACGTGTAGTTTACTCCCCTTGTTGCGAACATCATTTAATTTCTTGGAGACGACGCATTCCAATCTTGAATACCAACTTTTCAAATGTTGAGGTTGGTAATGCTTTAGTGAACAGATCCGCTAAATAATCAACTGAGCGAATTTGTTGAACATTTATTTCACCTTTCTTCTCAAGATCATGAGTGAAAAAGAATTTTGGTGAAATGTGTTTTGTTCTATCTCCTTTAATATATCCTCCCTTCAGCTGAGCTATACATGCAACATTGTCTTCATACAATATAGTTGAAATATCTTTTTCCATAGAAAAAGCACACATTTCTTGAATATGTTGAGTCATTGATCTCAACCAAATACATTCCCAACTTGCTTCATGGATGGCTATTATTTCTGCATGATTTGAAAAAGTAGCAGCTAATGTTTGCTTCATTGAATGCCAAGATATAGCTATGCCTCCATATGTAAATAAATAGCCTGTCTGAGATCGAGCTTCATGTGGATCAGACAAATATCCAGCATCTACATAACCAATCATTTCTGACTTAGATTTATTAGAATAAAATAATCCCATATCAACACTTCCCTGAAGATATCTGAATATATGTTTGACTCCATTCCAATGTCTTTTTGTTGGGGTCGAGCTGAATGTTACAAATAAACTTACCGCAAAACAGATATATGGTCGAGTATTATTAGCAAGATACATAAGCGCCCCAATGTCACTAAGATATGGAGTTTCATTGCCAAGAAGCTCTTCATCATTTTCTTGAGGTCGAAATGGATCTTTATGTATGTCAAGCGATCTCACAACCATCGAGATACTCAATGGATGTGAATTATCCATGTAAAATCGCTTTAAAACCTTTTCTGTGTATGTTGATTGATGGACAAAAAATTCATTTTTCAAATGCTCAATCCGTAGGCTAAGACAAAATTTTGTCTTACCAAGATCTTTCATTTCAAATTCTTTCGTTAAACACTCAACAACTTTTGAAAGCTCTTTAGGAGTGCCAATGATGTTTAAATCCTTAACATACACAACTATTATAACAAAATCAGATCCAGACCTTTTTATAAAAACACAAGGACAAATAGGGTCATTTTTATACCCTTTCTTTAGCAAAAATTGGCTATGACAATTGTACCACATTCGCCCTGATTGTTTCAATCCATATAAGGATTTCTGAAGCCATATCGAACAATTTTCTTGTGAATTTTTATATGCTTTAGGCACATTGTATGCTTTAGGAACTTTCATGATAATATCGTGGTTCAATGAGCCATATAAATAGGTTGTGACAACATCCATTAGACGCATTTCAAGCTTTTTATGAACTGCCAGATTTATTAGATAACTGAAGGTAATTACATCCACTACAGGAGAATATGTCCCCACATAATCAATGCCAGACCTTTGCTAAAAACCTTGTGCCACAAGTCGTGCTTTATATCTTACGACTTCACCTTTTCATTACGTTTTCGCACAAAAACCCATTTGTACCCCACTGGCTTGACACCTTCAGGTGTTCGGATTATTTGTCCAGAAACTTTACGTTTTTCAAGTGAAGTCAATTCCGCTTGAATTGCCTCTTTCCATTTTGGTCAATCATTTTTCTGTCTGCATTCATTGACATATTTTGGTTCAAAATTCTCACCTTGTTGCATTATTTCAACTACAACATTATAAGCAAAAATATTGTCCACCACAATACTATTTCGATTCCACCTTTTTCTCGTCGAGACATAACTTATTGAGATTTCTTTATTCTCATTATTTTTAGTTATTTGGACCTTATCTGTGGTCTTGTCATTTGTTATGTCTCAGAGCTCTTCTTGAGCAATTTCCTCCATGATATGATCTTCATGATCATTTGTTCCTTTCCATTTTCGAGGATTTTTATCCTTTGAATCAATTTGCCTACCACGTTTTAAACGTGGTTTAAACTCATTTACTTTAATAATTTGTCCTACCGGAACATCAACTTGAACTGGAGCATTTTCAGCTGGAATATAAGATTTAGTAACCCTTGGAAGGTTAGTAAATGCATTTGGCATTTGATTTGCAATATTGTGCAAATAAATCATCTTTTTAACCGCAAAATAAATCATCTTTTTAACCTCTTGCTCACATTGATTTGTTCGAGGATCTAAATGAGATAGGGATAATGATTTCCAATCTATCTCTTTTTCCAACTGCTTATGTTCTTCCCCTAATGTTGGGTATATTGATTCATCAGAATGACAATCAGCAAACCTTGCTGTAAATATATCTCCTGTCATAGGTTCCAGATATTTGATGATAAAAGGATATTCATACCCAACATACACCCCAATCTTCTTTGGGGACCCATCTTTGTGCGTAGCGATGGGGCGATTGGAACATATACCGCACACCTAAAAATTCTAAGATGGGAAACATTTGGGTCATGACCAAAAACCAACTGTAGTGGAGAGAATTCATGATAACTAGTTTTCCTTATGCGCACCAATGATGCTGCATGCAAAATAGTATGCCTCCATATTGAAACAGGCAACTTTGTCCTCATTAACAATGGTCTAGCTATCAATTGGAGACGCTTAATCAAAGATTCCACTAGATCATTTTGAGTGTGAACATGAGCAACTGGATGTTCAATTGTTATCCCTGTGGACAAACAATAATCATTAAAAGCCTACGATGTAAACTCACCTGCATTATCAAGACAAATTGTCTTTATTGCATAATCTGAAAATTGTGCTCTTAATCTTATTATTTGAGCCAACAACCTCGCAATAGCCATATTGCGAGTTGATAATAAGCACACATGTGACTATCTTGTAGATGCATCTATCTAGACCATATAATATTTAAATGACTCACATGGAGGGTGAATTGACCCACATATATCACCTTGTATATGTTCCAAAAATGCAGGGGATTCAATCCCAACCTTAGTTGCTGATGGTTTAATGACGAACTTTCCTTGAGAACAAGCAGCACAAGAGAATTTCTTTGATTGAAGAATTTTCTGATTCTTCAAATTATGCCCATGTGAATTCTCAATAATTTTGCGCATCATATTATAACCGAGATGGCTCAACCGGTCATGTCAAATGATAAAATCATTAGGATTAGTAAACCCTTTGTTTACTATGACATGTGATTCAACCATACTAATACTTGTATGGTACAATCCAGAAGAAAATGCGGATAATTTTTCTTGCACATATTTTTGCCCCAATTTTGTTATAGTAATATAAAGGTATTCAACCTTTCCTTCATTGGCAGTCTCAACATGATAGTCATTTTTGCGAATAACCTTGAAACTTAATAAGTTTCTTTGAGACTTACTACAATACAATGCATTTTCAATAGTTAATATCGTTCCCCCAGGTAGTAGTAAGACCGCTCTTCCAGAGCTCTCAATTAATTTTGCACTACCAGATATTGTATTAACATAAGCCTTTTTACAATCAAATTAGAGAAATATTTCTTTTCTCTTAAAATAGTATGAGTTGTAGCACTATCAAGAAAAGACATATCTCCATTACTCATCTTGAACCAATTGAAGATTGGGGAATTTTATTTATCTTCATAAAATAAAAGTACATCATAAGAAATATGAAAAATGAACAACTTTGCAAGAAAATAAAAGTACCTTTTTTTTTCTGAATATAAAAATAGCATAAGGAAAAACATAACAATAAAAAACACATAAATGAAACAACATAATTATTTTCCCCAATCAAATGATCAAAAATAGTTTTGATCTCCAAAGCAGTCTTCAACTTCCAAATGAGTAATATCATGAAGGTCATCAAAATCATCATCTTTTAAAGCCCAATTTGCTTCAATATTGTCATCATATTTTTGTGAAGGCCCTGCCTCGGCATCATTTTTATAAGTCAAGTGTGACTCCACCTGAGCATTAGAAGAATATGCACCATTTTTATTTCCTTTTCTTTTCAAGGAATCTTGATAAAGCCTAATAAAATGCTCAACTGCTCGGTATTCATTCTTCCAATGTCCTTTCATGCCACAACGATGACAATTGCCGCTTGAAGGATTGCTTTGAGAACCCATATTGTTCTCCCTTTTGTGGCGACCATCACCACGACGATTATTATATCGTCCCATGCCATTGCCACGTCCTCACATATTATTTTGGCCCTGATTTTTATTTTGTCTTCTCTCGACTGGCCATGTGCTTCAACCTCATTTGCTTTCGGTAACGGAGCAGTTCCCGTGGGACGGGCCTTATGGTTTTTCAATAAAAGAGTATTATGTTGCTCAACCACAAGAAGGCATGAGATCAACTCAGAATACTTTTTGAATCCCCTTTCACGATATTGTTGTTGTAATACCAAATTTGAGGCATGAAAACTTGTGAGAGTCTTTTCCAACACATCCTCATCTTTTATATCTTCCCCATATAATTTCAATTGGGAAGTAATTTTGTATACAATAGAATTATATTCACATATAGTTTTAAAATCTTGTAATCGTAAGTGAATCCATTCATAACGAGCCATTGGCAATACCGTTACCTTAAGGTGGTCATACCTTTCCTTCAAACCAGTCCACAATTCAAGTGGATCTTTCACCGTAAGGTATTCCACCTTCAATCCTTCATTCAGATGATGACGAAGGAAAATCATTGCCTTTGCTTTGTCCTGACTCGGCGTCGTATTACCATTGGTAATAGTAGCACCAAGACCTTTAGCGTCAAGGTGAATTTCAACGTCGAGTACCCATGACAAGTAATTATTTCCAGAAATGTCAAGTGCCACGAACTCAAGCTTTGATAAATTCGACATGATAAAACTATCATAGAAAATAATTAAATTAAACTAAGATAGACAGTGAGTACATAAGTAATATTTCTACTGAACAGAACAATGTGTTCTTCTTATCACCTTCTCTCACATAGAGTTATTATTTCTACTAAATATATAAAAAGACGATTGGACATTCCTTACATAAAATTGTGGACAAAATTAATGTTAAAAATAGGTAAAAATTTTGAGGACCAAAAGTGCACCAATATTGCAAACATGAGGGACTATTAGTGCTCCATGTGAAAACTCAAGGATGACTTTGAGCCTTGATCCAAAGATGAGGGACTATTTTGAGCCTTTCCTCTCTTTCTTTCAAGTGTATTCAACATTATTCTCAACACCACTATTTATAGAATTACATTGAGGAATACCAAAGGGTGTCATAAACATTACATTAAACCTTGAGAATTACTACCCATTAAGGAGGAAATAAACCTAGGAGTTATGGTCATCCAATTAACCATATTATCAACAACATTACTACTCATAAAGGAGGGAAATTAACCAAGGAGTGATGGTCATCCATTTAACCACCAAAATAAATGATTACAACAATATTGAAATATCTCATTATTCAAAGGATCCCTAAATATTTATAAAGGTGCATAAAAACATCATGCATGATGTCTTATGAAGAGGGTAAAATAGTCATTTGAAGAATCCAAGAGACATCAATGAAATTAGCAAATGAAGAAAGAGAAACCTTAATGGAGACAGGGTGGGGTGGAGTCATGGGACAAATTTCTTTGTTTATTCTATTTCTATGATCAAAATAAGAAAAAAAACAAGAAGGGGTATCACTATCAAACCCAAAAAAGGAATAAAAGATGATTAAAATAATGTCTTGACCCTTTCCCTCCAAGTCACAAAAAGCCAATAATAGTAAAAGTTGATGCATCAAATCAAAATCCAAAAACAGATACTCCTCGTAAAAAGAGAGAGAGAGAGAGTAGAATCTAGTATTTGATTATAGAATTTAAAGTATTTTTAATAAGTCATTTTTCGATGATGAAGGTTTTTAATAAAGTCTCGCAATGTTTAAATATAATTTATAGCGATAAGTTTAAAAGATTATTAAAATATTTATAAGTTTGTAATATCATTTACAATGAACATTTTTTCATAAAAAGTCATGAAAACAAATACAATTAATATAAATCTGAAAAAAGAGGAAGAAAATAAAAGAAAATTAGCATTAATTTGTGTACGAAAAATTACTATTACTATTTGTAATTTAAAGTGACTTGAATTAGTTAGAATAAAAACTACATAAAATAGGTAATAATTGTATAAATTTTGTATAACAGTCCAAATCTATTAATGATGAGTATTTTCATAAAATATAGAAGTTTAGAATAATTTTTAATTTAAAAAAAAATTCTAAATAATAAAATTTGACCCAAATATTAGTTTTTTTTAAGTATTTGGAAATTTAAATTATTTGTCAAAAATATTATCAAATAATGATAAATTGTATAATCAAATAATATTTAAATTTTACCAAACACATGATAAAACTCTATCCACTAGCAAACAATTTTTAAACTTTTTTAACACTATATAAAAGGATCCGTTTGATCATAGATATTCTAAAACATATTGCTTTTTGTGCAGAACCTTGCCCTTTACGGCAAAGTTAACCTTTTACCTTAAATTCTACACTTTAGCTCTATTATTACCAGAGTATATTACCCTATTCTTTATGGGTCATGGATTCCTTTTTCTACACACATAAAGGAAGTTCTTGGAGCATACTAATTGTATATGAATTATACAAATTGTTATGGCTGAGAAATAATAAAAATATTGTAATTTGTTATACAGCGAAAAATAATTATAAGTATACAAGTGTTATAATATTACAGTCAAAGGATAGGTTCACTTTATCGAGTTAATTGAGTAGAAAATCTCCCAAATGGAGTTTTAGATTCAACATCTTTTACATATTTTTTTGATCGAGCTAATAGCACGAAATTTGCGTAAGATAATTTACCTCTTTGATTTTCGGGATATTATATTAAAAAATAATTTAACCTATGTGCACTCAAATAATAACAATTGTGGATTTCCTTTATCATCAGGAAATAAAATAAAAAATAGTTTTACTTTTAAGCATCCTTTTATACATATTTTAGTTTAACATTTTTCAAAAAGTTGACTATAGCAGCATTATGATTTTTCAGTTCTTGCTATAGGAATATGTTTAATTTTATTTTTTTTGTCGAAACAAGCTGATTTGTTTTAATTAGGGAATATTATATGTTAAGAGTTCTTATCCATTTTATTAGTAGATGGTATTATAATTGCATATCTTGTTCGAACACAAATAATACAAGAAAATGCTCAATGGGAATTATTTTGTCAAGTTATGACGATTATGACCTCGATAAATTGAATTGTGATGATTTTTTAAAATGTTATAGTTATGCTAGCTAGGAGCATATTTGTGATGATTTTAATAAACCTCGATAACAATCATCACAAAAATGACTTTTAAATTTGTGAAGGTTTTTAATATCAATTTATGACTATTGAGAAATGTCACAATATGGTTTCAAACTTTCAATATTTTAAAAGTCGAAAAAAATTGTGTGGATTTAAAACTGTCTTGATATGAAATCAATATTTAGATAATTTGATTTGTAGATTAGAGGTTTTCGAATATCACAAAAGTATTATTTCTTTAATAAAACATGTTGAATTTGATTTACATCAATCCTTCAAACCAATATGAATAATTTTACTAAATAACACATCTAATGTAAATCAAATTTTATTAAACAAATTCATATTGACAAGTTTCACAAGTTCAAATTCATGTCAGATTAAAGTAATACAAATTTATGTACAATAACTTGAACATTATATAATTTCAAATCCTTGAAATCTAAAATAGTTCCACATTAAATAAACATACAAAAAAAATTTAAGCATTTTCTTGGTGATTTGAGTATCATCACACAATTTATCATTTAAGGTGAAGTAAGCTCAATTTCCACCTTAGACTGAAATAATGAAAATTTGGATCTCCTCCCGGGTTCTAATCTGAGTCTTGTCTCCATCATATATGCCCTTTATTGCCCTAATATAAACCATCGGGATACCTTTAGTCTCCAAGCACCTACAAAGGACTTCCCTCCGAACTTTGTCATAAGCCTTTACAAGATCAACAAACACCATATGTAGGTCCCTCTTCCTTTTTCTATATTTCTCCACCAGTCTCCACATAAGATGAATTGTTTCGGTTGTCGATCGCTTAGACATGAATCTAAATTGATTCCTAAAAATAGACACCCCTCTCACATCCACCACTCTCTCCCAGACATTCATAGAGTGGTTTAGCAATTTGATACCCCTATAAATGTTACAGTTTTAGATATCATCTTGTTCTTATACAATGGAACCATTGTACTCCACCTCCATTCTTCTGGCATATTCGTCTTAAAAATAGCATTAAACAACCTAGTCAATCACTTGAGACATGTCTTGTCAATGCTCTTCCGAAATTCCACTGGAATTTCATCAGGACCGATCGCTCTTCCCCTACTCATTTTACTAATAGCACGTATAATATACTCAACCCTAAAACACCTACATTACCCAAAGTCCCAAAGTCTTTCAGAGTGTGCCAATTCCCCTAGCACAATATCTCTATCTCTTTCTTCATTAAAGAGATTATGGATGTATGTTTGCCACCTTTACTTAATGAACTTCTCTTCCACCAACACCTTCCCTTCCTCATCGTTAATGCACTTCACTTGATCCAAGTCACAAGTCTTTCTCTCTATCTCTTTCACAAGCCTATACAATATCTTATCCCCCACCTTTGTCCCCTAGCTTGACTTACAAATGTTCAAAAGTTGTGTCACACCTCAAGCCTACACCCTAGAGTGACCGGTACTTGAGAATTATTACCGGTCCCCAAAAGAACCTTTTTCTTGAGTGACTGTTTAGCGGAAAACTTACTCAAGCATTATTAAGTTTAAGACATTGAATGAGATACTAGAACTACTTGTCGGAAAATACTAAATGCAATAGTTATAGTTTTAGCAAAACATAAAATATGAAAATCTGAAAATAACTCTCAAAGATTGTCTATTTATGAAGTCTCTAATATTTTAAGATAGGCTTCGAAATACGACCCACAACAAGCTTAAACAACTACTAGAAGTAACTAGAGACTGGAGTCCTCCAAAAGCTAGGAGGCCTCACCAAAAGTAGATGAATGTTTGGGTGATCTTAACGGAATGCCTGTTGATGATCTTGAACACATATATCTGCATCATAAAATGATACAGGTCGAATGACATCAGTTCATTGAATACACGAGTATGTAATAGGGATAAATGAAATAATTAACTGAACTGAAAGGCTGAAAATAACTCAACTAAATGTAAAGAAAAACATGAAATAAAAATCATTTTAAGCTTCGAAATAAAGAAAATAATATTGAGTATTGAACTGAACGTAATTATATAAAAATACTCCTTACTTTATTGTGGAGTTTATCTAACCGATAACTACTATTATTAGATTCATGATGATACAACGTCTTATCCACGTTGCTAGAGCTGCCCTATACCTTGCCTGAGTATAGGACACAACTGAAATGACAGATCCAATAGAAATCCTTCTTAAGGCAAGTGAGAAGTCATCCATCTTGCAGTACGATCATCTCTACGCTGATGTCATAGGTTATGGAGTTCGAGTTACCTCAACACTTATTTCAAATCGGTGCTCAATAATACTCCCAAAAGTGTGATTGTATGCTCATGTAAAGTACTCTTTGGATTGAGATAATATCTTAAAAGGCCTCTTTGAGAGGTAACTAAAGTTGTACAAAATATTTCTCAAACAGTCTAAAAACTCTTTATACCTCTCTGAAAATAGTACTCTTTTTTATAATGTAAAAATAATACATTCGGAACCACTCAAGTTTCCTTAAACCTTTTCAAAATAATGCTCTAAGTTTTTCTTTAAAATTCTCTTTTCTTTCCAAAATCAATGTAAGAAAATTACTAGCTTGAAACACTTTCAATAAAACTCAATAGATAAAGTTCATATGGAACTGCATGCATGAACAATAATTCAAGAATTTCAATGCTAAGGTATCACAATCTCATAATATAGAAATTTCATAAAATTGAGGGCAACACCCTAGATTAAACTTGCTATTAACTGACTCGAGATGTAGGGCGTGAGGATGAACTTAGTCCAACACTAAGAATAACCTTACATAGTTGGAAGAACAATGTTTTTGGAGAAACGTGAAAGAAATCTTGGAAGATGAAGTGTGGAGAAGAGTCTTGGATTGAAAACTTTAGGCATTTTGAAGATAATATTAAACTTGGAGCCTTTAGATCTTGAGAAATTGGAGAAATTATTTTCTTGAAGTTCTTGATCTTTGGAAGAAAGAGAATTAGGGATTTTGAGAGTTGCTATATGTATAATGATGATATTAGGTTATGAGATGGACGTAGAGAAGTTAATAGAGGGTAAAAGGTCAAGAATACCCTTCTGGAAATGTTAGAAGACCATAAAAATAAAAGAAAATGATCTTTTAATGAATCTAGTAGGCCAAATCGGCAATCTAGAGATTCTCTCATCGAAATAATCGGTGGTTCGCCAAATAGGATTTTAGATCACCAAGATAGACAGGGACTTGGAGTTTTCAGGACATTTGGGTGAGCTAATTTGGCGATTTGCAAACCCATTTGGTGAGTGTCCAAATGAGCAGGTGTCCATGCCAAATTTTTCAACACATACATGTTCTAGTAAAACAACCATAACTTTTTTTTCCCAAACTCAAAATAAGACAAACTTGATGGCGTTGGAAACAAGGCTCATAAAACTTTAATTTGATAGGTCATAGGCAACCTAAGTAATATATGATGATTGATGAGAGATATGAGCATTTGCAGTTGACGTAAGTATAATCTTGTATCAAAACTCAATCAGTAAGGAAGCTTTCCACTCAATTTTGTACTAGAAGATTCTTATTACCTTAATTTATATTCAAATCCATTCCCATACTAAATAATTAACCTTAACACCTAAGAACCATTTAGAAATCACTTGTTACGACCTTATATGCAAATGAAGAATAATTCAAGTCTTAGCTTAGAAATTTTTGGGGTGTTACAATATCTCTCGGATCATTCATCCTCGAATGATGGTTAAACTGAGCATAGAAGGGAAAATAGTTACTCTTACTATCTTTCTGACTTCTGAACTTGCCGACTAACTTAAGCAGAACTAATTCATATTGAGAGTTTTGGATGTGTATAGAACATAAGCCATGAACGATATGTGTTTGAACATTGTCACACTCTATCTGGAGCTATTTGACATGAAACAAGGGTATTTGACCACGAAGTAAGAATAGGACTAATATGTCTTAAGCGATACAATTGGTTGCTTCTAAGCCTAGCAACACCTCTAAACTATGCTCTTCTTTCTGATTACTACAATTTATTAGCTACAACTCATAGCTCCCACAAGGGTATATGACTACTCTTACAAGATCTAAGTTTAATTTCATGTGTTGAAGCCTAACTCTAAATCACAAGGTGCTAAATATAAGGTGATTATACTAATATAAATCATAAGATTCAGGTTCCGTGCCTCTATAAGAAATCTCATCCTACAAATACTATTCCTTACCACTGCATTTAACAAAACTTTAAATCCTAATCAAGAAGCACCAAATGCATCATGCATTCATCCACATGTAACAACACCACATTCATGCTTATAACTATAACCACTCCATGGATTCCTACTAACAAAACCTTCTACGAATTTCTCATTCTCTCATCATCTCTACCATCTGAAATTCCATGCATTACTATCAAGAAACCGACTAACTACTCTCATCTAAATATTACTCATAGTAAAACTTCATCTTATTATTCCCTCATGTTTATAACCTTAGACGAAATAAACACACCATCACTATCACAATAAGAAACATCAACCTTCTCCTATCTATCATTGAACAACTAATATCATTAACATCATTATCAAAACTGAAAAAAGGATTACTGAGAGAGCTTGGAGTGAAGGATCATAGGAACAATTCATTCAAGAAATATGATATGAGAATATGCATGACATAACGTTATTTTTCTATCCATTGAGGGTAAATCATGAATTCACATAATGAGCATACTATGACACATGAATGCTTATATGAATAGATATATATCATGATGTTGATATTCATAACTTTATGGATTAATATTGAGATCAATGGACTAAAGTATTCACCTCTTATATTGGGAACTGAGGAGAGATGTGAATCTATCTAAAGTGTATAACATAGGTCATGGACAAAAAGTTGATATGCAAAACATCAACACAATGCTGCAACAATTGAACCTTGAGGAATATGCTAGAATATGAATGGATTGATCTATCACTATAACTCTTTCTGAACACATCACTATCTGATTCTTAACACTTGACTTGGTTCCTCACCTTATAATCTCCCCTTTAGGATCAAACTGACACTTTAAATTTATGGATCTATTCCATCATCTCTAAACTAGTCCATATTTGCTTTACTGTAATACTCGGGAAATGTAATCTCATGGCTATTGAACTTTCTATGTGTAGGTACTGAGATTCCTTCTAGGGTTTCTCCTCTCCTTATGTTATGGTAGATTTGGAATCCCTATTGGATTTCTTACTCCAGAAAAAACAGACTAATCAACAATAATGCGCACACATGAAAAGGCTTACCCCGCAGGCTGACTCTTCCAATCCAACTCTATCGAAGGAGAAAAAAAGCTGGGACTACGACTTGCTTAGTGATAACTTTCTTCTAACTTTATAAGCATTTTTCTATAACCGGTGCTCTTATTGGCGTATATAGTTGTTTCCTCTTAACTCTTATGATCTAACCTCTTCTTTTTAGTACACTAACACTCATATTATAATTTCACATTTACCTAACTGAAGGAAACTTGAACTATAATGGAAAGCTCATTATCGTCTATGTATAACCCCTTCGACCAAATTCTTATGGACACACAAAATAATGCTTACTTCAGCCTTCTCTATATTGGCAGCTGAATGATACTAACTAGGAACATATATCAAATCATATACTTAGAGTCTTATACAACCATATACTATCTCGAATACACATCTTAAGTGTTTTCTTACCTAGTAACTTAACAACAATTCACTATTTTCATCTAAGGGTCACATACAACATGTAAGATTTGAAGAATATCACTTTCTCTGCTCATTTAATTGTAAAATACACGTACATATTAAATAGATACAGGGGAGATAGACTCCCAATATGATAAGAAGTACGAAAATTGTGGAAATAGACTCCTAATGCTATAAGGTTGCTATCCTGGAGATATCTTGACACATCACACTTGTAACATCACACGTCTTGCAAGTTAATATCTTATTTCCTCGCATACACTATGTCAACCTACTAGAGAAAATCTCAAAACTAACACTATCACTATCATAATGTTATCCCCTTTTCGCAATGTTCATCTAAAATTCAAGCTTAGTGTCTAATACTGAACATGTGCATCAACACACTTCTCATATGCTATACTAATTTACAACTACTAGATAAAATTGAGAAACCTTAGACCACTAAAACCTCATAACAAGTAATAAATCCTTATCTCACAATCTGTTTGATTACAATCTATCATCACATTCCCTTTCACAACCTAAGTACTATTTATCCATTCGTTATACCTCCTTGCCTAGTTAAGTTCATACTCATCTGGATATCATGGGGCTATCCCTTTAAAATAGATCAAAAGGTGTAGCCTAAATCTAACTCTGACTACATAATCCTTCTATTCAAAATCTATACTTGGTCTTTACTAACATAATATCACATCGTCATAAACTCTTTACTTGGTTCAAGTGTACCCTAACTCATCCTAACCAACCAGTCTTTCTCTACATTCTATTATGAAAGCTAGACGATACTCACTACTCTTTAGTCAAAAGCAAAGGGACTTGACTTATCACCACATTACCTATCTTATAGATACATAACTCTAGTTACATGCCTCAATCATCCACCATTCTCACCTTTTTATTGGTTTCTACTCTTCTAACTTCGTATTTTTAGATCTAAGATCATTCTACCACTTATAACTTACAAGTACGCAAATCAAAATGTCTCTTAGGTGGTAACACTAAGCCTTTAGAGACATAACTTCTCCCGTAAGGATATCATCTGAAGCAAGGTTTATAGAAGAGATTTGGGGAGTACATCTTGCTTTGACTCAAACGCACGATTCATATGAATAAGGGTGCATTCTTTAAAATCACTAAACTTAAACACACTAATGGGCTTCTCTCCGACCCTTTTGAAATCTCTTTACTTTCTGAAGACTTTATCTAAGAGTAACTCATCAATAAGGATCTGAGCTTTACTGTTTCTACAACTCGAGTATCAGGGGTATTCAAGCAGATTTAAGAAACACACGAGTTTAAATAAGTTTCTTATGACACATCTCTATTGTATGATATGGAGTATGAAAGAATGGAAAACATCTCCTAAATGCTATATAGCCTCCTGATTATAAGTGTGGTGCACAACACACTCATAAGTAAAGCTCTACTAGAGATGACTTCATAGACACACTAAGAAACTTGAATATGCTCTGATATCAAGTTTGTTACGCCCCGAGCCTACACCTTATACGTGACCAGCACTCGAGAATCCTTAATTGTCCTCAAGCAAACCCTTGGCTTGGTTGGATGTTTATGGAAGACTTACTCAAGCATTATTAAGTTTAGAACACTGAATGTGATACTAGAACTAATTGTCTGAAAATACTGAATACAATAGATATAGTTTTACCAAAACATAAAAAAAGAAAATACTGAAAATAACTCTTAAAGACTGCCTATCTATGGAGTCTCTACTGCTTAAAGATAAGTGTCAGGATAAAACCATGATAACCTTAAACAACTACTAGAAGTAACTAAAGACGAGAGTCCTCCGAAAGCTAATAGGCCTCACTAAATGCTGACGAATGACTAGGTGATCTCAACGAAACTCCTATTGATGATCCTGAACACCTATATCAGTATCATAAGATGATGCAAATTAAATGACATTAGTACATTGAATACACGAGTATGTAATAGGTATGAATAAAACAACAAACTGGATTGAAAGGCTAAAAATAGTTCAGCTGAATGTATAGGAAAACCTCAAATAAAAATTATTTTAAACATAAAAATAAAGTAAATGATATTAAGTACTGAACTGGATGTAATTATATAAAGATACTCTTTACTTTATTGGAGAGTTTCTCTAACCAACAACCATCACTATAAGCTTCATGATGATACAACGTCTTACCCATATTGCTAGAGTCACCCTATACCTTGCAGTAGTATTGGACACAACTGAATTGATGGATCCACTAAAAATCCTTCTTGAGGTAGGTGAGGAGTCACCCATCTTGAAGTACGATCCTATATGATGGTGGCGGTGTAGGTTATGGAGTTCAAGTTACCTTAACTCTTATCCCAAATTGATGCTCAATACTACTCCAAAAAATGTGATTGTATGCTCATGTAAAGTACTCTCTTGAGATAATTTCTCAAAAGGCATCTTTGAGAGGTTACTGAAGTTGTACTAAATATTTCTGAAACACTCTTGAAAACTCTTTACACCTTTCTAAAATTAGTACTCTCTTTTTCAATGTAAAAAATAATGCGGTATGAACCACTCAAGTTTCCTTAAACCCTTTTTAAAATAATGCTCTAAACTTTTTTTAAAACTTGCTTTACTTTCCAAATTAATGTAAGGAAATTACTCGAAATAATTTCAGGAAAACTCAATAAATAAGGTTCATGTGGAACTACAAGCATGAACAATAATTCAAAATTTTCAATGCATAAGATATCACAATCTCATAATATAGAAATTTCATAAAATTGGGCAACACCATAGATTCAACTTTCTATTGACTAAATTGAGATGTAGTGTGTGAGAACGAACTTAGTCCAACACTATGAGTAGCCTTACATACTTGGAAAAATAATGTTCTTGGATAAACTTAAAGAAAATCTTAGAAGATGAAGTGTAGAGAAGAGTCTTAGATTGAAACCTTAGGTATTTTGAAGAGAATCTTGAACATGGGGCCTTTAGATTTTGAAAAATTGGAGAAATTCTTTTCTTGGAGTTCTTAATCTTTGAAAGAAGGAGAATTAGGAATTTTTAGAGTTTCTATACGTCTAATGATGATATTAGGTTATAAGATGGACTTAGGAAAGTTAATTGAGGGTAAAAGGTCAAGAATACCCTTCTGGGAATGTAAGAAGACCATAAAAATCAACGAAAATGGCCTTTTAATGAATCCCATCGGCCAAATCAGCGATCTGGAGGTCCCCTCACCGAAATATTTGGCGGTTCGCTAAATAAGGCTTTAGATCACTAAAATAGATAGAGACTTAAGGTTTTCAGAAAGTTTCAGCGAGCTATTTCAGTGTTTCACCAGCCCATTCGGTGAGTCGCCAACTGAGAAGGTGTCTTCGCTGAATTTCTCAATCCGAACATGTTCCAATAAAATGACCATAACGTTTTATTGTGATCTCGATATAAGGTAAATTTGGTGGCTTTGGAAAGAGGATTCATATACCATTAATTTTATAGGAGTAGACACCTAATTCATTATATGATGAGAGGTATGAGCATTTGAAGTTGACCTAAGTAGAATCTTATATAAAAGCTCTATCGGTAAGGAAGCTTTCAATTCAACTTTGTGCTAGGGGATTCTTATGACCTCAATTCATATCCAAATCCATTCCCACACTAAATAATTAACCATAACACGTAAGAACCATTTAGGAATCACCTTATACGACCTTGAGGTGTTACAAGCTGTATCTTGGTAGCCGTAACTGCAAACCTTGCTTTTGTCTTCGTCATCTTATATATTTTCTATAGTGCCCGCCTCTCTTCCTCATCCATTCACTCCAACCACTTAGTATACACAACTTTCTTTGCTCTCACTTTGCCTTGGACTTCCATTCCACCACCATTGTCCTGGATGAACATCAAAGTTCCCCCTCGATATCCCTAGTACCTCTGTAGCAGCTTCCCTAATGCAACTAGCAGTCTTATCTCACATGTTTTTCACATCTTCTCTACTACTCCATGCACCCATACTAATCAACTTCTCCCTCATCTCTCGAGAAATCGCAGGGCAAGCAGCCCTATCTAATCCTCGATCGGTCATAAAAAGTCTTCTTCCTCCTGTACCTTTTAATCTCCAAGTCCATCACCGAAAGCCTATTTTGGAAAGTAAAATTCTCACTCGAAATAACATTATAATCCTTACAGAGGCCTCTATTACTCTTCTGAAAGAGTAGGTAATCTATCTGAGTCTTAATTACTGTGCTATGAAAGGTAAGCAAGTGATTTTTCCTCTTCGAAAAGAACGAGCAATTACCAACTCAAATGCTTTAGCAAAATCTAGAAGTGACGCTCCATCTCCATATAATATAAATAATTTAAAAAAGTAAAAATCAAAACAAACATTATATATACCTAAATATATAACTTATCAAAACAAACATTCTTATTTAGGATTATATAACAATTTCCTTTTACACACCCCTTGAGAAATTATAAATAAGAAGAACAGTGTTAGTAATTTACTCCTTAAGAAATTGTTTTGAAACCATACAAACTTGTTTACACTTTCAAGAAAAAGAAGAATTAATCGTAAAGGTAAATGAGAAAATTTGAATGAATTCAATCGTGATTTTGTAAATTGACAAGTAATTTGGAACAACTATATTTTATAGTAAGGTGGACAACTAATATGGGACAGATGGAGTGTTAGTTAAAGGGATTTCAAAAGGAAAAAAAAATAGGGGCAGTGTGTTCCAATTTGTGGTCAAAAGTAATAATAGGGACGCTTTTTTATCAGAGTATTAACAGGAGGGACATTTTTAGACCAAACTATTAATATAGGGACATTTCTGTTCAATTTCACATAGTTTGATGACATTTTATTTTACCAATCTTAATTTTGTTATTTTTTGGTGCAATAGAAGAAACATTTATTTTCTTTTCTAGACAATTTACTAGTAGCTATTAATTAAAATATTTCACCTTAAAAAATCAACTATTACAAGAGCTTAAATAAAGTTAGATGCTTACAAAATAAATATAATGAATAATGCTATTGATTTGGTATCGAAGTTTATTTTATAGAAAAAATGTATAGTTATAATATATTTAAGCTAAAATTGATCATATAATATTTTTCTTTAGCTTGAATAGTTATGAAATTTAATTTTTTTTGTTCTGGGACAACCAAAGTCACAAAATAGCACAAAGTAGTAGTAAACAAAATAAAACGTTGAAATGAAATTATATAGACAAAGTAAATAAAATAAAATTAGAGATAACCTTAATAATAAGTAGAAATAGACGATCAAAAGTTACAATGCTTCTAAAGCGAAGAAGGAGAAGATGTGTATTTGTGTGTATTTATAATGAGTTAACTTTCAACACTATTTGTTACTTGTTATATGCAATATAAATTAAATATAGTATATCTAATAATAATTTTTTTATTTTCCATCCGATGTCGGTATTCATATTGAAGCCTGACTAAGTCTGAATTTAACAAATTTGCCTCGTCAGTCGCCACAAATTATAGTGAACTATGACAATTATCTAACCTCCATAATAATATTGCCACAAAAAAAATTTATATCATGGGGGTTTGAACAAAACGTCACAAAACAAATTAATAGTGAAAATTCTTAAAAGTTTCACAAATAAATCGCCATAATTTAAGCATCTTCTAATAGTATATAGGAGCCAAACCTATTATATAAACTCTTTAGGAAGTTCATGAAGAAGTAGTCGTATAGATGATGATCCAACTAAGATTACTAGCTAATTAAACCTTCAAAATCACACAAATCCTGCTTAAGTAGAAGCCAAACCTAAAACTAATAGAGTACTCCTTATAATATATATATATGCACGCGCGTGTTTCCAAAACTCGAGTCAGTATTAGAGTCCTAGGTCCGAAGTCTGTATTAGAGTCCTGACTAACTTTGAATCGTACACTTAGAGCCCATTCGTGAGTGGCGCTCCCAATAAGATGTTTTCTCTATACTTAAAATTGAAACTCGAGACCTCTAATTAAGGGTGGATCAGTCTCACCATTGCACCACAACACATGTAACACCATCACATAAGCTTAAGCTAGCTATTAGTCCAAATGTCCAACAAAGATAACTTTAATTGGAAATTAAAATTACACAATTTCTCAATCTATGAACTTCAATAGTCTATTGTGTTTTTATTTATCCTATGACTCGAACCCTCAATTCATCACCTCACTTTATATATATATATATATATATATATATATATATATATTTGTTGATTAAAGTGTACGTATGATAAGTTGCAATTCGTTTACGTATCACTACGTACAGTACCAAACATTATATGAGTCCTTCATACGTAGTTTAATTTAACATTTGAAGAGTAAAATTAAAGTAGAAAATTTGCGGTATGTTTGAGAATATTTTGGATTTTCTTAAAGGTAGGTGTCAAACAAAATATGAATATTGTTATATTTCAAGTGAGTAGCTTAATTTGTAACGCGTTCACCCACTTTGCACAAAATCAAGAGTAGGGAGAAAGTTATTTCAAACTTCTCACGACTCAATTTTCCTTTATTGACTTTTTTTTTTTTTTTTTCATTTTTTGACAATTTACTAGTAGCTATTAATTAAAATGTTTTTGACCTTAAAATCAACTATTACAAGAGCTTAAATAAAGTTAAAATGTATACAATAACAAATCTAATGAATATGACTATTGATTTAGTATCTTAAGTTTTTTTTTTTTTAAAGTTCATACTTATAAATATGATATATTTCAGCCAAACAAATCAATTACATATATAAAAAAAAATCTTAGCTTGAATTGTTATGAAATTTAATTTTTTGTGATGTTTAACAATCAAAATCCCTAAATAACACAAATATCTAATACAAAAAGAAGTAATATATAAAAATAAAACATTGAAGTGAAATTGGGTATTAGACAAAGTAAAAGATATATTTAAAGATTACCTTAATAAGTAAAAATAAAGGATCAAAAGTTACAATCCTATTAAAATGAAGAAGAAGAAGGATGTGTTTTTGTGCGCATATATAATGAGTTAACTTTCAACATTACTTGTTATATATCATATTATTTAAATATAATAATATCTAATTTTCAAAAATAAAAATTTGCGGGAGTCACCACATATTATACTTAACAGTGGCGATTTTTTAATCTTCATAATAAAATTGTCATAAGAAGATTTATATCGTGGGATTTAGAACAAATGTCACAAAATGACTTAGAGCCTGTTTGACATTGCTGCTAAAATTTCTTATTTTCATAAGCACTTTTTTAGAAATAACTTTTCAAAAGAGTTCTTTAGAAAAGAAAGCAATTCGTGTTTGACTAATTCGTTTGAAATTTGTTTTGTTATAAGCAAATTGTGTTTGACTAATCTTTTTTAAAAAGTATTTTTGAGAATCAAATTACGATAAATGACATGTATTTATATACTTTTAATAGTAAGATTCTTTTATAGGGAGAAACTAGTTTATACATCTATTATAAAAAAAAATAAATATAAATTAAAATATTCAAAATTCAAATTTTCAATTAATATTATACATTATTGGAGGGTTGAAATCTTTAATTGTTGTTTGTTTCTTTTTTCTAATCTTGCAAAAATATTGATGTTATCTTTTTTTTTTCCAATTTTGCAAAAATATTGATGTTATTTTTTTTTTCCAATTTTGCAAAATAATACATAAAACAATTAAAATAATAATAATAATGCATAAACGTAAAATAAAATATAAAATTTATTTCATATATATATATGAAAGGGATATTTTAAGTTTGAAAAAAATAATTTTCTGAAGTTTTTCCCAACAACAGAAAAACTACTTCTGCTTTTATTTAAATACAGTTTTACAGGTTTGCCAAACCCCTAATTTTTTTTTTTAAAAAAATATTTTTTTTCTCAAAATAAGTGTTTCTGAGATCCCAACAACAAGAAATTTTTTATTGTGGTTGAGGCACAACCAACAATAGTTGTGTGAGGGCATCCTTTCTTTTTGACAAGTGTTTTTGTGAGCCCTTTTCTTGTTGTGACACACTCTCTCTCACTTTCATTTTCTCAAAATTTAGTCTTTTCTTTATCTGCATTTTTTTCCTTTGCAAAGCCCTTTTTCTCTTTTATCTTTGCACCCTTTTTTAATCAATGTTTCTATAGTTTTATTTTTAAGTCCTACCTCTTGGTGCAAACAAAATATATTCATACTACTATTATCTTATGCTTTCACAAATTTATTTGGTTGACTCTTTTTTTCTATTAATTCTTGTAACACACAAGAAAAAAATGAATCTATAAAAGTTTGGTTTCACATTTTAAAACGCTTAACATAAACAAAATTTGAAAAAAACTTGAACAAGAAACACAAAATTAATATTAACAATAATTAATGGATACATGCCACAAAAGTAGAGAATTTAACAAATATGGAAAATAAAAGATAATTAAGTGCTTGATATCATTAATACATTATTATTAATACAAAACATTCAAATACATTAAGTGGTTATAGAATAAACAAAAATAAAACATATTTGATATTTAAGAATCGGATGGTTAAAATTGAAAATCTCAAAAAATAAATTAATGACTAAAATTTATTTAATTAAAATTAAATTGTGGATTTAAGTGTAATAAATTATACCGATTCAATTTTAGTAGCTCAATTGATTGATTATATGAATTTTTACTTTTTTTGTGAGAGTTCAATTTATTATTTTTAGTTTCACTATCTTCAAATTACAAAAAAAATTAATTTAATTTTTTGTGACATATTGCTTTAATTTTTCATCAAATTAATGATATATATATATATTCTTTCTATTAAAATAGAATTACATTAAGAATTGACAAGCAAAAAAAAGAAAATACAAGTAAGAAAGAAAAAAGTAAAAGAAAAATTTAAAATTGGAAGAGAAAAAGTAAGGAAATAAAGTACAATATGGGCCCCACGGTATACAAATGACAGCCCGAAAAGACCTCACACAATTGACACTATGTGTGCCTCACACATAATAAAATTTTTCCAAATACCAAACATGCTCTTAATAGTGTGTTTTTAAAACTTCCATAAATTGAGCATTTTCTCGTAGAATAGGAGCCAAACCTCTTGTAGATAGACTATTTAGGAAGTTCATGAAGTAGTTCCACAGATCATCCAACTAAGGCTAGCTACTTAGGCCTTCAAAATCACCCAAATCCTACTCAATTAGGAGCCAAACCTATAACTAATAGACTCCACATATATATATAGATAGATAGATAGATAGAGAGAGAGAGCCTTATTTAATAGATATATTATATACAAATAGATAGATCCTTATATATAATAAAATAAAAAGTTACTAATAAATAGATGTTTGACTAGAGAATCCAACTAAGTTTACTAGGCTTTCCAAATCATATAACTTCTCTATGTAGCCATCACATAAGCTTAAGCTAGCTAATAGTTCAAATGTCCAACAAAAGACAACTTTTATTGGAAATTAATTAAAATTACATAATTTAACAATCTATGAATTTCAATAGTCTATTGTGTTTTTATTTATCCAGCATATGAATCGAAACCTCAATTTATCAGTTGGGACCGAAGGTTTTTAATTATATATATCAGTTGAACAAATCACCTTGCCTTATATTCATTTTTATTGATTAAAACATAAATATCAATTATACAAATCACCTCACCTTATATTCATTTTTATTGATTAAAACATAAATATCAGTTGAACAAATCACCTCGCCTTGTTGATACTCTCAAATTACACCTCTATTAAAGAAGTATAAGTTGTCGTCGTCAAATAAAGAACCCAACTTGTAGGTTGGGGTCGATTCCACGAGGAATATGGTTCAGACTTAAACTTAACTAACTATTATATCCGTTTAGTCAAACTATTTTCGAAACAAGTAATTAAAGGGGGGGGGGGGGTTTAAGCAAATAACCGATTGTTGTTTAAGTAACAAGTGAGCAGGATTCAAACCTTAAGTTATCAATATGAGAGAGAAACTAGGGTGTATGTGTTCCCCATAAGCTCTTAATGCAATAATCATAATAATATTAATCTTTTCCTAGCGTTTTACATGCAAAGTTGATAAGATAGGTATCTCTAGGTGATTGGTCCTCCAAATAGGGAATTTCACTACGCACCTTGGTTCGGCTACGAGTGTATGCTTTACTAACCCTTACCTTTACCTCAGATTAGACATCACATCAATGTATGCCCTAGTTTTCACCCTCGCACCAATTGACATTAGACTATTAGATAACATCCACTAAATCTCTGTTGTTAATTATTTTCTCATTAACTACCTCCTTGGTCCTTTTTCGTAGCGGAACTGGTAGTTGGGAGATTCATGAAAGTGGTAGTGTGGTAGGTGGTAGTGTGGTAGGTGAGTATTTTATTTTAAAGATTTTATTGTAGTATTCTTTTGCTAAGTGTCTTGATCTTGATATTTATTTAATATTAGGTGTGAAATTCATGGTAAAATATAATAATATTTATTGTAATATTCTTTTGATAGTTGTTTTAATCTGAATATTTCATTAATATTTTTTATGATATATTCTAGATATAACATATCTTGGGTTCTTTGGTACATATATAAATTTTCCTCCATTAATTGTTCTAATAATTTTATATCTTTCATAGATTCTGTCCGATATTGTAAATATTCGTAGTTCATTTTAGTCTGAATTTATTTCTAAATCGTACCATTCTATTCTTTCGTAGTCTAAATCATGTAAGTCTATTTCATACCATTGTTGGCTTAATATATCTTCCGATTCGTTATCATTAAATATTTTTTCCCATATGATCCTTCTTAATTCAATTATTTTTATATCTTTAAGTATATATAATATTAAAGTTTTGTAGGTTTTTATCATTTCATTATGAACGTAAGTAGTCATGTTCTTTATCATGCAGATTTTTTATTTCAAATTATTCCTTCCTATCATATTCATAATTGATTAAATTCATATTAGATCATTACGAACTAGATTATCTTTATCAAGTTTTCCTGTCACTACTAGCATCGTACTTTAGCGGATACTTCTTTCTTATCAGCGCCTCAACTTTGTTTACTCCCCTAAACGGCTTCCTCGCCTACCGGTTTCAACATTAGGATGACATAGTATAGAAGTTTTCTCTCTGTTTCCAGTGTGCTAATAAACTAGAAATCATGATTCAAATAATTCTAATACATAATGACTAACATAAATTTATTCAATCATATATATGATATTCAGGAATATATGAAATTAGTTCCGCATATTTTTTGAACAATATACCTTTGCCTCTTGCTTAGCCATGCTATCTGAAATATCTGACTGGATTTCAGATTTATCCATTAACTTTTAAGTATTTAGTATCTTAAGAGAGTTTTTTGAAAGGAGAGTTTTTTTTTAGGCGTTGCCTGCCTTTCATATTACATATGCGTCCCTTTATATAGAAATGAGATGATTACTACTTTACAATTCCTATCTTATCTTATACAGTAGTGCACAATAATGTGCACGTACTATACTACTTACTCTTATGACTTTTTTTTACACTATCTGATGGCTTTCTTACAATTCCATACTTACTCTTTACACTTGTCTTACAATTCCATACCTACTACTTATGACACACCATACACTTGTCCACTTAATAAATTACATCCCCTACCATCCCTTACACATCCCCATCCTTATTATGACACATATTAACATTATGACACACTACTATTCACACCATACTTAACTATTTTACAAGATAAATAATTTTACTCTTATCTCATCTTTTTATTTTGTCCGCATCTCATCTTTATCATCTTATCTTCTGCTTCCGTCTTTATCTCTTTATTCCAGCTGGACGTCTGAGATTATTTTATCTTCTCCGTTACATTTTGAACATATATGGTCAGGGTATTTGTGACCAATTAGCTTGCAATATCTGGTTAATAATTCTGCCGAAATAAATCCTTCTTTTAGTGCTCGTGTCGTAGGTCGTTCTTCTGGCTTAAGTAGTGATAAAATCCATCTTTGGACTTCATCCATATCTGTTTTCCTTAGCTCCCTTGAATTGGAATAAATCATTAGCTGGTCTCTTGCATAGTAGCTCCATATAGCGTTTCCGTTTAAATAGTTATTTGCTAGCTCTTGTATAATCGTTGATATACCAATTATCCTTTTGTTGGCATAAAAACTGGGTATTTCTATTTTGCATATCTCTTCTTGTTGTCCGATATCTTCGGGTATAATCATATCTTTAGTTAATCCTATCTTGATAACCTGTATTGGAGGTTTTATTTCCTCGTATAATATCTCCGCTGGTGCTGTATAGAATTTTATATAAAATAAATTTCCTTTCGTAACTCTTTTGTATGTGACGAATGCTTTGTGTAGTTCTGGTATTCCACTAACTTCTTCTCCGTCGTATGTGTATACGGTATTTAATAATCCGTAGTTGTAACATGTTCTTACTAAATTAGCGTTAGTTTTCGATTGTGCAATTAACTTGTTATATCCTTGTAACTTTTGTGTCAAATAATCCTGGTTTGGTTCTTTTGTAGTTGATCTGGGGTTGCGGTTTAAATAGGTTTGGATTTTGTGGATATTTTCAATATAGGTTCGTGTGATGTAGTTATATGTCTTTTTCTCATTTTGGTTTTGCAAACTATCTGCGTATGTAGATGTTTGTGGTTCTATGGACACATGTCTAGGTGTCCTTTGGGTAAATGGTTTTGCGAATAGCTGGTTTAAGTTCGCATTTTTATGTTGTTTATCGCTAACTTGTTTGCTTGTACCTGCAGCTGTATTTAAACAAACATTATGGGTTTTAAGGAGTTTCCCATCGTCTCCTTTTAGCTCTGGGTTTTTTCCGTCTTCCGATCGACGTAGCTCCGCATTTTTATAGTCATGCTGCTGACTAGCTTTAGACTTCAGATTATCTTCATTAGTCTTTAGCTTTTGTATCTCGTTGTCCATACTATCCACTTTTGTACAAAGTGTAGTAATAGCTTTGAGTATCTTTTCGATTGTATCTTCTTCCTCAGTCTCAGTCTGAGTAGCTTTGTCGTGATAGGTAATCTGCAATAACATTCTTATCAGTTTTTATTACTTCAATTGTAAATGTAAAATTTAATATATTTAATACCAATCTCCTTATTTCTTTTGTTGTTACCGAATCTTGTATTTTTCTTGTTAGCCACCATTTTACTTGTGTATTATCTGTTCTTATAATAAATTTGTTATATACAATATATGGTTCAAATGATAATAAACACTTATATACTGAATATAATTCTTTTCTATTTATTTCCCATTTTATTTCTGTATTATTAAACGTTCCTGAATAATACCTGCAATGATGTTCTATCGTAGTGTCATCATACCTGTATTTTAATATTCCTCCATAACTTTTTTCACTCGCATCTGATTCTATTATATAAGTAAATTTTTTGTTTTCATCTGGAAAGTATAGTTTAGGTAAGTTTTTACATAATAATTTTACCTTTTGTATTTGTATTTGGTCTTTTTTATCAAACTGATATTCTATATCTTTCTTTAATTTTTGTTGTAATGGTTTTAAATTCTCTGCTAATTTTGGTATGTATTCTCTTACTTGATTTACTAGTCCTAAGAATGATTGTAATTTCTTTTTTGTGTCTAGTTGTTCATTTGAGTTAATTATTTTTTGTACTATATGTGTTTGCATTTTTATTCCGTTTTTATCAATTTGTATTCCTAAGAATTCTATTTGATTTTTCATTATATCAGCTTTCTTTTTACTTAGACTTATACCTGAATATTCTATGATGTGTATAAATTTTTCTAATAATCTTATATGTTCATCTTGTGTCTTAGAATATAATAATATATCATCGATGTACACTACACAATTTTCTATTTGTTTAAAGTAATTGTCCATAAAGTGTTGATATCTACCTGGTGCGTTTTTATATCCAAATGGTAATACATTCCATTCATAAAATCCTTGTGGTACAGTGAATGCTGTTAGTTTTTTAGATTCTTCTTCTAGTTTTAAGTGGTAAAATCCTGATTTACAATCAAATTTGCTAAAATAATTATATCCTTGTATTTGTCTTATCTTTAGTATTTTATTTGGTATCGGATAATTATATGTTTTAGTTTTTGCATTTAAATTTCTATAATCAATAACCATTCTACTTTTTCCTCTTTTTTGTTCACTATGTTTATTTACGATAAATGCCGGGCTTGTATGCTTACTATTGCTTTCTTGTATATATCCTTTTTCTAGTAATTCATCTATATGTATCTTAAATTCGGTTAAATCATTAAAATTATACTTTAATGGTTTTTGGGTTATTATACTGTTATTATCAATTAGCTCAATTTTTACTTTTGTTTTATGTTTTTCCCATCCTTGTAAAGGATCCTCACTATATAATAATTCTAACTTATCTTGAATTATTTTTACTTTATCTATAGAGAATATAATTAATTCTATTTTAGGGTCTTCTTCTTTTATATTTTCTAATTTTTGTGTAATTTTTTCACTTCCTTTTATCCATTCTGTTGTTTTTCGTTTTTTATTATTTACTCTTTTTGCTCCTATTTTTTGTTTACACGGTGTCGTGAACCACCAGTGTGTTTTTGTTATTATATGTGGGTATAATTTTTCTAAAAATGGCATTCCTAATAGCATATCTTTTGTAGTTAATTCAAAGTTATATATTTCTTCTATAGTTAATATCTTATCCCATATTTGTACTTTTATATTTTTTGCCTTATATGTGATCATGCTTCCTTCATTATTAAATCCTGTTACTACTATAGGTGTTTTTAATTTTTCCCACTTATCTTCTGGTAAACAATTATATTTACATATATTAGCTTCTGCTCCCGTATCTATCATTGGTGTATAATATCGGTTGTAATATCCTTCTATTATTATCTTCGCAAGTATATATATTTTCATATTTTTATCATACTAAAGTCCTTTTTATTATTACCCTTTTATTTTCATAATTTATTGTTAATTGTTTGTCTTCTAGATTATATGGTTTTACTTGTTCTAACCATTTTATTCCTAAGATGATATTTTCATTTCCTTGATATATTTTGAATTTTATCACTATTGGTACTCCTCCGATGATTATTTCCTTTTCTGTAGTTTCTTCGGTATATATTAATGCTTTTGGTAGTTCGGAGCATGATTGTTCAATAGTTATTATTTCATCTTCCGTCACTAATTCTCTTGTAATATAATTTTCTTCTCGTCCTGTATCTATTAGTATTAAATATTTTCGTTGTTCCATTATTCCCGTGATGTAGTAATGATATGGTTTTATGTCTTCTTCCATTGATTTTAGTGGGGTTTTATCTATTCTCCTTGAGGTACTCATTTTTGATGATATTTGGGGTATCTCATTGTTTATTCTTTTCGATGTGCTTAGTCTTTCTTTTACTATTTCTAAATCTTCTTCTATATCAATTTCATTATAACTATAATCATTTTTATCTATGACTGTAACTATTCTTTCAAAGGGATCTTCTATTTTTATTTTATTTATTTTATTTTTTGCTGTTATTTTGTGTTTTGTCGTTAAAACATATAAGTTTTTACATCTAGCTGTAAATATTTTACTTCCCGGGGCTAGTTCTATTCCTGACATTTTCCAATATAATACTAATGATTTATCTATATTTCTGTCATTTACTGCTACTGAGTAATTAGCACTTATTATAAATTTAAATTTTTGGTATATGAGGTTACCTTTTACCGCACTTATTATGCTTTTTTCTATAGGTTGTATAATTCTATCATCTGCTAAGTATATTTCTATGGGTGTATCTATTCCTTCTCTAAAACATGCTTTTATTAATATTTCTGTTCCTCCTAAATGTACATATTTAATTGGATTTTTAGCCTTAATATCTTGTATTTCTTTATTTATTATTCGTTTATTTATTATTGGTATTTTAGCTTTTCCTTTAGTGTATTTGCAATCTATGATATGTTCTCTTTGACTTACTACGTAATATTCTTCTTTTTGTCGTTTAAACCAGTTTCTTATTGTTGGTATTTCGAATATTTTTGCTACACTTAGGTCTAATTCTTTTCCTTTTATTTGCTCAAATATATTATTATCAAATATTATTTTTTGTTCTGTCGATTCTTCATCTTGATATTTTTCTTTAGTTATTATTTGTATATCTTTTTCAGTCATTGATATCGTATTCATTATCCGATTCTATTACTGAGCTATTTTCTATTTCATTTTCCGATAATTCATATATACTATCATTGCTTTCTAATTCATAATCTACGTACTCTATTTGTGTATATTTTTCATCGTCTATTATTATTTCTGATATTTGTTTTTTCTTTGGATTTTTAGGTAATTTACAATCTCTAGCTATATGTCCTAATTTTCCACAATTATAACAAGTACATTCCGTTAGTTTTCTTTTTGGTCTATATGGTCTTTTGGTTTTGTAGTTTTTTACATAGTACCTTCTTCTTGGTTTTTTATATTTATATTTTGATCTATATTTTTTATTATATTTCTTTTTATTTTTATAATATCTATCCGTACAACCAAATTGGGGTGCTGTCTTATTTTTGCAACATGCCAAGTTTTTTACTAATATTTTTTCCATTTTTATTTCTTCTTTATGTTTTTCACATAGTTCTATAAACCATCGTTGTAAGAATTTTATTCTAGCTCCTAAGGTATCTGTTAATTCTGCTTCATTCCAACTTTTTATTATTTTTGAATTAAAAGGTTCTGGTAATTTTGTAAAATATAATTTTCTTATTTCTTTACCTTCTTCTATGCTATATGTTCCTTTATAATAGTATTCTCTAAATGCACATGTATATTCATCTATGTAACACATATTACATATTGCTAATTTTGTCATTAGATTCCGATTTATGATTTTTTCTTTATTTTGTTCTTCTACCTCTGTTGTCATACTACTAAATTCATTTCTTATAGCTATTTCGTATTTATATAATATTTCCATGGTTGTAGTGGCTATTCCACCATCAAATTTTTTATTATTTCTTAAAGTTGTTAAACTTTCATTTGTTAAATTTTGTAGCCATAATTTTACTGTTCCTATAAGTGTTCTTTTTATGTATCCTGGTGCCTCTGCTATTACTATCTTGTTATCTATTAATTGTTTTGATATATATCCTACCCATAATTGGATTGTTTTATTTATGTCTGCTACACAGTCTAAATCTAAAAAATCATGTTGTCCAGTTACTGGTTTGGGCGTCCATTTTTTATTCAATCTTTTATCCCATGTAGTTTTTTCTTTATTATATTGTTCATAATTTTCATTATAATATTTTGGATTAAAATTTTTTGGGTTTTTTACTCCTAATGTGCTAGGCTTTTCGTCCATGTCTACGTCCTCTATATTTACTTCTAAATTTTTTGTATTATCTATGTTTGCTAAAAGTTCCGTATATGTTTCGCTTGTTTCCGAATGTTGTTCTAGATCATCATCGTTTATTTCATCAACTCTTATTTCGGATAGATTATATTTTCTTCTTTTTCTCCTAATTCATCTTGTAATTGTAATTTTTCTTTATATTTAATTATCTCATTTGCTAATTTTGTTTTTTATTCTTTTTCTTTTTGTTTAATTTCATACATTTCTTTTAATATTGCTAGCTCTTTTTCTAGCTCTATTGTTTTAGGGCTCGTTTGGTGTGAGGGATAATATCAAATAGTCATGAGATTAAATTATTGTACTGCTTATTTTGTTGTTTGGTTGGCAAGTTCGGGATAACTTATCCCGGGATAAAATAGGTAAATGACAAAAATGTCTCTTTCAACCCTTTTGTTATATCACTTTTTACATTAATGAAGGGCATTTTTGTAAACAAATAAATTGTTTTTAAAATTTATTATTATGAATACAACAAACCAAACACTCAATAAAAAATAATTCCAATACAACTTATCTCATCATAACTAATCCCAACATAACTTATCCCAACATAACTTATCCCATCATAACTCATTTTCAAACCAAACGACCCCTTAGTATTTTTTACTTCTTCTAATTGTTGTACTTCCTTTTTTGCTTGTTGTTTATTTTTTCAATTTCCATTCTTCTATCTATTTCTTCATTTTCTTTTGTTATTCTTACCATAGCAGTTAAACTATCTTCTAGTTTTACCGTTTCTTTTTCTAACATTAAACTTATATTGTCACCTATTTTCTTATATCTTCTTCCTAGATTAGAAAATATTATTTTTATTTTTAATCCGTCATAATTTTCATATGTTTTTTCATCTATTGCGTATTCTTCTTTATTCATTTATAAATTATGTTGTAGTTTATATTCTAAGTTATTTATTTGTATTTCTAGATATAAAATAGTCTTTCTTTATGCTACTATAGATTTGTGACAAATTCCTGCGAATATATAATTGTTAAATCTATTTTGCCTATGTTCTAATTCTTGTCGTTTTTCTATAATTATTTCATTAAGTTTTTGTTTATATTCGTTATTTTTGTTATTCATTGTATTTTTAAATATTGAATATATTTATATTCTATTTTAGATATATTATCTATTAATTAATCTAATTTTTCATTATCAGTCTTTGTGATATTAAATTGTTTATATTCCGGATATAATTTATTTAATTTTCTTCTTATTTTTCTTAATTTTCTACTAGTATTTTTCTCACCTTGTTTCTTATTATCCATAGCTCTGATACCGAGACGAGTTCTAACGTTGGCCACCGTTAAAAAGACTTCTAAGCAAAAGAATTACCAATACATGCATAAACACTATTCACGAATTACTTAATTATTATTCATATTTTGTTAATTGCTCATGGTTCCCACAACCGTAGTTGTGGATTAGAATACAATTCATGTTTTGATAAAGAGAATTTATGAACTTACGATTAGAGTAGAAGAAATCCAAAATCTCCAATTGAATTTCAAAGTCAAAATCTTGTAAAACGAAATTCGGAAATCAAATTGCTAAAGTTGCAAGTCAATTCCACCAAATACCAAGAACTAAAACTAAACAATAATATCTTACCCCCAAAAACGTGGTTTACATACCCTATTTATAGAAAAACATGTCCTAAACAAAAAGGAAACAAAATAAAGAAATAAACTTCTGGAACGTGGCATTAATCGACGACTCGACCTACGGACCGTGGGTTGACCTACGGTTTGTAGGTCCCCTTCTGTTGGTCAACACTTAGAACTTTTCAGCAGGACCTGGAACCTTCACTCTCATATCATCAACGACGGACGTGCAGGACGGTTCATGGGTCCTCTTCTGTGGCTCCACACTTAGGATTTTTCATCAGGTACTCGAACTTCAACTCTCTGAACCCATTCGACGAATGTGCAGGACGACCCGTGGGCCGACCTACGGTCCGTCAGTCACTTCGTAGTTCCATACTTGGTCAGAATTCCTTGATGATCTATCCACGCCTACCCAACGACAGTCTGTCACAGGACCTATGGTCCGTAGACCACTTTCGCGGGTGGCACCTTCTGCATACTTTCAACTGTCATCTCACTCAACCGCGTCCAAGCCTCTTTCCTGCAAACATAACACATAAAACATTATTTCTAATACAAAATGGCCCTAGACACACACAACTCTTAAGTGAAATGTATAGAAAAATACCGTAAACTCACGGTATATGAACACCCGCAACTTAAACTTGTTGTTTGTCCTCAAACGACACACTAACACTCTAAACGACACTTGTGTAAAAGCAAACATACAAAATCAAGCAATCACATGGCCTTTTCAATCCATCATATTTCCTTAGTGCAAATCTCTTCATTTAGACTTAATAAGCTAACTCATACAGATCAAAACATGACATACATCGACCAACATACATCACAACATACACCTTTTACAATCACCAAGGTATCAAATTCTCCAACAATGTAACTAGTGCCCTCACTTCAAAAGAAACACTTTTTCACACACAATAGATATGTCTTTCAAGTTTTTAGGATTCATTCAACACTCACGCTCATAAGTGAATTCAAGTACAATTAGTGCTCAATACCATAAATTGCCCTTATTTTCACTGTTTAGACTCTCCAAATTAGTTGCTAGGATCACTATAGGACTTTATTAGCTTGTAACGTAGGCTCAGGGTCAGGTGTGGTACATTTGAGTACTTTTTAGTGACTTTCTGTCCTTATTGACATTACATTGCCTTTTTTTTTCTTTTTACCTCTTTTTGCAACCTATTTTTGACATCCTTTCATTTTTCTTTCTTTCCCTTGACCCTTTTCAACACATATGTGACTTTTGACTTTGTGGCTCCTTTTTTTTTTCACTTTCTTCTCTTTTTTTTTCTACTTTTTTTTCTTTATTTCTTTCAGCACTTTTGTTATTCATCTTTTGCTTCTTTTGCACAAAGTCACATTTTTCTCTTTTATGTTTCTCTTTTCAACACAAAACTCTTTTCATACCCTTTTTCTTTCGATTTCCTTTTTCATAGCCAGCCTCAACTTATGTGTTTAACATGAGTTGAGGTGCACAATATCCGATGTCGGACTAGGGCCAGATCAAGGTAAGCTTTGAATCAGCCATCCTCAACTTAGGCTTTTGGCCTTAGTCAAAGTGTACATGTTCAAGGATGGACCGGGGCTAAAACAATCATTTTAGGGAAGGTAAGTTAGGTGAATTGAAAGAAATGGTCTATGTTAGGCTCAAACATTTGGATCAAAGGGAACATTGATTTCATTTGGTTGGATCAGTTTAGGCTTGAGTGGACTTATTTGAACAAGGGCCTATGATCATTTCCTAACTTCTGGCCTAGATTATCTTAGCAGGACCAACAGGGCAAATTCTAAATTTGCCACACACTGTATGAACATTCAATCTTTCCTCACACACTTGGCACATTGTTTCATTATTAGATTATTCGATTACCCAATTCAAGTTTTAGCTTAAGTCATGAGGTCAAATTGGTTCCTTATCATGTCACATTGAGATCCAGCACATTCAACTAATCAAGCCTACCAATCTAGCACATTTTCACACTTTTTAGATGAGGATCATTTTTATGCTTTTTATGCCATCATGCTTTCATTTTTCTACTTACTTCTACACAACATTCCTAAACATACCGGTTCAACAGAAGTTAAAACAGTCTTTTGGGGAAAAAGAACATAGGCAAGAAAACTCAAGAGAGAATTATGAGTTGGGTTACTCAAACTTCACCCTATCACTCACAATGCATTTACCCCACCTCAACAAAATAAAGTGCAATTGTCCCCAATGCACAAAAAAATCAAAAGTAGAGGATCGGGTGAAGTAACCCTGTGGCGCATATGCGTCGAAGACCACTCAAGAAGTGGGTGGGTTTGGTTTCCCGGAGCCCGCTAGATCAACACTCAAAACGCCCTCAGTAACGCTCTCATATACTATTCGAGCACTCTCAGTAGTGCTCATATCAACTCTCTCAACACCCTCAGTAGTGCTCACACCGCTGGATGGGTCAACACCTATCTCCCTGGCCCACTGCTGTCTCATCTCCTCGTCTAGTATCGACACCCTCGTGGCCTCTTCCAACTGTTAGCGCTCCTTCTTCTTTAATCTCTAGGCCTCAAGATCATTAGAAGTACCACCGGCGTGGGGGCGCTTCCCAACAACACATGAAGAATCTAGTGGTGGCATATCATCGCCGAATAGGGTAGTCATCACCACCTCATCAACCGATTTCGTAGGGGCAGACTCTGGCTCAGTCTCTGGGGGGCTATGAGTTTATCAATATTAGCACGAAGTCTAGCCAACTCCTGTTGGACGGTGGACACATTAATGGTCGGGTATGGCCTCTCCAACATGCGTAACTCAAAGGCATCTAGGCGCTTATGAACAACCTGAGCCTTATGCTCCATCATCTGCTCCATCCTCGCCTCAAACTCTGCTATGGACCGCTGCATCCATGGCTTCATATACTGAAGCAAGATGGCCATTTGCGTCTCTAGCTTCTGGACTCGAGATAGAGGGATGGAAGTGAAACGTGAAGAGTGAGTGGCTCTGGATGAGCTAGGAGACTGACTGGCGGCAGGAGACGGAGGAGGCTGGGCATCTACTGTAGTGGCTGGAGGGACAGTATCATCATCCTGCATCTGCTCCACATTTTCTACAAGATCATCTTCCAACGGTGGCACCTCAACCTGTGGCTCCCTGTGAGGTGCAACTACATTGGCCTCATCCCGAATAAGGCCGATATCCAAAGCCTTGGTTTCCTGAAGCAACCGATCACAATGCCATACTGGAACAAATGTATCCCTGCATAGCTAGAAGATGAGGCACATGAAGGGAAAGGTGGTGGTGGCCTTAAAGGCCCTCTCATGGATCTCCACAATCAACATGTGGGAAAAATCTATCTCAAGCCCCACTACCATAGTAGAAACCATCACTGTTTGGTCCCATGTGACCACTTGTCTGACTGAGTAGGGGACACGCGATTTCGCACCAGCAGCTAAAAGAATTTAGCAGCAAAACTCAGTGTCGCTTTCTTGATACCCAGGCTCAGAGTCTAGAACCACTTAGCGCGCTCTCCATCCGTAGCAATATGTCGGACCAGCCATCTCACAAGGGACTCTTTCTATTTGGCATTACACTAAAATTCCCCGCTCTAAATAATTCCCATCTGATAGTCAAACTATGTTGTATTGATGGGAATAGTGTGTTCCGGGCCATAGATAAACCTGCGGGGGGTGATCTCGGAGATGTCAACATTGCAACCCCGTACTAGTGTGGCCTCAAGTGGAGGCTGAGGTGCGGGCATGGCCCATTTGCTGATGGAGTTTCTCACTGTGGCCGCATAGGAAGCATAGAACTCCCGAACTATCTCCTCGCTGTAGGACCCTAGGCTTTGTGCCATCCACTTACACCTATGCCTCTGAAAAAGATCGTGGATGATTGGAGCAGTGTGGAGGCTGCTTACGGGAACCCGACGCTCCTCTGTGACTAACTTGGCCATCTTATCATGCTAATTTAGAATGCGAGCATCCGTGTAAATCTGGTACTGGCCCTCCACACACCACCTGTTTGGCTCTATAGCAACCGTTGGAGGCTTAAAATGGGGGTGGGGAGGGGGGTTACTAGGGTATCTGTACTGTCAGACTCATATGGAGAGGCGATGCTACCGCTAGGGTTGGAGCTAGATCCAAATGGGGACTCTAAGCCAGCTTGTGATTCGATAGGTGTGGCCCCCTCCTCAAACTGGGGGCAGTGACTACGTCGGAACTCATATGCCGAGCTCAGTTTCGTGTAGTACGTGGAGTAGTTGGGGAGGTCCTGGTGGGAGGTGGAATGTACTCCCTATCCGTATCCTCATGAAGTAAGAAGGAGCAACAAATTTTGATTTTCCTTTGGCGGCGTAGGTTGGAGCTTGCTTCGGGGACATGGTACATGTGGAAGCTTAGTTAGTACCAAAATAGGGTAATAATACTCGTGGAATAACTTTAGAACAAGTGTTGGACCAAAACAAAAAATAAAAAATTTCTTGGACAATAGCTGAACTGTCGACCTACGGTAGGTACCGACGGTCCGTCAATGGAACGACAGCCCGTGGGTCCCTTATGTAGGTCAGAGTACCCAAAATTGGGTCTCACATGAGAACCACGGTTTTGCAGAACGGTCTGTTGATGGAACGACAGACCGTAGTCCACACCGTGGTTCGACACTTAGTGAAAACTCTTTGTGCTATTGACCCATGGACCTTATATACGGTTCGTAGGGTGACCTACGGTCCGTGGATGGGGTCTCGTGGGTCAGTTATGTGCCAGGTTTCAGAACTTGTTTCAATTTCATGTCTTTTCTTTCAATAATTTCACAAAAATTAGGCCTACACATGCATTGCAACATGTAATTTGGTAGTTAATCATCCTTGGGGTCTCATTGACATAAATGTAACAGATTATCAAACCGAAACCTATGAACCCTAAGTCAAAACTTCCAATTCGGCCTATTACTTGATTTATTCGGTTTTAATTAACTACACACTCACATACCATAATACCAATGGTGTTTCTGATTTATAATTCAACATTCAAACACGAAACTAACAACCCAAGGTCAAGTTCATCGATGTGATTTCAATTGAAACAATGAAGTAATTCAAAGTTTGGGAGAAATCTGTATACCTTACAAGTAATCACCGATGATGAGTGTGTGTTGCAATGATATCCGTGACCCTTTGCTAGCCTTTCAACACCAAACTAGGACTTTAGAATCGTTGGGAAGGAAGAGTAGAAGTGGGGATTCATTTTGGGAGAGAAAATGGGATTTATGGGATTTGGGGATTTGATGTCGGTATTGATATAAGAGTTATGAGAGTGATTTGGGGAATTTATAAGGCTGAAAAATGGTTGGGAGGAAGAATATGGACGTGGGAAGTGTTTAAAAAATGAAAGGTTTTATTTTATAAGGGGTCTGGGTCGGGTCAGGCAAACACTAGTTTTGGACCTACGAGACCCGGTCTACGATCCGTTGGTCAACCTATGTACCGTAGGTCTGGTCCGTGGGTGACTCTGACACTTAGAAAAATTTAGAGATCTTACCTGGGATCTATGGACGCCATTCACTATCCGTGGATGAACCAACGAACCGTTGATGGGGTCCGTAGACCACTGCACAACCTTTTTCTGCAGATTTTGCTTTTCGTCCCTGCACACGTAGCAACCATTAGAACTTTTTTTTGCATTTTCTGGACACTTTTAGACACAGACCCTATTCTATATCTAGCCAACACTAATACAAAAATCAAACACCTATCTAAAGAGCTACAAAAATCAAAATAAACGAAGAAAAACCTATAGTTGGCAAGATTGTACATCTTGGGTTGCCTACCAAGCAGCGCTTGATTTAACGTTGATCCACGACGCAGACACCTTGATTACTCAGACTTCATCAAGATATTAGACCTCAATCACTTCTTGCACACTCTCCGATTTCCCCAAGTAGATCTTGATCCTCTGCCTATTCACTTTGAACCTTGTTCCCTCTTTGTTCTCGAGCTCGACCGCTCCATGTGGAAATATTTGAGTGACTTTGAATGGCCCGGTCCAGTTGCACTTGAGCTTGCCAGGAAACAAGCGTAACCTTGAGTTGAATAGAAGCACCAGATCACCCACAACAAATTCACGCTTTTCAATCTTTTGATCATGATACTTTTTCATCTTCTCCTTGTACAAGGCTGAACTTTCATAAGATTTTAGGTGAAACTCATCAAGCTCATTCATGTCATTCACTTTTTGACTCGATGCGGCGCCCAAATCCAAATTCAACTTCTTTAGCGCCCACATGTCCTTATGCTCTAGCTCTACCGGCAAATGACATGACTTCCCATATACAAGTTGGTAGGGGGACATACCTATGAGAATCTTGAATGCAGTGTGATAGGCCCATAGAGCATCATCAAGCCTTCTTGACCAATCTGTTCTATTGGCGTTCACAGTCTTTGCAAGGATTTGCTTTATCTCTCTGTTTGACACTTCAACTTGCCCACTAGACTGCGGATGGTAAGGAGTAGCTACATTGTAACAAACTCCATATTTCTCTAGCAACGCCTTGAACAACTTATTACAAAAGTGGGAACCTCCATCGCTGATGATCTCCCTAGGTGTACCAAATCTGGAGAAGATACTTTTTTTCAGGAATGCGGTAACACTCTTACCCTCATTGTTTGAAAGCACAATTGCTTCCACCCACTTCCACACATAATCAACCGTAACAAGAATATACTTAATCCTATGTGAACTGACAAATGGACCTATGAAGTCAAGGCCCTAAACATCAAATTACTCAATCACCAATATCAAATTCATACGTAGCTTTTGCCTCTTTGAAATTCCTCCTTCTCTTTGGCAACAGTCACAAGACTTGGCGAGCATCTTGGTGGATGGTGTGCTAGTAATACCCACACTGTAAGATTTTATGAGTAGTCTGAATACCACTATGATACCCACCAACAGGCGATAAATGACACACCTCTAGTATACTCATCATCTCAACCTCGGGCACACAACGACGAATAATTCCATCAGCACAAATACGAAACAAGTAAGGCTCATCCTAAAAGAACTTCTTCACATCATGCATAAACTTTTTCCTTTGGTGAAATGACAAATCTGATGGAACGAAATCGCTTGCCAAGTAGTTAGCAAAATTTGCAAACCAAGGAATAAGATCATTAGAAACCGCCAATACATATTCGTCTATAAATGCATTATTAATTTCAGCGCCATTTCCTAACTTGAGCAGATATTCCTCCTCTAATCTGGACAAATGATAGGCAACTTGATTATCTGTCCCCTTTCTATCTTTCACCTCAAAATCAAACTCTTGTAGCAACAATACCCATCTAATCAACCTCGGTTTTGCATCCTTTTTAGCCATCAAATACCTCAATGCAGAATGGGCAGTATGCACTATGACCTTAGTACCAAGCAAGTAGGATCAAAATTTCTCGAATGCGAAAACCACAGCAAGGAGTTCCTGTTCAGTTACCATATAGTTCTTTTGAGCCACATTCAGAGCTTTGCTGGCAGAGTAAATCGGATGAAGAATCTTCTCTCGCCTCTGTCCCAATACCACACCAAGCGTCACTCCACTTGCATCACATATCACTTCAAAATGGTTTCCTCAATCCGGTGAAATAATGATAGGTGCGAAAACTAGCCTTGCTTTCAACTCTCCAAATGCTCTCAGACAAGCATCATCAAAATCAAACTTACACTCCTTTTAGAGCAATTTGCACAATGGGTGTGCAATTTTGGAGAAATTTTTGATAAACCTCCGATAAAAGCCTGCATGCCCAAGAAAACTTCTCACACCTTTAACAGAGATAGGTGGTGGAAGCTTTTCTATTACCTCAACTTTTGCTATATCAACCTCAATACCCTTCTCAGAAATCTGATGACCCAGAACTATCCCCTCTTTCACCATGAAGTGTCACTTTTCCCAATTTTGCACAAGATTGCACTCTTCACACCTTTTCAGTACCTTAACCAGATGCATCAAACAACCATCAAATGAGTCACCTACCATAGAGAAATCATCCATAAATACCTCAATAGTGTCCTCCACCATATATGAAAATATCGACATCATGCAACGCTGGAAGGTTGGTGGAGCATTACACATCCCAAATGACATCCTTTTGAAGGCGAAAATCCCATAAGGACAAGTGAAGGTGGTCTTCTGGAGATATGGAGATCTAATTGTAGCCTAAATACCCATCAAGAAAGTAATACCAACCCTTACCAGCAAGGTGATCCAACATCTGATCCATGAACGCCATAGGGAAGTGATCATTTTCTGTCCAATCATTCAATTTACGGTAGTCCATACATACTCTCCATCCAGTCACTGGCTGTTACAACCATTGCTGGTCCCCAAGCAAACCCTCATCATGGTTGACTACAAGCGAAAGACTAACTCAAGCATACAAAGCTTAAAAACTTAATAAAATTCATGAAATTAACTCAAATGAATAACTCTGAATAAAAATAGAATATTCAACTAGCCAATAATAGGCAACTCAAGTATTTAATACATTTAATAAGATAAATGAAACAGACTTCTCAAACTCTACTATCTATTTATGAAGACTCTAATTGACAAAGATGGAAGTCGCGACAAGACCCATGACATTCTAACAACTGATATAACTGAAAAGTAAATGAAATCTTTCGGAAGCAAGGAGGCTCACCATTGCTAACTCGAACTTCACGTGGTATTAACGAAGCTCTTGTTAATGATCCTAAATACCTGAATCTGCATCATGAAAGGATGCAGGCCAAATGGCTCAGTACATGGAATGTACGAGCATGTAAGGGGAATTCTAAAGCATAACATAAGCTTGAAACTTGATAAAAAGGGAAACATACATCATATCAAACTTACTCGACTCAAGGATACTCAAAACTACTCAAACTTACTCAAACTTACTCAACTCAGAAGTACTCAAGGATAAGATCAGTAATAAGGTTCTCAACTCAGTGAAACTCAACAATAAGGTACTCGACACAATAAAGCACAGATCAACTCAAGATACTCAAGGATAAAACAATAGTAAAAGATGCAATATATATGGAAAGATGTAAAACTGTAGATAGCAACTCAGTGTATTAAAAAAATACAATAATACTCAATGTGTATATAAAAATACAATATAACTTTGTGGGAGTTTCTTTAATCGACAACCACTACTATGAGCCTAAGTGATGATAAAGCGTCTTGCCCACGCTGCCAGAACTGTCCTATACTTTGCCATCATATAGAATGACTTAACTAAGTGGATCCACTAGTCTATGCTAAAAAACACTAAGGAGTCATCTAAAAAGTATGATCTTTTCTACCCATGATGGCTACATGGTTTATGGAGAAGTGAATTATCTGAACTCAAACTCGTCCCTATATCGGTGCTCAATACTACTCCCAAAATACTTAGCTCATATATTTAAAAACATAACTCTTTCTATGGTTTGAGATTATTACTCAAAATCTTTCTCTGAAAAGAGATGTTACTCAAACTGGTCAAAACTCTTTTGGAAATCTCAGTTTCCTCCTTGTTTAAATGTGAAAACATTTACTCTTGGGAATACTTAGTTCCCATATATCATTTTAAGAAATGAATTATACTCTTACTCTTTACTCAACTCAAAGCTTAAGTCTTAAAACAAAGTTAAAACGTTTGTAAAAGACTTCTCAAAATATGGTTCATGCCGAATTATGGACGTGAACGACGAAATGCAAGGTTTTCAATAACCATAGATAGAACTCAATACTTGGGACTCAAGAACTTCAATGATACTACTTATTTCAAGACTGCTCAACTCAGAGGGTTCATGCGAAATTATGATCATGAACTACTCAACTCAAGGGCTCAATGATACTTCTCATCTCAAGATTGTTCGACTTATAGGGTTCATGCTGAATTATGAGCATGAACAAGTCAACTCAAGGACTTCATGGGTAACATAAAATAGTCCCGTGATTAGAAATATAATCTCACAGGGGATTAGGAACTCAATACTCAAGACTTAGAACTTGAACATACTACTCCTCTCAAAGGTACTCAACTGATGGATTTCATGCTGAAGTTATGGCCATGAACGACCCGACTCAAGGGTCAAAATATCAATAAGGAACCCATGAATACTAGTCTTCTCATTCTCATACTTACTTACTTAAAACTTGCTCAAATCGATAGTCGATCTCAAAGGATTCACAATTGAAGTAAAAGACTTTCTTGAACTCTACTCTTAACTCTCTCTTGAATGTGAATTATGAATTCAAGAGTTATGTTTCATGATATGAAGGATCTCATGAAGACCAAGTAGACTCATGAATACATTTTCCTCATCCTCATACTCACTTGTTTGAGTCTTGAAACAAGTTACTAGAAATTGTAGAAATCTTCTCAAAAATGTTCGAAAGAACTCTCAAAACTTGACCCTCAACTCTACCTTAATTTGATTTGTGAATTCAAGGTTGTGATTTATGATAGGAAAGATCTCATGATATTTAGGAGTGTTTTTAGATAGTTAATCATGAGAATCGGTTGAAAAACACCGTCTGGGAGGAAGTCCGTGATGCGGAGATGAATTAAAATGTTTGGTCGAAATAATTTTTGAAACAGTGGAGTCCGCGACCTCTCTGCGATGTGGAGAGAAAAATTTTCACACTGAAGGAACAGGTCCGCGATGTGGACCTGGTACCTGTTCCTTGTCCAACTTTTTCTTCCTCATTTTCTAACTCCAATTCGCCTAAATTCGATTCTTTTTCTCAATTTCTCTTTATTTTCAGATACCCAATACATGTACTCAAGAATCTAATCAAACAGAACTCTAAAATCGACTCGATTTCCTTAAGAACTCATCAATCTCATCTTAACTCAAGAACGAAAGCCAATTTCAAGAACACAATTCAAGAACATTAAACCTTCAACTTTCTAAAACGAATTTAACACTGAATTAAAATGATTGGCGTGTGGGTGAACAAACCCAACACTATGGAATCTTACATACCTCTTAGGGATCAAACCCATGCTAAAATCCGAAAGAGAACGCAAGAGTCTCGACGAACGCTTTGATCCTCTCCTCTTTTCTCTTCTTGAACTCTCAACTAAAACCCTAGGTGTTTATTAGGATTATAAAACTGAACCTAATAGTATTAGACCCTCAAAACCTTACTAAAAACGAATTAAATCTGATTGGGTAAGGAAAAGACCAAAATACCCCTTACTATTTTCTGGTAACTTTCTTTATTTGGACAACCCGACTTCAAAAGGGCATATCTCACTCATCCAACCTCGAAACTTAGAAAATTCGGTGGCGTTGGAAAGATAATTCAAAGTATTTTCATTTTCCATCATATGGAACACCTAAATCATCATGTACAAAGATTTATGGTCGTTTGAAGTTGACCCAAAACTTAAAGGAACTTAGGAATGACTTGAATGAACTCTCTTTAGTTCTTCTTGGAACTCAAGGTGCTACATCTAGTGACCTTAATACTAAAGAAATTTTTAATTCCTTGGTAAAATCTCACACACTATGAAGAACGGTTCGATTCTTAGCTCAAATATTTTCTGGGGTGTTACATGGCCGCATCGGAACAAGCTCATTTTTTGCATTAGGAACCACAGTAATCCCACCTTTCTTAGGTACACACTGAATAGGGCAGACCCAACTACTATCAGCAATAGGGTATATGACTCCAGTATCCAACCATTTGATGAATTCCTTTTTAACGACCTCTTGCATAGGTGGATTTAGTTTCCTTTGGTGCTCAATACTTGGTTTGCTGTCCGGCATGAGTTGGATTTTATGAGAACAAATGCCAGGAGGAATCCCAATAATGTCCGCAATAGTCCACCCAATAGCCCGTTTGAACCTCTTTAACACAGAAACAAATGCCTCTACGTGTACCTCACTCAAATCGGCCGCAATAATTGCGGGTAAAGTAACATCACTCCCCAAGAATACATACCTCAAATGCGATGGTAGAGCCTTTAGCTCCAATTTTGGAGCTTCTTCAACAAACGGTTTTGCGGGTGGAGAGTCGCGATTCTTCATATCTAGCTCCAATTTCTTTCGCTTAGAACGAAAGTCGAACCTATCAAGTGCGGCAACTAATTCATCATAGTCTTCAATACTATCACCCTAAAAAATCATCATTACCTCTGCCAGTGCATCAACACCCAACCTCTCTTCAATAGACACATCAGAACCTCGCTCCACAATGCTGACGTGAGATCGCTTTCCTTCTTTATAGACATACAACTATTGAAAGTTACATCTTTATTTTTTAATCAAAACTTCATCTGCCCTCTCTCCATATTAACCAAGGCACTCCCAATACACAACCCAAACCAACTCTAGATGCATCACAATACACCATAAGGCCTTGCGAACCTTCTGGTAAGGTCAATATTGGGGCAGTAGTTAACCTCTTTTTTAATTTCTGAAAGCTTTTCTCACAAGCTTCAGACCATTGAAACTTAACTCTCTTCTGAGTCAATTTGGTCAAAGGGGATGAAATAGATGAGAACCCATCTACGAACCTTCTATAATAGCCAGCTAAACCCAAGAAACTACTAATATCAGTTGGAGAGGTGGGTCTAGGCCAATTCTGCACTGCCTCAATCTTTTGGGTATCAACTTTAACCCTCTCTCCAGACACGACGTGGCCTGAGAATGCCACAGATTCAAGCCAAAACTCACACCTAGAGAACTTGGCATACAACTCTCTATCTTTTAAATTCTAGAGAACTATTCTGAGATGACTAGCATGATTTTCTTCATTCCATGAATAGATTAGTATGTCTAAAACTGAATAAAATCAGACTTTACCCCAATTAAATTCCTAAAAACGAATTAGAATAATTAGGTCGGGAAAAGACTAAATTACCCTTTCAAAATTTGGATTTGGACTTTCCTAATTCCAACAGCCCAACTTCCAAAAAGTCATAACTCACTCATAGGAACTCGGAATCACACAAACTCAGCGGCGTTGGAAAGATCATTCCAAGATCTTTCCTACCATATCTAGAAGTACCTCTAACTCATCCTGAGCTAGAAGTTATGTTCGTTTGAAGTTGGACAAAACTCAACTTTTCTTAACTTAAACAAATTTCCAGATTTTCATTATTTTCAAAAATGACTATTTCTAGTTCTTAGCTTCTTCCTACCTATTTCAAATTGCGAGATGTTACAATATCTCCCCCGGGAACATTCATCCTCGAATGAGATTACTCTTACTAGGCTAAGGGTGTAATATGCAACATTCAACTCAAACACCCACAAGCAAATGCGAAACAACATGCCAACTTATAAATAAATACTAAGAAATGATTAGTACCTTAATTCGAAACTTCTCCAGATTCGAGGAGATATGGTTATCTCTTCTTCATATCCTCTTCAGCTTCCCAAGTGGTTTCTTCAACAAATTGGTTCCTCCAAAGGACTTTGACTGATGCTACCTCTTTTGTTCTCAACTTGCGAACTTGGTGATCTAGAATTTAAACCGGAATCTCTTCATAAGATAAACTATCTTTGATCCCAATATCTTCAGTTGATATTAACAATGAAGGATCGCCCATGCACTTCTTCAACATGAAGACATGAAATACTGGATGAACTGCTGCTAATTCTTGTGGTAACTCTAACTCACAAGCTATATTTCCAATTCTCTTGGATATTTTGTAAGGCTAATATACCGGGGACTAAGCTTCTCCTTCTTACCAAATCTCATAAAGTAACCTTCATGGGTGAAACTTTTAGATATACCCAATCATCTACTTCGAACTCTAACTCCATTCTCCTAACATCAGTGTAGGATTTTTGACGACTTTGCGCCATTTTCAACCTCTCTTGAATCACTTTCACCTTCTCCATAGCTTGATGTACTAGATCTGGTCCTATCAACCCTGGTTCACCAACTTCAAACCATCTAATAGGAGATCTATATCTTCTCCCATAAAGATCTTTATAAGGAGCTATTTGGATGCTCGAGTGGTAACTATTATTGTAAGAGAACTCGATGAGAGATAGGTGATCATCTCAATTACCTTTGAAATCAATCACGCACGCCCTCAATATATCCTCTAAAGTCTGAATAGAGCACTCTGCTTGCCCATCTATCTGAGGATGAAATGCGGTACTTAAGTTCATCTTTGAACCCAAACCCTTTTGAATGACTTCCAAAACTGTGCAGTAAATTGCGCACCTCTGTCTGAAATAATGGAGACCGAAACCCTATGAAGTCTTACCAACTCCTGAATATATAACCTGGCATAATCCTCTGCTGAATGGGTTATCTTTACCGATAAAAAGTGGTTTGATTTTGTTATTCTGTCGACAATCACCCAAATAGACTCATGTTGCCTGCGAGACCTTGGTAAACCTGTGATGGGGTCCATATTAATCATCTCCCACTTCCATTCCGGAAGTTCTATATTCTGAGCGAAACCACCATGCCTTTAGTGCTCTACTTTAACTTGTTGGCAATTTGAGCACTTAGCAACAAATTCTGCGATGCTCTTCTTCATACTATTCCACCAATACACCTCTTTCAAATCACGATACATCTTTTTAGAACCCGGATGAATGGAATATTTGGAGCTATGAGCCTCCTCCATGATCCTCTCTTGGAGTCCATCTACCATTGGTACACACAGTCTACCTTGATATCTCAGTACGCCATCTCCCCCTTGTTCAAAAGCTAATACTTTTTGCTTATGAACATTTGCCTTCAATTCAAGCGAAATACGGTCTTGGTCTTGCTTGCCTTTTACCTTTGACACTAATGATGATTCAACCCCATTCATCACCATTACTCCTCCTTCTGTGGAATCCATAAGTCTGACTCCCAGGCGTGCAATTCTATGCACATCTTTTCCTAACTCTCTTTTTTCTTCCTCAACATGGGTGGTACTACCCATAGACAAACTGCTTAAGGCATCATCAACAACATTAGCCTTACTTGGGTGGCAAAGAATACTCATGTCATAATCCTTGAGTAATTCTAACCACCTCTTCTGTCTGAGATTTAACTCTTTCTAAGTAAACACATACTGAAGGCTCTTGTGATCTGTGAACACATCCACATGAACACCATAAAGATAATGGCGCCATATGTTCAAAGCAAATACTACCATAACAAAATCTAAATCATAAGTTGGGTAGTTCTTCTCATGAACTTTCAACTGCCTGCAGGCATAAGCTATAACCTTGTCATTCTGCATTAATGCACAACCCAAACCAACTCTATATGCATCACAGTACACCATAAAGCCTTGCGAACCTTTTGGTAGAGTCAATACTGGGCAGTAGTTAACCTATTTTTCAATTCCTGAAAGTTTTTCTCATAAGCTTCAGACCATTGAAACTTAACTGTTTTCTGAGTCAATTTGGTCAAAGGGGATTAAATAGATGAGAACCCATCTAGGAACCTTCTATAATAGCCAGCGAAACCCAAGAAACTCCTAATATCATTTAGAAAGGTGGGTCTAGGCCAATTTTGTACTGCCTCAATTTTATGGGTATCAACTTTAATCCCTTCTCCAGACACGAGTGGCCTAAGAATGCCACAGATTCAAGCCAAAAATCACACTTAGAGAACTTGGCATACAACTCTCTATCTTTTAAATTCTAGAGAACTATTCTGAGATGACTAGCATGATCTTCTTCATTCCTTGAATAGATTAGTATGTCATCAATGAAGACAATAACAAAGATATCTAAATAAGGTTTGAAGACTATATTCATAAGGTCCATAAACGTTGCTGGTGCATTAGTTAAACCAAAGAACATGACCAAAAACTCATAATGACCATAACGGGTCTTGAATGTTGTCTTTGGAATATCACATTCCCTTACTTTCAACTGATGGTAGCCAGATCTGAGGTCTATCTTAGAGAAACAAGTGGCACCTTGAAGTTGATCGAAAAGATCATTAATCCTTGGGAGAGGATATTTGTTCTTAATGGTAACCTTGTTCAACTGGTGGTAATCTATACATATTCTAAGGGAACCATCTTTCTTTCTCACAAATAAGACCGGAGCTTCTCAAGGTGAGACACTTCGTCGAATAAAGCCCTTATCTAAGAGATCATTTAACTACTATTTAAGATCTTTCAACTCTGTCGGTGCCATTCTATATGGCGGAATAGATATATGATGAGTATCTGGAAGAATGTATATACCGAAGTCTCTCTCTTTTAGGGGGACTCCGGGGATATCATCTGGAAAGACTTCTGGAAACTCTCTTACTACTGAAACTGATTGAATAGGAGGTATGTCAACACTAGAGTCATTAAATCAGACTAAGTGATAGACACACCACTTGAAAACTAACTTTCTCGCCTTAAGGTACAAAATAAAATGACCCTTAGGCACTACTGAACTGCTCTTCAACTCTATAACGGGTTCACTGGAAACTGGAACTTGACTACTCCAGTTCTACAATCTATTGATGCATAACATGCATGAAGTCCATACCTAGAATGACATCAAAATCTACCATGTCTAACTCAACTAAATTAGCCATGGTACTTTTGCGATTGATGAAAACTGAACAATCATGATAGACTCTTTATGCTAGAATAGACTCACCAATAGGTGTAGACATGAATGGTTCACTAAGTTGCTCAGGAATAACATCAAATTTCATAACAACATACGGAGTTACAAACTTGCTCCTGGGTCTAGCAAAGCATAAACAATAAAGTCAAAAACTTGGATCATACCATTGACAACATCTGGCGAATCCTCTTACTCTTGGCGACTATTGATAGCATATAATCGGTTTGTTCCTCTGTCAGTACCTGAAGTATCCCATCTACGTGATACTCTGTCTGGTGGAGAAACTGAAGAAGACTGGGCTCTATTTCCCCCATTACCATTACTATGTCTGCTCTTAGGACACTATCTCATAAAATGATCCTTCTGGCCACACTTGAAGCAACCAGTAGAGCCATCACGACACATCCCTGAGTGGTTCCTACCACACTTAGCATATGCAGGAGTCTTAATACCCCCTTGTGCCTTTCTGCCTTGTGAATGCACAGGTCTAGCTCTGAAGTTCTAGAATTCTGACTATTGTACTCACATTTGTTCCTTGGTGCAAGTGCACTAGTAGATGATGAAGCAGGTCTTTTCTACTTATGTTGGAAATAAGACCGGTTCATATTTCTCTTTTGCTGCCCAGATTCATTCCCTGATATCTTAGCCCTCTTATTTTCATACTTCAACTGGTTCTTCTCAACTTGTTGCACCGGGATCATCAGCCTTGCTATGCCATGTAACCTATAAACATGGCTGCCTTACCTTCCTTACTTGACAGACGAGACAGCTCAGCAACAAATAAACTCATCATGCTCCTCATGTCAGCAACCATTTCTTTGTTTCTCTTAGCTCACGAGGAAAGAAATGCCTCATGAAGGCACTCTCGATCATAGGCCAGCTCATAATCGATTACGCGTAAGCACGAGTTAGAAAGAAACTTTTATAGAGATACACTCTATCGGACGAAGTGAGTATGAAAGAAGTGAAGAAATTCCTAAATGTTGCAGCCTCCTAATTATAGATGTGGCGCGCTTCACACTGATAACTAGGACTCTACAGACACGACTTCATAGACTCCCTAGGACTCTTGAACTCTGTCCTCTGATACCAAGTTTGTCACGCCCCGAGCCTACACATTGGACGTGGTCGGCACTCGAAAATCATTGTTGGCCCTAAGCAAACCCTTGGTCTGGCTTACTTACTCAGCGGAAGACTTTAAGCATTAAGAAAATGATTCATACGCTAAATAACTCTATCACACGAAGTGAGTATGAAGGAACTGAAGAACTTACCTGGTTTAACTCAACTCAACATAACTGAACTCATTTTAATATAAAGTAGTTTAAAAACAAGTGCCATATAAGGAAAAGTTGTTTAAAACACGATGTTAACTCTATGTATTTAGAAATACAATAATAACTCTGTATGTATGCAAAGATACAATATGAACTCTGTTTGTATATAAAAATACAAAATAATGTTGTGGAGTTTCTCTAACCGACTACCATCACTTAAGAGCTATAGTGATGATACAACATTTTACCTCACGCTGCCTATGACCGTCCTATACCTTGCAGGGGGTATAGAACCTAACTCACTAAGTGGATCCACTAGTCTATGCTAAAAGGCACTAAATGAATCATCTAAAAAGTATGACCCTTTTCTACCCATAATGGTTACATAGTTTATGGGGGTTGTGAGTTGTCTGAACACTCCCCCATATCGGTGCTCAATACTACTCCCAAAAATATAATATTAGTTCTTATGTTTAAAAACATACTTCTTTCTGTGATTTGAGATTAGTGCTCAAAAACATAGCTCAAAGGCTATCCTGGAAATCAAAGTTTCCTCTCTTGCTTCATTTAGAAAGCGATTACTCTTTTCTGAAAATTAGCCCGAAGGCTCCTTGAAAATCGAGGTTTCCTTTCTTTTTTAAATGCGAAAACATTTTAAACCCTTTGGGAATACATAGCCCCCATATACTTTTGAAGAAATGAACTTCAACTTTACTCTTTACTGAACTCAAAACTTAATTCTTAAAACAAAGTTAAAACGTTTGCAAAAGACTTCTGGAAAACTTTATGAACTTCTCTTAACTTAACTCTTGACTTTGACCTTAACTGCTCTTGACTTGACTCTTAAGTGGTCTTTGAATTGAATTATGGATTCAAGGATTGACAGGAAAGATCTCATGATGTTTAGGAATAATTTTAGATAGTTAATCATGAAAAACGATCAAGAAATCACTGCTGGAACACTAGTTGGCGACGCGGAGGCACATTTAAATTTTGGTCGCGAAAATAAATTTTGAGGCAAAACGGTCTGTGACCGCTCCGCGATGCGAAAAACAATTTTTCAAAACTAGGGAATGGGTCCACGACGCGGAGACATTACCAGATTTCGATCGATGAAATTTCTTCTTCGTTTTCCAGCTCTAAACCCTCTAAACTCCATTGGTTCTTTCCCTAAACACTTAGAATCATTAATACCCTCAATGTACATCAAATTCTACTCGAAAACACAACTAAAACGTGGATCAATCACAATAAAACTCCAACAACACAGCCCACAAGGATTCAAACGAACTTCATCAAGAATTCGAGGAATTTACTTTCAAATCAATATACTTTGGTGAAATTGAATCAAGTTTGGCGCGTGGGTAAACTAAACCAATGCTATGTGATGTCACATACCTTGTAAGGATCACTCCCGACGAAATCCACAAGCTAATCTCGACGAATCTTGAACGTTCTTCTACTTTCTCCTTTTTTCTCCTTTCTCCAAGCCCTAGCTTGAAATTCACTTTTCTAAAACTGACTAAAATCAGACTTTACCCCAATTAAACTCCTAAAAACGAATTAGAATAATTAGGTAGGGAAAAGACTAAATTACCCTTCCAAAATTCGGATTTGGACTTTCCTAATTCCAACTGCCCAACTTCCAAAAGGCATACCTGACTCATAAGAACTCAGAATCGCGCAAACTCAGCGGCGTTGGAATGATCATTCCAAGATATTTCCTACCATATCTGGAAGTACCTCTAACTCATCATGAGCTAGAAGTTATGGCCGTTTGAAGTTGGACAAAACTCAACTTTTCTTAACTTAAACAAATTTTCAGATTTTCATTATTTCCAACTATGACTATTTCCAGTTCTTAGATTCTTCCTAGCTATTTCAAATTGCGAGATGTTACAACCCCTAATCCCAACTTCTTGTAGATAGATAATGGCATCAGATTAATGCTAGCACCCAAATCACAAAAGGCCTTCGCAAAATGCAACAACCCAATGGTACAAGGAATAGTGAAAGCACCAGGATCCTCTTTCTTCTGCCCAAGTGACCTAGTGGCAATAGCACTGCAAGTTGCAACCTCTCATCATTCCCAAAACTGACGACCCTCTTTTTGGTCACTAAATCTTTCATAAACTTCACATACCCAGGCATTTTCTCCAAAGCTTCTATTAATGGAACATTGATGGAAAGCTGTTTCAACATAGTAATGAACCTGCGGTATTTTCCTTCTTCGGTCTTCTTCACCAATCTCTGCGGGAATAGCGGTGGAGGTCTAGGCATGGGAACAACTTTTTGGGTCACCTCCGCTTCCTTCTCTGTAGCATTCTGAGACTCTCAAGTAACCTCTATCTCATCATCATCTCTTTCTACCACAATTTCACCTCAGACGGCATAGGGGGATGAATGGTTTGTTTACCTCCTCGAGTAGTGACTGTCATACAATGCCCATTATTCTTCAAATTCTAAATGGTGTTTCTAGGAACTGTGCCAGGCTGACGTGGGTTTACTGTAGTGGACAACTGATTAAACTGCTGCTCAATTTGCTTGATCGACACAGCATAGGCATCAACTTTTTGATCGATTCCAGACAAGTCGTTTCACATCTCTTTCACATTCTCATCAATCGCATCAAACCTCTTCATCATCTTTTGCATCATATCCTCAATGCGTGACATACTACCCCCTGCTTCTCTATTTCCAGATTCTTGATTTGCAGGTGGAACATAAGGCCCAACTCTCTCGTTTCTGTTGCCATAGTTGTTCCGGTTGTAGTTGTTATCGCGATTGTAGTTTCCCTCTTGATTGTAGTTTCCATAGTTCCGACCTTGAAGCCAATTATCCAAGTTGGAACCTTGGGGTTGGCTCGGAAACCCCCTATCTGATCATTCACCAAATACGCATCCTTCTTATAGTATCATTCCTCAACTGGTGGTGATGGAGTTCTAGTTAGGTAATTTATCACATTCACCTTCTCTGCACCTCCACTCACATGCTTCAGTACCAACCCAAGTTTTGTCCTCATCTGAGCCATCTCCCCACGAATGTCATCACTAGATTGATTGGTGCTGCTTGAACAACGAATGTGCTTCTTCCAGTATTAGTTTTTCTACTGCCCCATGCCTTATTATTCCAGGAAATCTTCTCCAATTTCTCAGTGATCTCCTCAAAAGTGCACTCACCATAGGATCCTCCAGCGATAGTATCTAGCACAGCTTTTCCATTGTCATCCTTCCCTCTATAGAAATACTCATTCAATGACTTGTCATCTATGCGGTGATTCGTAACACTTCTGATGAACGTAGTGAATCTATCCCAATAACTGGTCACAGACTCTCCAGGTAGTGCAACAAAATTATTCACCTTGTTCTTGTGGTTAAGCTTCTTAGACACTGGGAAATACTTTGTCATGAACACTCGATGCAGTTGGTCCCATGTATGAATTGAATTATATGAAAGCTCAGCAAACCACACCGCAGCATCACCGGTCAATGATAGAGGTAAAACTCTCAACCCTATGACATCCATATCCAACTCCGGTCGCCCCACACAACTTTTATAGACACTTCTCAATTTAGCCATGTGACCATGCGAATCTTTCGAAGCTATCCCAGAGAACAACCCTCTCGCTATAAGCATCTGCATAAGATTGTTGGTCACCAAAAATGTATACCCTGGAGGTAAAGGAAGAAGAACAATGGGCCCTTCTGATTCAACTATATTGAAGTTACCCTGTAGTTATCACGCAACATTGGTTATGGCGGATTATGTATCCTCAATGCATCTCCGATAAGATTTCCACCAAGAACCTAAGCTTGCACATTAACAACCCCAAGAGGCTGCAATTGTACTCCATCACCTAGATTCTCTCCTATTGGATTGATTTAGACCCCTTGATTATTCATTTTTCTCAAAGTTTTGCTCAACTCTGCATCATAGGGGGTCAATGGTTCGCCTCGACACCGTGTACTTGACATACACTAGAGTAGAAACCTGTAGAAACCAAAAACAAAAGAAAACGTAAAATCAGGAAATAATTGACTAAAGTTCAATAATGTAGTTAAACTTAATCCAAAAGCCTTATTCCTCGGCAGCAGCGCCAAAATTTGATACGCTCAAATTACACCTCTATTAAAGAAGTATAAACGGTCGTCGTCAAATAAAGAACTCAACTTGTAGGTGGGGGTCGATCCCACGAGGAATATGGTTCCGACTTAAAATTAACTCACTATTATATCCATTTACTCAAACTATTTCCGAAATAAGTAATTAAAGGGGTGGGGGGAAGGGTTTGTAAGCAAATAACTGATTGTTGTTTAAGTAACAAGTGAGCAAGATTCAAACCTTAAGTTTCAATATGAGAGAGAAACTAGGGTGTATGTGTTCCCCATAAGCTCTTAATACGGTAATACTAATAATAGTAATCATTTCCTAGTGTTTTATGTGCAAAGTTGGTAAGATAGGTATCCCTAGGTGATTGGTCCTCCAAATAGGGAATTTCACCACGTACCTTGGTCCGGCTACGAGTGTATACTTTACTAACCCTTACCTTTACCACAGATTAGACTAAGGCTGGCAATTGGACAGGGTTTTGGCCAGTTCGGTCCGATTCCCGTACTGGTAATTTCGGTACCAGTCTTATAGGGTACCGAAATCGGTTACCAAAATGGAACCCGGTTTTTATTCCGGTTGATCCGGTTCGGTAAGAACCAGTTCCGGTCCGGTTCCTGTCTGGTTGATTCAGTTCAACGGTCACTTCCCATTTTAGTTTTAAATTTTTTTTAAGGTGAATGTTAATTTATAGTCGTTGGGCCCTTTTAGCCGTTGGGCTAGGGCCCAAAACGGCTCAAAATACCCCCCTCCCCTCTTTAATCCCTTAACACTATAAATATACCCATATTCTTTCATTTAAATCGCAAATTCACAAACTATTTCATTAACATCTTATAAAATCTCTTAATTTTCAATCTCTCATAAATTCATAATTATTATTTTGTGATATTGACTTGGAGTTCGAATTTTGAAGATTTATTTAACGTAAATCGAAAGCTTCAATTGGCATCTCTCAATTCTGGCTTTGGTTATACATTTACTTTTACGTAGACGTTCGGTACATTCGTTCCAACTTTAATTTTTTATTTGTTTATTAATTAAGTTATTTTATTTTTTTTGTTATATTATCTAGCTTGTTTTTCATAACATTTAATTATTTTAAACTTGAACATGAATTCGCAAAGAAATAGTGGTAAAAGATCAATGTCGAAAGGAAAAAATAATAGGGGAGGAGGAAGTAGTTCTAGTTCTAAACATTTTCCACCTAGATTTAGGGTTAATACTAATGATTATACTCATGTTGATGAAACTTCTTTTATGTCACGAGGACCTATTGAGTTTAATTCCGAAAATGAAGTAGATTATGAGACTTTAAATAGATGTTTTAATAATTTTGAGGAAGAATTAGATGAGAAAGTAGAAATAAATGAGGAAGATGATAAGACCCCTACCCCTACTAGTCCGGCTACCGAATTACCGGAACAAGATGAAGTCCCCTCTTTACCTACTTTTTCAAAGATCAGTGTATGTGTTAAAAGATCTTTAGTATGAAAATTTTTGGTACAAAATGAGGAAAAACTATTGTTACTAGCACGAAATGTAAATTGACCATGAAACATGCAACTACGGGTACGCAAGAGGGAACGGGACGGCTAAGAACACATTTGAGAAAGTGTAATAAAGAATTTGCTCGCCTAGATGATATAGAAAGGGCTAGTAGAAATGGAATACATATACCTGAAAATTCTATGGGAGTTGGAGGTTCTAATATGGTTCAAAGTGTATTAAATATGACTAACCCGGTTAGCCGAAGCACACGACACCACACATATCATAAAGAAAAAGATCGTAGAGAATTAGTTAAAATGGTTGCTGTTTGTGATTTGCCTTTTTCATTTCCTTCACATCCTGGTTTTGTTCTTTATATTCGAAAATTGTATAACCCAGATTATGAAAGTATTCCAAGAAATACAATTAAAAGTGATTTTTTTAAATATCAAAAAGAATATTGTCATTTTCTTCGTTGTTTATTTTTTTATTATGATGGTAGATTATCTATTACTTCTGTTATGGGACGTAGTCCTAATGGTAATGATTATTTTACAATTACTGTCCATTAGATTGACCATGAATGGAACATGCAAAAACGAATATTAAGGTATAAATATGTTGAAAAAACTAAAACCGGTTCTTATATAGCAACAAAAATAAGCTCTATTTTACAATTTTATGGAATATGTGATAAAATAATGAGCGTCACTTTAGATAATGCTTCTAATAATTTAAAAGCAATTGATTATTTAAAATGTAGACTTTGTCCAATTGATAATGATTCTTTTCATATTAAGTGTGCCGTGCATGTGTATAATTTGGTAGTAAAAAATGGTATTTCTCAATTTGGAATTTCTTGTGAAAAAATTAGACTTGCTTGTAATTGGATTTTTAAAGCTAAAATAAAAGTTAGAATTACAGAATTTAAATATCGTTGTAAAGAATGTAGACTTGAATATAGAAAAGTTCCAAAAGAAGTATGCACTAGATGAAATTCTTTATTTGAAATGCTTGAAGTTGCTTATATTTATCAAGAGCCGGTACAATTAGTTTTTAATGCTCATAATGCGGACCCGAATTTAAGAATTGACTATGAAGATTGGGAAAATACAAAAGAACTTATTGAATTTTTAAGTGTTTTTTATAAAGCAACAAATGTTGCTTCTGGTCAATATTATCCAACTATTTCTTCTGTTTTAATAAATATTTGTGCTATTTCATCTGAATTTGTAAAATATAGAGGAAAAGATCGATTTAAAGATTCACTTGTTTTTATGATTGAAAAATTCAAAAAATATTTTTTCCCTATTCCTCAAATCTATTTGACTGCTACTACTTTCAACCCAAATTACAAATTAAAAGGTGTTGAAAGAATGGTTGAAAAGATTTATGCAAATTTAAAAATTAAAGATGAAGAAACTCATAGTGTTGAAGATTGTAAAAGTAGCATATATACAAAAGCTACTGGGTTATATTATACATATAAAGCTATGGAAAAAAATATTCCAATAGTTCAACCTCCATCTTGTAGGCCTAGAAGTGATGATACGGATAATTGGATGGATGATTATTTTGAGCTTGAATCCTTTACAAATAATGATTTTGATTTATATTTCAATCAAGCACAAGAAAAGATTAGGCATGAAGAAGGACAACTTCAAGCTCAAATATTAGTATGGTGGAAGAATCGTGAAAATCAATTTCCGACCCTTGCTAGAGTTGTTCGAGATGTGCTAGCGATTCAAGCATCATCGGTCACTTCGGAGAAAGCCTTTAGTGCGGCGAGATTGATGATTGGAGATCATCGATATTCATTAGCAAATGATAGTTTGGAAATATCGGTGTTGTTTCGAGATTGGATCAATGCCGAAAGAAGAAATACCGATCTACCACAATTAAGTAGTCCAATAGAAGACGAAATAGATGAAATATTTGGTGATAATAGTGATGATGGCATGGAAGCAATGGAAGAAGAACGACAAATACAAGTTCCAAAAATATTTCTTTTGAAATGATACAAAAGTTACGAAAAGATTTTAAAAAAAGTTCCAATTGTTAGTAGTTAGTACTTAGTACAATAATTAATATTCAATACCTAGATTATGTACTCTTTGTCTCTTTCTAATAGTTGTATTGTACAATTTATTTATTTGAATAAATATACAGCTATTCGCCTTGATTTTCTTTTAAAATAGTCTCTTATATTTAATCCAAGTCATTTTACAAATTTAATTTTCAACTATTTTAATATTAGTTTAAACTTTAATACAAAATTAAATTTTAAGGTAGTTAATAAAAAAATTACCGGTACACAATGATTTGGTAAGAACCGGTTCCGGTACCTATCGGGTAACTAAGGGACCGGGCGGAACCTTTGAGAATTTTCGGTAAAAACGGTTCCGGTAAATAAATCCGGTAACGAGGACCGGTTTCGATAAAATCGGTCCTGTTGATCCGGTCCTGTCCAATCGTCAGCCTTAGATTAGATATCACATCAATGAATGACTTAGTTTTCACCCTCACCCCAATTTACATTAGATTATTAGATAGAATCCACTAAATCTATGTTGTTAATTCTTTTCTCATTAACTACCTCCTTGGTCCGGCAAGTAGCAACGAGGCGAGTTCTAACGTTGGCCACCATTAAAAAGACTTCTAAGCGAAAGAATCGGTAAATTATTATACAATGAAAAAAAACCACATATTTCAATAAGATAATATATTTTCAGAAGACCCCTATATAAATATATGATCCAATTAAAATTATAAATTAATAATTCTTTAAAAGTACAAATATATCTAAGACAACTTAGTAAATATGATTATATTGTTAACCTCATAAAATCAGTTGATTTTGATAAACGACTTTTAACAATTATCCGTACCCTTCGCAGGAAAAGAAATAAGAAAGCAAAGGAGCCAAGCATATAGCACGAAGAAGGGAAGAGATATGATCTGATAACCAACGGAAGAAAGGAAAGCCATGATTAGAGGAATTTCAAATCAATTCAACATACCCACAATCGTAGCAATAGTTCAATCTAGCAAAGACTAATTCAAAGATCAGCAATCCAGCCAAGAATCAAGTGGGCTATCAAGATAAGGAAGTCAGCAATCCATCCAAGAATCAAGGGGGCTATCAAGAGAAGGAAGAGAATCAATTCAAGCCGGGATTCGAGAAGATCATCTAAAGAAGGAAGTAAAACGATTTGATCATGCACATATCTAATATGGACACGAATTAGCAAATCGCCTCAATCAATGAATCTCTCAATATCCTTGATTGAGAGAAACACCCTTGGGGTTTTTCCTTACAAAAGAAGCAGCATACCTATCTATATAGACCTCATTTAGTCTTAGTTATCAAGTACGGACTTCACTTGAACTTGTACTGTTTTCTCCTGTTGTCTTTCATAAAAACAGTGTACTCTCATAAGTAAACAATTGAAAAAAGAAAAGATAAAGAACGATCTAAGTGTAAGTTATACAAGTAAAGGTTGTGTCAAAGTAGAAGATCTCATTTGCATATCAGACAGGGCTTTGAGTAGACATACTTCGTAAACACCCAAGTTCTCAATAAGCTCTTAAGGAAACCCAAGGAGACTGGAAGTAGGCACCACATCGATGTTCTGAAACAGTATAAAATTCTCTGAGTCCTTTACTTACTGCATTTACTCTTATCTTATATTGTTAAACTAATTTGCAGGTGAGTCAACTATCCCACACAGAAAGTCGACTAAACAAATTTTTTAATTCACCCCCCTCTTCACTTTCAATTGGTATCAGAGCAACTCTTACAGATAAAGTGTTTAACCACACATGAGCAAAGATATATGGCGAACTATCAAATCCCTAATGCTCTCCTTCAATGGTCAACAATACTCTCATTGGAAAGACAAATTTAGAATTTTTGTTATCTCAAATGACCTCCTGGCATAGATAGTCATCACGAAGGGACCAAAGCCAATTCATGGATTCACTGGAAAGGACGCTACTGACAAACCATTTGATCCAAAATTCTTTGACATTACAAAGGAACAACAAGAGGTAATCTAAACTAAAACTAGTGCAATAAGCTTATTGTACTGTGTAATTAGCAGAGCATAATATTAAAAGATTTTTAATCTGTGAAACTGTTAAAGAAATGTAGGACAAACTTGAAGTTACCTATGAAGAAACCAACAAGGTCAAGGAAGCTCGACTCAGTTTACTAAAGAACGAATATGAGTTGTTCAAAATGGCAGAAAATGAAAACGTTGAGAACATGTTCTTAAGGTTCAGTAAAATCATTTGTGAGCTCAAGTCTTTGGGTATGATATACTCAAACGGACTACAAGTCAGGAATGTCAATAGAAGTCTCTCAAAAGCATGGGAAACTAAAGCAACCATTTTAGAAAATGGAGATCTGGAAAAACTGACTTATGACAAACTCAGAGGAAATCTTATGGCTTATGAACAAAATCATATTAACAAATACCACAAAGATTATAAAAGAAAAACTGTCGCATTCATTGTTGGAACTACTGAAGTTGAAGAAGAGATAGATGAAACTCAAATTGAGGGAATGACCCTCATCAATCGAGGAGTTAGCTAAATGTCGAGTCAAAGGAGGCAAAGGCCTCAATAAGTTTCAAGAACAATGAATACCAAAGAAATGATGATCGATGCTATTACTGCGAAAAACCAGGCCACATTAAACAAAATTATCCAGAGAGAAAACGGAGAAACAACCGAAGAAGTGAAGATTCAAAAAATCTTGAAGCCTGAAGTCAGGGAGAAACATTTGAAGATGATCATGATGAAACCGCCAACATATGATTCATGGCACTAGGGGAATCAAGTGAGGTAAGACCTTTTAACTATTCAAATTTCAATGACTTACAGAACTCTCTGATATGGTTACTAACGAATTGCAGAAAGTTATCGATGAATATAACAAACTTGCACAAGAAAAGAAGGACTGGAAAATTCTTCTAGAAGAAAGTCAGATTGAAGTTGACTTGTTGGAAGAAGAACCGGAGGAAGTAAAAATGTAGTTGAATAGCATCAAAAAGTCTCCTAGTCATAGTTCCATCAGATCCAATAGATCTATCTTAATTGTCTCCTATAATTCCTCTTTTCATTCTGCTGAAAACTCCATTCAAATTACTTGTTTTACTTGTGGTGATATAGGACATAAATCTTTTTACTGCAGGAAATATTCCTCTGAAAAATGGATTTGGAGACCAAACGTTGTTAATCCTAACCCTCAAAGACCCAAAAATATCTAGGTACCTAAAATAAATTAATCTATTTGTCTTGCAGGAGCAAACCAAGAAAACCTAAAAAAAGAGAATGTGGGTAATAGACAGTGAATGCTCCAGATATATGTGCAGAAAGAAATAAAACTTCAAAACTCTTACAAAAATTGATGGAGAATATGTACTGTTCAAAGTCAATGCGTAAGGAGAAGTAGTAGAAGTCGGATAAATCACTCTCAACTTATCATGAGATCTATCAGAAGTATATCTTGTAGTCGGGCTCAAACACAACTTGTTTAGCATCACTCAACTATGTGATATTGGATTCAAAATCTCATACAACACTAAAACTTGCACCATCAGACATACGACTAAGGATATCACATTCATTGGAGATCGTGTTGATAATATCTACATTCTAAATAATATTAACTTACTTACACTTACATGTATCACTGCAGTGTCAAACAAATCTTGGCTATGCCATAGAAAACTTGGTCACGTAAGCATGCATGCCCTTGAAAAATTGTCCAGACTTGAACTAGTCATTGGACTTCTAAAGTTAAAATTTGAAAAAGGACCATATTTGTGACGCTTGACAGCTTGGTAAGCAAACTCGTTCTTCGTTCAAGGTCAAGGATACTGTAAGTACCACTAAACCTCTGCAACTTCTTCATATGGATCTCTTTGGTCCCACTCGAATAACTAGTATTGGTGGTAAGAAATATGCTTTCGTCATTGTCGATGACTTCTCAAGATTCACCTGGTCATATTCCTATCTCATAAAAATGAAGCTTTCATTGACTTTGAAGTGTTTTGTAGAAAAATTCAAAGAGAATCAAGATATTTTATTTCTACAATTCCTAGCGATCACGGTGCAGAATTTGAGAATAAAGTGTTAGAGGATTTTTGTGATAAAAATGGTTTCACTTAAAACTTCTAATCTCCTAGATCACCATAGCAAAATGGTGTGGTAGAAAGAAAAAATCATTCATTACAGGACACAGCCAGACCCATGCTTCTTGATCGAAATCTCTCTGACCATTTCTAGGCAAAAGCAATAAGTATCGCGTGTCATATTCTGAATAGGTGCCTTATTAGACAACTATTAAAGAAAACTCCATATGAAGTATGAAGAGGTTAGAAGCCTAACATTAGCTACTTTCATCCTTTCGGATGCAAATGTTTCATGCACAACAACGACAAGACAAATCTGGATAAGTTTGATCCAAGAAGCGATGAAGGTATATTCTTAGGTTATGCACCTATCAGTCGTGCATTTCGAGTTTTTAATAAAAGTACTTTGAGTATTGAAGAATTTGTCCATGTTGTTTTTTATGATATTAACCCAAGAATGTAGGAAGTAGAAATTACTGATGATGAAACTAATCATACTTTGAATATTGAAAGTCTCACAAACATGTTAGATCAAACTACACCAGATGAGTTGACTACTCTAGAACTACAGCTAACTATCCTAGTTGAAAATATTGGCATTCCCACAGAATGGATACATAACTCTAGCTATCAAAACCACTTCATCATGGGTAAGACAACCGACTAAATATAGACCAAAGCTTCATTGAAAAAACAAACATTCATAGCACTCGTTTCTCAAATTGAGCCTAAACGTATAATGAGGCAATTGATGATGAATCCTGGAGACAAGCAATGAAAGAAGAACTTGATCAGTTTTAAAGAAACCAAGTATGGACTCTTACTGAAAGACCGAAAAACTGTTCAATTATTAGAACCAAGTAGGTCTTTCGAAATAAGCTAAATGAAGATGGAAAAGTTACTCGCAACAAAGCAAGATTGGTAGCTCAAGGATATTCCCAACATGAAGGTATTGATTACGATGAAACTTTTTCTCTGATAGCAAGGTTAGAATCCATTTGTATTCTTTTCGCATATGCATCTTTTAAACGTTTTAAACTTTTTCAAATGAATGTAAAAAGCACTTTCTTTAACGGTTTTATAAAAGAAGAAGTTTTTGTTAAACAGCCCCTAGGGTTTGAAAATCCTTTGTGTCCTGACTATGTTTACAAACTTTTCAAAGCAATTTACGGTCTCAAACAAGCTCCAAAAGCTTGGTCTGAGAGATTAAGTACTTTTTTACTTCAAAATAATTTTCGATGGGGGAAAATTAGCACACCACTTTTCATTCAAAGATCTGGTGCATATATTCTTACACCTCAAATCTATGTTGATGATATTATCTTTGGAAGTTCTAACCCCACTCCATGTGAGAACTTTGCTAATCTTATGAAGGGGAATTTTGAAATGAGTCTAATAGGAGAACTCACATTCTTCCTTGGATTACAAATCAAGCAGTCAATTGATGGAATGTTTATCAGTCAAACCAAATGTACAAAGGAACTTATAAAAAAGTTCAGCCTAGAAAGGGGAAAAGCATTTGGAACTCCCATGAGTCCATCTACTTGCCTTGAAACAAATGCACAAAGAAAAGATGTGGATGAAAAAATGTATCGTGGAATGGTCGGGTCACTATGGTCGGTTCACTACTCTATCTCACTGCAAGTTGACCAGATATTATGTACAGTTTATGCAAGTGTGCACACTTTCAATCTACTCCAAAAGAATCACATCTCACTGCAGTAAAACGAATCATTCGCTATTTGATTGGAACTACAGACTTGGGGCTATGGTATCCTCACTCCTATCACTTTGATTTAATTGGATACTCAGATGCTGATTTTGCAGGTGACAAAAATGATCGCAAGAGTACTAGCGGAACTTGTCAAATTTTAGGAAAATCTTTGATCTCCTAGCACAGAAAAAAAAAACCTCAGCTACACTATATACATCAATTAGTTGATTATGATCTCTCTTACGAAGTGGTTCCTATTTTTTGCGATAATACTAGTACCATTTGCCTTTCTAAATATACTATGCATCATTCTAGAGCTAAACATATTAATATTCGACATCGTTTTATTAGAGATCATGTTGAAAATGGTGATTTCTCTCTAGAATTCGTCGATTCTGAAAATCAATTGGATGACATTTTTATAAAACCCCTTCTTAAGGAAAGATTTTGTTTCCTTCAAAATTGTGTTGATATTATTTGTTTTAATTAATATGATTTTTTCCTTGTATGTCTTTAATGTGTTTTTCTTTTTCAGATTTTCTCTCCTTAATTATTACATGTTCGCCCTTTCCTCTTCTCCATAACTCCCATCTTTTCACTTCCTTTCAGACGTCTCCCCTTCATTTTTGACTGTTCTTTTTTTTTCAAAAACCCTACCATTTTCTTCCCCCTCTTTATTTATCTTCTCTCTTCTTTTTCTCTCATAAAAAATGCCTAGAACTCGCTCCATGGCTTCTCTCAAGAACTTAACTTCTTCGAGTTCCTTCGAAGTGAACATCATGTCTATCTTCCGATTCCTCTGATGAATCACTCAATTCTCCTACCTCTTCCGTCAAAAGAAAAGCTTTCTCTGTTAAGAAGAAGAATCAGAAGAAACCTCATCCTAATGCGTCAAGATCTCTCTCCTGAAGACGTGCAAAGATTCTGTGGAGTCGAATAGAGAACAGGTATGACAGCTTCAAAATTCAGCCTATTGTCTATGGACGTGCTATCAATCTTAGTAAGTTGAGGGACTCTCAATGTCCAATAAGTTCGTTTCTCAAGGCTCAAAAACTCTCTTTGTTGTTTAGTCTATGTGGTCTTGAATTTTTTGAAGAAGTTGTTCAAATTTTCCATGCAAGTCTCCGCATCTCTACTAATAGTGGTGAGGCGGAAACCCTTGTAATGGGATGTCGTATTATTATCAATGAACTGTTTTTTTAAGATGTGTTTGGTACTAAGTTTTCTAGTGTGATTTTGTATATGAACGAAGCTTGGCCCGATGATTTTGAGGTTTCTCTAGAAGGTGCTAAGAGAGTTGTAGCCGAGCCAGACTCTGACTTATCTGATTTTGGGACTCTATCTCTTTGTTTTGAACATTGCCTTCTAGTACATATTGTTGCCACCACTCTTATTTCCAGAAAAGGATCTCTAAGTAGTATTTCTACTCGGTACGTGTTTGTTCTCTACTTCTTACATAAGAAATAACCCATCAACTGGGCGGTTTGGTTCAAAGAATACATGCTGGAAAGTTGAAGACCCTAATGCCTCTGCAAGTCTGCCGTATGGGTTACTCATCTCGCGCATCCTAGTGGATCGTTTCGTGGATCTCTCTATGTTTACACCTATTGTTATTAATTCTACTTATGACTCTCATACTTTCTCTAGTATGGGGTATGTGCAGGTGGAAAACAAATGGGTGAAAAAGGACTTTGTTAAAGCGAGAGCAGAAATCGTCAAACCCACAAAGATCTCTGCAGAGTCAGCTGCCCTCCTGATGCAGGACAATGATGAACTCAAGACTCGCACTTGGCAGTGGAACATGGTTTGGAGACTCTTCATGATGCTATCAAAAATGTATTTCGCCTTCAAAATAATATGAGCACTAACGTTGGTAAGTTATGTTTTGCTATGACTGACATAAAACAGGAAGGAATCTCCACAATCAACAAGTTGACTCTCTCAAAAGTGGAGTCAACTCCTCAAACAATGACCTTGTTGTCACTGTCCAGACTTCTTACTCCAGTCTCTCTAGAAATGTGGAACGCTCCTACAATTCCTTTTGTGGAAAGGTCATCAACACCCTTAAATACTTTTTGGGTGATCGCTAAAATCTAACCTGAATCTTTTGGTTTTTGTCTGCTACTTTTGAACTATATTTCAATAGGGGGTATGTCCCTACTTCTCTCTGGTTTTTTTTTTTTTTTGGATTGCTTATTGAGGACTATTTGTCCTCCTAATTGTTGCTCTGTTATTATCTGTTGCTACCTCGTTTGGCTTTATCCTATGTGTCCTAGTTTTTTTTCTTTTTGATTAATGCAAAAGGGGAGGGTTTGTTCCCACAATTTTCATAAAGGCAGGGGGAGCTAACACAACCAATGAAACCATAAAGGCAGGGGGAGCTACAAATCAAACTAGGATCTACAAACAGACACATCATGAAAAACACGGAAGCTCTATTATCTCTCTAAAAGCATTATATTAAAATTGTGAATTAATTGTCATTATCAAAAAGGGGAAGATTGTTAACCTCATAGAACCAATTGATTTTGATAAACGACTCTTATCAATTATTCGTACCCTTCGCAAGAAAAGAAATCAAAAAGAAAAGGAGCCAAGCATATAGCACCAAGAAGGGAAGATATACGATCTGATATCCAACAGAGAATCAAGTGGGCTATCAAGAGAAGGAAGACAAAAATCCATCCAAGAATCAAGGGGGCTATCAAGAGAAGGAAGAGAATCAAATCAAGCCGAGATTTGAGAAGATCATCTCAAGAAGGAAGTAAAACAATTTAATCATGCACATATCTAATATGGACATGAATCAGCCAATCGCCTCAATCAAGGAATCCCTCAATGTCCTTGATTCAGAGAAACACACTTGAATTTTTCCTTACAAGAGCAAGCAGCCTATCTATCTATATAAACCTCCTTTAGCCTTAGTTATGAAGTACGCACTTCACTTGAACTTATGCTATTGTCTTCTGTTGACTTTCATAAAAGCATTGTATTCTCATAAGTATACAACTGAAAATGAAAAGAGAAAGAAAGATCTAAGTGTAGGTTATAGAAGTAGAGGTTGTGTCAAAGTAGAAAATCTGATTTGCATATCAGACAGGGCTTCGAGTCGAAATACTTTGTAAACACCCAAGTTCTCAACAAGCTCCTAAGAAAACCCTTGAAATCTAAGGGGACTGGAAGTAAGCACCACATCGGTGTTCTGAACCAATATAAAATGTCTGAGTCATTTACTTACTGTAGTTACTCTTATCTTATATTGATAAACTAATCTGCAGGTCAGTCGACTAAAGGAATTTTTTAATTCACCCCCCGCCCCCCACCTTCTTCACTTTCATCTACTGCGTTTTTGTTTTCTATTAAAACTTAATTCAATAAATATGATACATAAATTAATAAGATACAATGATTTTGATGTAATCAAAATTAACCTTCATTGAATCTTAAAGTACTTTTTAAATTAGTAAATATTAATTTATCGATTAAATAATACCTCTAAAAAGTAATAATATTTGATAATCCCACATATATTAATTTAGTGATATTTTACTGTACCATTAACACCCCTGGGAAGAAAAACCAAAATGATGGGATGATATGAAGACAAAGAGTTGCAAGCCACATGTTCTCTTATAGTCAATCATATGCATTTGAATTTTTATAAAGCAACCTTAGCTTTCAAAGTGGGGTTTTAATTTATTATGAATTTCCCTATATAAAATAATATATGTTGTTCAATCATTTTGTTTCCCTCTTAAATAATATATGTTGGAAAGATGATTCTTCAAATAAGAAATTATACTATACTGGTACAAGTAGTAAAATAGATACTAAATTTTAATGAAGAGGGCATAGTTTGTCGGCAAGGATACGATACGAGGTTTTAATGCCATAGACGTGGCCATTTCCCCTCCTTTCACAAACTCTCCCCATTTCGTTTTAAAAAAAAATTAGAACAATTTGATAGGTTATTTTTAAAAAAAGATATATCATTTCAACTTTTCAGGAATTTTATAATATATGATAGGATTAAAATTAGATTTTCTAAAATTATCTCAATCACAATCAATTTCTCTTTGATATCTATGCGATTCAAATAATTTTTAATTTATTTATTTTTACTTTTAAAGTATCATCTCAGAACACACCATTACTAAAATATTTATTTTATGAATGTGTTCTAGAAGAAGCACTATAATATATTTTTTCACCAAAACGCTAAGAATGTAAAATTTTGTTGTCGTATTATTTGATCTTAAACTTTTAAAAGGAATACTTGCGTATATTGATTTTGCCGTATTATTTGCTAATTTCTATTATAGTATCTTTTAATTTTAAACCTAAATAATTGAAAATTAATTAAAAGGCAAAAACCCAAAGACATCACCAGAACCTAGGCTTTATTCATATTTGAAAAATGTTATAAAATACATTTTATTATTTAACATATTGTTAATTTAAAAGGCAAAGACCCAAAGTCATCACCAAAAGTCTAGGACGTAGGTTTTATTCATACTAGGTAAATTGCATGCGCTTCTCGCAGTGGTGAACTACGTCAATAATCTACTTCTGAACATTTGATTATATAAGTGTTTTTGAGTGGGTACAACCCTACGATAAATTGTCAAGAATATTTTATCCAAAGATGAAATAAAATATTTTTTTAATCTTAAAACCAAAAAGATTCTAAGTGTTTATGCATTTTGTTATTAATTCTTCATTTTATTGTAGTTATTCATCACCAAAGTCTTTAAAAAAGATATGTAATTGTTTCATTGTCTATATTTGTATTTTCAAAAGTGGTACAAACATTTTATTCATCAATTGCGATAGTTTTTTCTCCTATTCAAGACCTCTACATACAGAATATAAATATTATACATCTTATAAATATTATACATCTTATATAATTAGTTGTGTACTTGATAAGTTAATTAAAATTTAAAAACAAATCTCTTGGAGTTCAATGAAATAACGTATGTCGTTCAACTAATTTTAATTAAATGATGTCTTGGCAAGTCCCTTATTCAAAATCATTTGCAGTCGATGACACTACTTTGATAGCCAAAAGGCATATTTTGTTGTTTATGTTTCAATCAATATGGTTAAAACTTTATTTATTTTTTTGCGACTTTTAATCTAATGTTTATAAGGAGATAATTATTTCTTTAATATTTGATTAATATGAATTCATCCTACTTTGAGGGGTAATTCATTGACTCAAATCCAACATTTGAACCCCAAACTTTTGATTAAGGTTGAGTACAATACTTACCATCCCACTACATTCCTTTATTTTTTGGATGTCACTAATCGATTAAATGTTTCGATAAGATAAAAAGTTGAATAACTAAAATTCCAAGGTAGTGTGGAACCATCATAACTTCAGAACACTCAAAAGTCCCTTCTTGGACATCCCATGGATTTTTTAGCCACTGAAATTCTATAAAGATCAAAGTCATTTATTTGACAAGTTTAAGAATTCTAATCTACATGACACCAATAGTCTAATGATTCCATCAAACTCTTGATTAACATATCTTTAGTTCAACATAGTAATCAAAAGCCTAAACATAAACAATAAAGTTTGAAACATGTACTCAAAAACAACAATTAATAACATAAGCATAAATTAATGATTGTAAAAAAATACACCAGGATCGGTAGCAATATAATGAAACGGAAAGGAAAAAATTGAGCCCACTGAATGCACATTGTCCCCTTAAGGAAATTATTCCTCTCTAGTACCCGAGGTTTAAAGGAATAGATCCTCTCAGGATAGAGATTTTATTCACCAGTGTATTGATACAAAAACAATATTGTCAGTGAGACATTCAACAAGAGCGAAGTATACGAATATTTAATTATGCAGAAGAATAGAAGAAGATCAGAATTTCCGTTGTTTTAATATGTGAGGAAATCCCTCTATTTATAGACAACAAAGGGTAGTGTGAATAAATGTTTATTGTGCCTTATCGGAAAGGTCACAACTCTTTGAAAAAGTCACAACCTTTCATAAAAGTCGCAATTCTTCATAAAAGTCGCAACTCTACGCAAAAATCGCAACTTTTCATAAAAGTCACAACTTTTCATGAAAGGAAAGACTAATTTTGGAAATAAATAAATTAAAAGGGAATCCTAGTTTGTGGTGGTGCCACGTAAGTGGGCCTAGGGTTTTCTTTTATATATATATATGTGATTTGAAAAATGTTATAAAATATATTTTTAAATAAAATTTAACATATTGTTAATTTAAAAAAATATATTTGCATTTGTAAGGTTGTTCAATTCAATTTAAATAAATAAATTTAAAAGATCATCCCAATTGTACAGTACAACAATACACTTAAATAAAAGTCCATAAATCTATTAAAAATGATATAAATCAATTCAATACGATTAAATTCAATTGGTTCATCAATTTTCATATTCTTTTGACACCCCAAACAATATCCATATCCTTTGATTCTTCATCCCAATTTCTACTCCTCAATCCTCTAGCCACCGCAAATTCTCCCATAAATCCTCCTACAACCATTTAGAACAACCCTCAAATAAGATTAATTCTTCTTCTTTAGTTAACCCTATTGCATTGAATACTCTAGCATAAGTGATGCCCATATCTATTAAGAAGGTTGATTATATCGATGGAAAGTCAATAATCAAGTTCAAGTGGATGGAATCTGAACTTAAAAGAATGAATACTATAAGAGAATTTGGACTACATTAGTACTGATTCAATTTCATATGATTGCTCAGAGCTTAATGATCTTCGCATACAAATTTCAAACTAGTGTGTAATCAAGGGTGACTGTAATATTAAATTCCTCATAAACAGTAAAAGAGTATACATTGATTATTCAGTCTCGATCAACTTAAAACTACTTAAAAAAACAATCTTAAACTTCAGATATGAAATTTTTTCGATAATTCAAGTCTTTTCATATATAATTCACTCAAAACAATTCATGTTGGTGATGCATGATATAGTGTTGAATGGTCATTTGTGGTAATAAAAACCTTATTGTTATAAAATAAAGACTGAGTACTAAAATTAAACTAATAACAACCAAGAAGGGAAGAATGTAGTAGAGAGATAAATAGGAAACTTGTCTTTTATTTTTGTGCTTTTTTCTATATAAGTTATAATGCCTTTTATAGGCATAAAAAGGATACAATGGACATTCATTAATTCATTTACAACATTCCCCATTGGATGTCCATGTAAAATAAAATTCTTAGTGAAGTAACAAGTATAAATAGTTGTTCCTAATACGCATTACTTGTTGCCTCATTAAAAATCTTATCAAAAAAACCCAGTGAGATAAAACTTTGATTAAGGAAAAAAGAGTACAACGCGTATTTTACTCCCCTCGATGAAAACCACGATTCAGTTGTCCAAGTTCTCTCATTCCAATCATGTATACCATCTTCTCGAAAGTTGCGGTTGGCAAAGACTTGGTAAATAAATCAGCCACATTATCACTCGAACGAATCTGATATACATTGATATCACCATTCTTCTGGAGCTCATGTATGTAAAAAAACTTTGGTGAAATGTGTTTTGTTCTATCTCCTTTTATGAATCCTCCCTTGAGTTGTGCTATGCGTGTTGCATTATCCTCATATAAAATTATGGGTACTATGTCGCATTTCATACCACATTTTTCTCGAATAAGGTGTATTATGGAACTTAACCACACACATTCTCGGCTTGCTTCATGAATAGCTATTATTTCAGTATGATTTGATGAACAAAAATATTGTTTTTCAAATGCTCTATTTGCAAACCAAGATATAATTTTGTCCTTTCGAGATCTTTCATCTCAAATTCGTTCTTTAAATAATCGTTTGCCAAAGTACGAAGATATCGGAATTAGTAAACCCCCGGTTTACTATAGAATGTGCCTCAATTGCAGTAATTTTTGTCCAATACAATCGATAAGGTTGTGAATTTTTCTACAACATATGTCTGCCCGGAGACATTTTTGGTTATACCAAGATATTCAAGATTCATTTCATCAATTGTCTTGATATGATAATCATTTTCACGAATATCTTTGAAACTCAATAAGTTTCTCCGAGATTGAGAGGAAAACATAGCATTATTTATTATGAGTTTAGTTCCATTAGGAAAAATTATAATGGTTCTTCTGAAGACCTTGATCAAATTAGCACTACCAAATATCGTAGTAACATTCATATTGTTCATATTTAAATGAGAAAAATATTTATCATTTTATAATATCGTGTGTGTTGTACCAGAATCAATCTAGCAAATGTCTTCATAATTTGATAATTTGCTTGGAGAATTATCCATATCTTCAAAAGTAATGAAATAAATTTATATTAAATCATTAATTATCTTCTATTAAATAATTTATGAAATATAAGAAATAATGAAAGTGTTAAAATTACATTTGAATCATTATAATGATCAAATACTAATAATGCATAAGATCTTTGTCACCCAAACCTTTAACACTAAACATTAGTCTAGTTTAACATGTCTAAAATAAGTATTAATATAATTATCTAATTTCTTGAAAGAACATTTGAGTGACAAAAGAAAGAGTTGTTGTTTTCACTTACTTTATTTAGATAGTGCATCTACTTTTATTTTAAATATAACTTTATAAATTTCCTTTTATAGTCACAAAACGATAAGAAGAAAATAGTATTGTAATATACTCCAATTCATATTCAAATCATTAGAAAATTTCAACTCATATTTCAATAGATGTTTTAAAAGGGACTCAATGAATATACATGGATAAACATGAGTACTTTAATTATTTACTTCCCACATTATGACCAGTACAAAACAACAAATATTAATAACATTATTATTAGCAAATATCAATCATGATTATTCTTCCATATCCACAGAATCATCACCAATCAAGTGATTTATCTTTCCTTCAGGGTGTGTGAAAAAACCTGCTACATCCAAGTGTGTGATGTCAACATGATCACTGATAAAACTAGCTTCAGGATTTTTATTTTTTTTTTCTTAATGATGCTTGGTAAAGCTCAACCAAGTGTTTAGGAGTACGACAATCACATGCATAATGACCTCTTCCACCACATCGAAAACAGTTTGTTTTAACTGCTTCACGTTTCTCATCTTTTCTTTTTCCCTTTTTATAGTGATTTTTCTTTGGTGAATGATTTACACCAGGAAAAAGATTTCGCTCTTGGTCATAATTACGACCACGTCCATGTCCACGACCTCTTCCACGCCTAGTGTGGTGGGCGTACACCTCATTCACTTCAGGAAATGGTGTATATCCAGTAGAACGATTCTCGTGATTATTCATTAACAAATCATTATTTTGTTTAGCCACGAGAAGATGAGAAATAAGTTCAAAATAATTCTTGAAACCCTTTTCTCGATTTTGTTGTTGTAGAAGCACATTCGAGGCATGAAAGGTGGAGAACGATTTTTTCATCATATCAACATCACTAACCGTATCTCCACATAGTTTCAATTGAGAAGTAATTTTGAACATGGCAGAATAATACTCATGAATAGACTTAAAGTCTTGTAACCTTAAATGCATCCAATCATATCGTGCCTTTGGATGAATGACAATCTTCAAATGGTCATATCTTTCTTTTAGATTATTTCACAGAACGAGTGGATCCTTGACTGTAGATATTCAATTTTCAAAATTTCGTCAATATGATGACGTAAGAATATCATTGATTTAGCACAGTCTTGTTTTGATGTTTTATTTTCAATTTTAATGGTGTCTTCAAGACCCATTGCATCCAAATGAATTTCAACATCCAGTACCCATAAAAGGTAGTTCTTGCCCGAACTATGAAGGGCAACGAACTCAAGTTTAGTAAGATTAGCCATAATAAAAAGAAGAAATATAATAATACCTTAGCCTTCAAATTTAGTCTTCAAACTTTGAGATGACAGAGTCTCGTGCTGATAACGTGTTATAAAATAAAGATTGAGTACTAAAATTAAACTACTAACAACCAAGAAGGGAAGAATGTAGTAATGTTTACCAGTTCTCACAAAAAAAAAGGCAAGAATGTAGTAGAGAGATAAAATAGAAAACTTTTGTCTTTCTTATTTTTGTGTGTTTTTCTATATAAGTTACAATGCCTTTTATAGGCATAAAAAGGGCACAATAGACATTCATTAATTGGTTTACAACACTTATTTTTTTAAGTGGAGTATTTTTTATGTAAGAAATTTATCTAATGAACATTTTGTCTAATTTACCCCTTTAAATATTTAAGCCCCTAAACTATCACATTTTTATTAGCTTCATTCATACTTAAATGATGCATAATTTATGTTACCCCTTGATTTATATATTTCAGGTGCTAAAATCCTCTTGGTTTGACAGATGACAAAGTGCGTGTAACCACCTCCTTAGAGGCACCTGAGGGATAAAAACAATGTCAACTTAGGTGGCTTTTGTAACGACTAATTAAGATCTTGGTTGAATTGGTTTAAAAATTGATATAATCTACTTTTAAGTTATTTTTAATTTTTAAGAGTGTTTGATAAGTTTAAAAATAAATCTAAAATGACTCAAAATAAGTTATAAGTCAAAAGTAGAACCCTCTCTACTTTTTATTTTTTGATTTAAAAGTCATTTAAGTTTAACTTTGAAAAGTTACTTTTTAAAAGCTATTTTTTAAAATCAATTCATTCGGGCTCTAAGTCATGAACTACAAACGTAGATTGTGATGTAGTGGTGAGATTGTTCCACCCTTAATCAAAGGTCTCGAGTTCTGAGTATAGAAAAAATTATGTTGGAAACACCACCCCAGATGGGTCCTGCGGTGCGCGATCCGAATTTAACCGGGACTTCAATATGGGCTTCAGACACCAAATGAGAAACCAAAAATAAAAATTAAGTCATGCACTAAGCAAAATGATGAAAGGAGACCAAAAGAAAGAACTCGTGAATATCAAGATATGCTCTTCAACCTCTCAATGTTTAGGATATTTTGTTCACGATACTTAAATTCATTTATACTTTTTACTTGTGTTTTTGTTTAGTTCAACTTATTTATTTAGAATTTATGTTGTAATTAAAACCATTAGTAATCTAAACGAACTATGAAAAAAAAAAAAAAAAGCTATTTGGGAGGGTGAACACACTTACACACTCGCATATAATGAGCAGGAGGATTTAGCAGCTGAAAGTCACAGTTTAAGGGGTAACGTAAACTAGACATAAAAATGTGATAGTTTAGGGGAGTCTAGTGTACCTGAAAGTTATAACGTAAACTAGGCTTTATTTAAGTATGAAACTAATATAAATGTGATAGTTTAGGAGGGTTTTGATCCATTGTCTCATCTATTAATGAAATCTAAGTGACTGATACATACCTCTTCTTGAAGAAACTCGCAAAGGATTTTCTGCTTGCAAACTGTGGGATATGAGGTGATCAATTCTTTAAAATGACTCAGTCTTAACACATTTGAATCTATAAGCACATACTTTTTGGAGGTGTCCACTAAAGAAAGCACAAACTACTTACATCGCATTTTTTTCTGATTTGAAGACTGTACAGATAGAGCAGCAAGAATTTGCAGTCATAGGTGGCTGTCTTGCTGTACTCCATATTCTTCAAAAACCTTTACTCTCCTGCAACATATCTGCTTTCGTTGCCTTCAGCACTTCTTCAATCCCACAAGTACTTGCATCTTCTATATTCTAGGTTAGTATTTTCTTTGGAACAAGCTGCCCCACTCGGTCGTACTTCTCCATAAATTTGCATTCCCAGTCTAGCAGAATTTGAAGTTCAGCATCCTCAAGGCCTTCAAGGTTTCCATTAATATCTTCAGCTTTGAATGATAACAGAGCCAAGGCTCGGCTTGCATCTCGTCCAGCAAACATTGCATATGAACTACCAGGACCATAGAACATCCTATTTGCACAGCCAAGCAAATAAATAAGTAGGTTTTACAGACAAGAAGCAGAAAAGAAGCCTGTAACCAGTCTACCATTCATTTTAGTTCTTTAACTTGACAACAGAGTTCCAAAAAACTGCAGAAGGCATCTCATTTATCATTTGATTAGTACACTCAGAGAATGCTATAATGATAAAAGTAAACTAGTGATGGATGCCAATCAGAAAACAGAAATTTATCCGAGCTATATTTCAGAAGAATCATCCATGGCCCCTTTTACTAATTCTTTCTAGTGTTTGACTATCTAGTGTTCAAAGCCATACATGGGATCCCGTCAACTCCAAAAAATTTTAAACACGTTAGGATGAAATTCCATAACAGAAGCTGCAGATTTTTAAACATCAGCGTAGATGAATTTTGTGTAATTATTTTAAGGCCCAACAAAACCCTGCTACTGCAAAAAGAACAGATCCTTTTCTAGGGTGACTACTATGTTGTTCAGACACATAAAAAATGTCAAAGGAAAAAAAAAGTAAAATTTGATCCAATTTATAGTAATCGAAAACATGTTGGTTAGGCAGGCCCGCATGCCTTATTTGAGACTAATAAGGCAGGTGGTGGACTCTTTCATAAGGTAAGCAACATGTTCATGTCAGATAGGCCAAAAGTAATGCATTTTTGGAGGACCCGACACAAGTGTGACAACATTTTTAGAGAGTCCAAGCAACATAGTTTTAAGATTCCCTCATTAAAATCACAGGAACAAAGGATTTGGAGGTATCTTTTCTTAACTGTAGATGCATGTGACTAGAAGAACATATGCCATCAGTGGACGCAGGTAGGGTTTTCACCAAGGGAACTTAAAATATAAAGAAAACACAAAAAGAAGCCAACAAAACTAAGTTCTACTTGTGAAAGCACAACACAAATACATTATTACAACGGCATCCAACGATATTTTATTTCTTTGAATGTTTTTATAGTAGCATCATTAGATGTATAGTACATACTTCTCTTCTACACAAGGCACCAAGCACTGCTAAAAATTATCATTTCTTCGATTCCACAAGTCATTCATGATAAACATCATTGCTAGATAAAAGGATATATAGTTACTATAATTATCAGTTTATGGAAGCGGAGGAATATGCGTATTGTTGAGTAAAGTATATGTTTCCTCTCTTCACCATTCTGAGTATGTGCCTCTCATCAACATTCCGAGCCTAAGCTTCTCATCTCCCTTCTATCTATCCTTGTATTTTCAATTCCAGTACTTAGATTCTGCAGTAGCTATTGTCATTTAAGTTGAGTTGTATTTTTTATTTCACTGTTCAAAGTAATAGAAAAGGCATTTGGGAGTGAGTCCCTTTGTTACACACCCTCCCTGAGTTTTGAGCTTCAGTGCACCTTAAATGAGTCTTTGACAACACAGGAAGTTACAGCAAGAATATCTTGCCAACTCTTTCACCTGATGCAAGTAATACTTTTTAACATTGTGTCTTGATGATTAAGCATGGATGAGACCGGGCCCTTTTTCACCGTTTCTTGCCTTGCAAATTGATAGAATCCCTTAATGGGCTTTAGCAAGGGGTCTTAAGACAATGGCATGCATCGCTATAGCCTATATGACTAGTTTCTTTTATGACGAAGAATGACTAAGGAGACTTGTGAGTAGCTGCAAATGATGTTTGTGCAAGAGTCTATGCAGTGTTTCGTACGGTCCCAGTTCAAAATTAAAGATTTAGGTCACTTGCCCTATTTGATCATCAGAGGAAGTTTGCCTTGGAATTTGTGTATTTGTAACTTTCCCTGTTGTAAGTCCTTAAGAACCACATTCCAATCATGGATTAGAGCATCAAACTTTTAGCACATTCCAATCATGGATCAGAGCATAAATCTTTGAAGTAGGTTGATGCTTAGTGGTAGTGCATACAACAGAGAAAAGTATTGAAAACACCCCTAAATTCGACGCACATTATTAGGTTCACCCTCGAACTATTGACAGTCTTAAAAACACCCCCCACCCCCTTCTTTTTTTCTTTTTTTTTTTTTTAGCAAAGATTAAGCAGTGTGGATACTTGAATAACTGAGCAATTCGCGAACATAAAAAAACACTCAACAGAACATCTAACAAGAACTTCTGATAAAGTTTTAATTTTAAGATGCATAAGGCAAACATAAAGGTACTTATCAAACTAATATCTCTAACATTGTCAAGCATGTGAACCAAACACAAATTGGAGTTGCTCTCTCAAATCCAATAGCAGTGTATATATCACAGCAAGCTCTTAGTTCAACCTCTGGGCAGCTTCCTTGGCAAGAACTCTCTCTTTGGCCTTGGTCCTGGCCTGTGATTTGGAGCCCTTACTTATCAAACTAATATCTCTAACATTGTCAAGCATGTGAACCAAACACAAATTGGAGTTGCTCTCTCGAATCCAATAGCAGTGTATATATCACAGCAAGCTCTTAGTTCAACCTCTGGGCAGCTTCCTTGGCAAGAACTCTCTCTTTGGCCTTGGTCCTGGCCTGTGATTTGGAGCCCATTATACCACCACCCCACTTCTTCCTGTTCTCTTCATACTTATCATTGAAGTTGGCCTTAAAAACACCCATGTACTTGACTAACTGAACTTAAATACACCCCCAATCTTGCAATATGATGAAATATACCCCTAAATTCTCGTCAAGTTTAGAAGTGCTTTCAACACTTCTCTTAGCTTTTTATTAAGACCTTATGCTCCTAGAGAAGTTTGAGACCACTTCATATGTCATGTCTCATGTGGCTGATCGAGGTGTATCTAAGTTTAGTTAGTAAGTAGAGAGGATGAAATTAATAATCTAGTGCCAAGTTGGTGTTTCCAATATTTCTCTCCATCTCTAATGATAAGTTTCTATGTGCTTCAGCTAGACCAGTTAGCCAATTGTGTTTGGGTACCAACTCAGATTCCTCTAATATCAATAATATACAGAACTACACTGCCTCTATCTCTCGCAAGTCTTACCCTAACTCAAATCATCAAATTCAAAAAGTGTACAAACAATCAAATCAAAGCAAATACGCTCAAATCAAATCCAATAATTTTTCAGAGAGAGAGAGACTAACTTGGAGGTAGAGACGTCGTAGATCTGTCCTCTAATAGCCATCAACAAAGGTTTTTCTGAGTCAGAACCATTATAAGCCCTAAGTTCCTCTTCCGTCATGTCGCCGAGATTGAGAGACTGTTTTTTGACAGGGACAAAGTCATCAGCAGAGAGGAACATGGAACAAACCACTTTGTAAGTCACCAGCATCATTACTACAATGGTGAAGAACGCCGTCGTCGATAACCCTGTGTACTCGAAGATGATCTCTGTCGTCGTAGCCCATACCGTCGCCATTAGTTTGGTGGAGAAAACGGTTAAGGACCTGTAGTTAGTAGCCGTCTTCTCCAAGATGCTACCCGCAACAGGTTGAGAGAAATGAGAAAAAGCTTAAAATAGTCCAGTATCTTTCAATTAGACTCAAAATAGTTCTATTTCTTTCTACTTGAATATTTCGAAAGCGAAAATGGGGAGAAGATTACAATATTAGAATGGAGAATCAAACTCTTATTATATGGGGATCGAACCCTCATTAATAAGTTGGGATTTCATATAGTTAATCAACATCTACTAACGTTCATCCTAATCACTGTGAGTTTTTTAACGTAGCAATAAGTTGTGCACATGCTCCTCATATGTTTCCTTCCAAACTTAAACTTAAAAGACTATTGTTACTGTTGGGGAGTTATTGAGACGGTTCGATTGGTTATCTTTATAAAAATATATTATCCTCATTTTTTAGATATTTTATAATGTATAACCAAAATTAGATCTTTTAAAATCATCTCAATCAAATCGGTTTCTCTTTGGTATCGGTACGGTTCATTTAATTTTTGTTTACTTTTTTTTACTTTTAAAGTATCATCTTAAAATGCACAATTATTAAAATATTTCTTTCGCAAGTGTGTTCTTGAAGAAGCATTTCAATTCTTCACCAAGAAATTAAGAATGTAAAACCTTGTGAATGTATTGTTTGATCTTAAACTTTTAATAGGAGTGTTTGCATAGATTTTTCTGTATTGTTTGATGACTTTTATTATAGTATTAAAGAACAAAGGCCCAAAGTCGTCACCAGAGGTCTAGGACCTAGGTTATATTTATATTTGAAAAATGTTATAAAATATATTTATATATAAAATTTAACATATTATTAATATATAAATATATTTACATACATGTACGGCTATTCGGTTCCGTTTGAAATTTTTTCATTTTTTATATAAATTAAAAAGACCATCCCAATTGTTTGATACAGTTATATACTTAACTAAAAATCCACGCCTTTATTAAAAAATTATATTAATTGATTCAATTTGATTGGTTTGGTCGATTTGTCATATATTCTTTTGACACCCCTAGTTTGTGCAATATCGTTTAGACTTCTCATTTTGAAACATTAGAAATTTCTTTCTTAGTTTTTTCCCTCTTTATCTCTAATCTCCAAAAAACCTTAAAATCTAAAACTTGCATCATATTTTCTTCAATAACATGATTTAAGTTTGGAAGTTATAATGTTTTTTGGGAGCAACAATGGTAGAGAATCACCTTGAATTTATGGTAATTGTGGTTTTATTTTTAAATTTTTTTTAATCAAATTCCATTACCACAAATAAGAATTCAATACAAGAAGTAAACTTATGAATATACAAAGGCCTCCCCTTGTAACTTTGTTAATATATTAAAGTTTTATGACTTGAATCAATGCCCCCTGAAATCTGTACTTCTGTTATTTTCTCTAATATTAATATCATGTTATTTATGTATTATTTGTGTTGAATACAATATATTTTTTCCAATTTCATAATCAGTAGCAGAGACATCATTTTTCAATATCAAAATATATCACGGAGGAATTATGGAACGTACTCCAGAAAAGCATTATGCAATGGTAACATAAACTATAATGATTATGTTAATGCGAATAAATTGGACACGGATGAGTTTAAGAAGATGGCAGAAATTTGTGGATACCTGAAGAATTCAATAAATTTTTGACATAGATGTGGAAGATCTGATAGTAGATGGAGGTTGATGTCTACGGATAATGAACATCCCAAATGATAACATGATCGAAATTTACTTCGAACACTTCAACTCATATTTCATTATAGAAAATATGGCTTCTATACATAGCTCAAACATTGTAGATAATAATCGACAAAAACTTGTTCAAAAAAGAGATCGTGAACTTTCCTTAATTTAATCCACAAACATACAGACATAATCCGATTGTAAGATCCCATACTTTTTCTCTAATCGTGCATAATATATGTGGCGTAGTATGGAATAGTTATATGAGGTGTATATGACTTTGTATCGTACATTGGAGATTAAGATTGCAAGTAGGTGGCAATATCAAGGAACAAAACTAAAGTTTTAGGTCAAAGGGACCCCTCAAACAAAGTTCATGATAAAAGAAATGGCTCAGGTAGAACTTCGCCCGTTTGAAAGGTTTAACTTGTCTCATACCTTGTGGATAAGCCTATGAGTGTAAAACATGCTAAGAATAGTGTGTTATGAGGTATTATAATAGCACAAGGGTTGTATGTTAAGTTTGGAAGTCAAGAAAATTAGTGAAACTAAAGTCAGCAAGAGTTATCGAAGTTTCTCTAATAATATTTTCTTAACTTTGGGTCAAATGTCTTGGATGTTTTCTCCCAATATACAAAGATTAGAAGGCCTATCACCTATTAAATCGAAGGCCTACGAGTCTAGTTTGCAACGCACAAAACCCCGTATCCAACCAACATCGGAGTAAAAAGTTATGAGGGTTTTACTACGGACTGCCGGGGCAGAATCCAGGTCGGATCCGGGTTGGGTAAAAAATGTGATATGTCGGCATACTCAACGTTTTAAGCCATGAAAACATTTCATTTTACTTCCAAACCAGAAAGAAAGCTTAAGAGAGGGTTCCTATGGAGTACTTGCATGATGAAGGTCAGTTTTTGACGATTTCTACCATTAAAGATTGCCCCCGTGCCTAGAAACGTGATCTCTACACGTGGTAATCGTTTTCCCCTTCTATTCAGCTGCGTTTGGAGCAAGTTTTTGAAGATGTAAATTTGTAGTTATTGGTGTTTCTTCAAGTTTTACACTTGGATAACTAAGGTAATCATCTCGGGACTCTTTTATGATTGTTTTTATGAAGTTCTACAGACATTTCGTCAAGTTGAGGCCATTTAGCAAATCTGCCGATTTAAGAACAATTATGAACTGTTTATAGGTGTGTACCAGATGTGTATATATAGTGTTTGCGAAGTTTAGGGCGTAAAGAACAACTTTCGTGAAGAAGTTACGGCCATTCGAGTGTTCATTGAAAATGTATGTTAAGGCGAAGCTACGTCCCTCATTTTAGCACCACTCCTGGGAAATTCCTAAAACGCCGAATGTGATATTTTGCTATTTTCTTGCTAGAAAGACCTTCAGTGAAAGGCATTGGGATCTCAGCTAAATTATTTTCATGATTCTGTTATTTTGATATTTCACTCGTTTGGATAAATAGAGTGTTCGACATCTACACGTCATATTATCAGTTTCCTTGATTATATGTCTGCACGTATGAATTTGTATTCTTCCTTGGGTGATGTGAATTAAAATATCATGCGAGACCCTTACTACTTGTGACCAACCCTCTTTCTCTACTAAGGTTATTATTAAAGAATAACTTTAAAGTAGCTCACGACCTTCAAAACTCTCAAATATAATTTAAATGTAAACTATTAGAACACTTGGTTTTTGAAATATTTCTTTTATAAATTATCTAGGAACTAAGTAAGTCACCTTAAACTTGTTATGAATATCAATAAGATTAGGTTATCCTTCTAAAATTCGAGTTAACTTTTCAAGCTTATTTGGAAGAACATATCAAGTTCCATGAGATTGTTATATGTTATACGAAAGTTATTATGGGGTTATGAGAACAAGACTACAAACGGGCCAAGATTGGCAACATGACAACAGTAACTCATAGATGTTATAAATCCATGACATGACATGATATGCATTCTACTCCCAAGCTATAATCGGGAGGTATAGGGCCTATTGCCTATATTTATACGTATGAGACACAGATGGCCACAAGTTGGCGAATATGATGTTGGTTTGCTACCGAAAAGCACCACTATTGCTAGCATTTGGTTGGGTATGTCATGAATTTACATATATATATATATATATATTCACGACATACGATTATACGAGCATACCATGCATATTTAAGTAGTTGGGGGCTAAAGGTCAGCCAAGGAGATTATTTGGGTTTCAGTTTCAGGCGATATCTCTATTACCCTTTTACAGTAAATGTTTATGATTTTACTTTTCGCTTTACATACCAGTACATTTTTATTTGTACTAACGTCCCTTTGCCTGGGGACGCTGCTTTTTGTTTTGTGCGAGCAGGTACAGACAGGGACCCTAATCGACCCATCCGCTAGGATTCAGGTTCAACTGTGAGTTGGTAAGCTCCATCTTATCCTGGGGCTATCAGAGGATGTTTACTTTTGTTGTACAGTTTGGGTATAGTCGGGGCCTTGTCCTGACAGTGCTTATGTCTCTCATAGAGGCTATTGTGGACACAATATTCTGGATTTTATTTTTGTATGTTTCAACCTCTAGCCAATAGTCTTGGCATGTATATATAGGTGTGTGTGTAAGTAGGTATGTTTTCGGTTGTGGCCTCGTCGGCTAGATAGTACATCTTTATTTTTTTCGGTTTGTCAACCATTGTTTGTATGGTTATTCTCTTTCAGGTCATGACCTCTGGGTCCAGGCTTCACTTTTTAGAGGTTGTGCTGCCCAATCTTTTTGCCTCACAAGTTTGGTTTAGCTAGTATGTTTCAGTGGGTAACTCGATGTATTAGGGTATCAAGTGCCAGTTACGCCCCTATTTCGGGGTGTGACACCGATTTTAGCTCTAATATGTTTTTTTAAAGCAAGAAAGATTTTAAAAGTGTAGTAATTACTCATGAGATTAAGAATGGAAAGTAAAAGTGTCATGCCCCAAGACTACCCCCGAGACGCGAACACAGGACCTAGGACCACAAGTGATCTCAAGCTAACCCCGCTGGCATAATCATGAGCATACTAAATATAAGTTGAATAATAAATTGATGCAGAAGCTATAATTATAAATAAAATGAAAAAATGGGGAATACCCATATACTATAACTGAGATATATGAAAACCGATAAGTTTAATACAAAGAAGATATTAACTCAATTCTAATGGATTAAGTAATTAACACATTATGACTGAATTTCTATAAGTTACTGGATAGCTCAAACTGAACATGCAAATTGAGTATGCAACAATTAAACTGATATTGATGCATTAATAACTGAGGCATGTATAACTGAATAACTGAAATATCTTACCTAGCATGTGTAATTCAAGAACATACTAATCTGATTTGGATCATTCTAATAGCTAAGAACCCAATAATTCTAACATTCAAGAAACCCTAGGTCTAGTCATAATAAGGGAATCAAGAAACTAACTGAAAACTAGGGACCTAATGGGTGAAAGGAACCCACTAGTGAAATCCCACATACCTAGTGACGAATTCCACGGAGAAATCTTTCGATTTCGGGGTTGGAACTGATGGAATCTTGTTGTGTTCTTGAACTAGAGTTCTTGACTTCTTTCTCCTCGTAGCGTTCTAATTTTTCTAAGTTTTGATGAATGATCTGACTTAGGTAAGTTCTAGTTATGTTTGTAGGCTAAAACTAATCAAAACCACGTAGTTTAGGGTTAAAACGACGTATTTTAGGGGTAGGGTTCCAACGCATAAGGAAAAGACCAAAAGACCCCTGACTTAAAATCTGTTGAAGCGACCTACGAATTGATCGACGATCCGTCGTGTCAGTCCGTCGATGTCAGAGACCAGGTTCTGAGGGTCTCGACCTACGGACTGATCGACGATCCTTCGATGAATTCACGATCCATCATGTCAGTCCGTCGATCGACTTTAGAGACTAGGTTCTGAGGGTATCGACCTACGAACTGATCGACGATCCATCGATGGATCCACAATTCGTCGAGTTAGTCCGTGGGTCATGCCTTAGAATGGTTTTTGTCTAAGTTTCTGGGGATAGTTGCACATGCGAACCACGGACCACCAGCACGGGCCGTGGGTCACCCTACGGTCTGTGGGTGGCAACCGTGGGTTGCACTTGAAAATTCTGGAAATCTGCATTAAGTTCTGTTTGCGGATACGGGGTGTTACATTACCTCCCCCTTGGGACCATTCGTCCTCGAGTGAAGACTAAACTAGCTGAGTATGGAAGGAAAGAGCTGCAATCCCTACCACTAAGTACTAGAAACTGATTTCTGACCGAACTGAGTTCCAAGAACATGCAAATACACTGAAAATGCAAGGCTGACTGAAGGAACAAAATACTAAGACTGAATTAGCGCATGAATGACTAAAAAACTAAAGAGGAACTATTACCTCAAGCTGGAATGGAATCGGAAGGAAAGAGGTGAGGATACTTAGACTTCATAGATGCTTCTGCTTCCCAAGTAGCTCCATCTACGGACTGACTCCTCCACAAAACCTTGACTGAAGCGGCTTCTTTGTTTCTCAACCTTCTAACCTGACGATCGAGAATCTCAACTGGTACATCCTTATACGAGAGACTATCTTTTATGGCCACACTCTTTAATGGCACTATGAATGCTGGATCACCCACACACTTTTTCAACAGTGAAATGTGAAAAATTGGATACACTGCTGCTAGTTCTGCTGGCAACTTTGACTCATAAGCCACTTTACCAATCATTTTCAGAATCTCGTAAGGACCTACATATCTAGGATTGAGTTTACCTTTCTTGTCAAATCTCAACACCCCCTTCATGGGTGACACTTTTAAGAAAAACCCATTAATCAACTTGGAACTCTAGTTCCCTTCTCCTTACATCTGCATAAGACTTCTGACGACTCTGGGCTATCTTAAGTCTATCTCTAATGAGTTACACTTTCTCCATATCATCATGAACTTGATTTGTTCCTATCAAGGTTGCTTCACCTACTTCAAACCACCCAACTGGAGATCTGCATCTACGCCCGTACAATGCCTCATAAGGGGCCATCTGAATGCTAGAATGGTAGCTATTATTGTAGGTGAATTCTATAAGAGGAAGGTGATCATCCCAACTACCTTTGAATTCTATCACACAAGCTCTTAACATGTCATCTAAGGTCTGAATGGTACGCTCTGCCTGACCATCCGTCTGTGGATGAAATGTTGTGCTGAGATTAACCTGGGTACCAAGACATTTCTGAAATGACTTCCAGAAATGAGAGGTAAACTGAGGACCTCTATCTGAGATGATAGAAAAAGGAACCCATGCAACATGACTATCTTATTAATGTAAAGTTTGGCGTAGTCCTCCGTCGAATCTGTATTCTTGACCGCCAAAAAGCGAGCAGACTTAGTAACTCTGTCAACTATCATCCAAATTGAGTCATGTTGTCTGCAGGTACGAGGTAATCCTATAACGAAGTCCATATTGATCACTTCTCATTTCCAAGTAGGAATTTCGATCTCGGTTTCTGATGTTCTACCTTCACTTGCTGGCAATTGGGGCACTTAGCCACAAAATTTGTTATATCCCTTTTCATACCATTCCACCAAAAGACTTCCCACAGATCACGGTACATCTTAGTAGCGCCTGGATTAATAGAATATCTGGAGTTATAGGCTTCTGCAAGAATATGTTGTCTCAACTCACCCACCTTAGGAACACACAATCGACCCGGATAGCGAAGTACATCATCTCCCCCTTAGGAGAAAACCTCAACTCTCTATTGGTGGAATGCACCCTTGAGTTCAAGTAATATCGGATTGCTGTCTTGCTTTTCCTTAACTTCCACTACCAAAGAAGATTTTGCCCCATTTTGAACCGTTACACCACCATCTGATATGCTCATAAGACGAACTCCTAGGTGAGAAAGTCTGTGAACATCTTTTTCTAGCTCTCTTCTTTCTTCCTCAACATGTGTTACACTACCCATAGATAGTTTGTTAAGAGCATCTGCTATTACATTGGCCATACCAGGATGGTAATGCACACTCATATCATAATCCTTAAGGAACTCAAGTTATCTCCTCTAGCGAAGATTCAAATCTTTCTGGGTGAATATTTACTGAAAGCTCTTATGGTCTGTGAACACATCTACATAGACACCATACAAGTAATGTCTCCAAATCTTAAGGGTAAACACCAATGCTGCTAGCTCGAGGTCATGAGGTGGATATTTTTTTCTCATGCACCTTAAGCTGTCTAGAAGCATAAGCTACAACCTTACCTCGATGTATCAACACAAAACCTAGGCCGACTCTAGATGCATCACAATATATAACATAACCGTTTGACCCCTCTAGTAGAGTCAAAACAGAAGTTATAGTCAACCTAGTTTTTAGTTCTGTAAAGTTTTTCTCACAATCATCTGACCACTGGAACTTGACCTTCTTCTGAGTCAACCTAGTCAATGGAGAGCCTATGGATGAAAATCCTTCCACAAACCTTCTGTAATAACCCGCTAGACCCAAGAAACTTCTGATATTTGTAGCAGAGGTAGGTTTGGGACATTGTTTCACTGCTTCTATCTTCTAGGAATCTGCTCGAATTTCTTTACTAGACACAATATGCCCAAGGAAGGCAACTAATTGTAACCAAAACTCGCACTTGTTAAATTTTGCAAATAACTGGCGATCTTTGAGAGTTTGCAGAATGACTCTCAAATGACTGGCATATTCGTCCTCATTCCTAGAGTAAATGAGGATATCATCAATAAAGACGATAGCGAACAAGTCCAAGTATTGCTTGAACACTTTGTTCATCAAATCCATAAAAGTTGCAGGAGCATTGGTTAGTCCAAATGACCTGACTATAAATTCATAATAACCATACCGAGTTCTGAAGGCTGTCTTTGGAATGTCACTATCTGTGACTTTAAGCTGATGATAACCCGATGTGAGGTCTATCTTGAGAAATGACTAGCCACTTGAAGTTGGTCAAACAAGTCATCAATCCTAGGGATGGGATACTTATTCTTGATTGTGACCTTGTTCAACTGCCTATAGTCAATGCAAATTCTGAGAGAACCATCTTTCTTCTTTATGAACAACACTAGTGCACCCCATGGCGAAATACTAGGACTGGTGAAGCCCTTATCTAGAAGGTCTTTCAACTGCTCTTTCAATTCCTTAAGCTCAGCTAGAGCCATTCTGTAAGGAGGAATAGAAATAGGTTGGGTATCTCAAAGTAGATCAATTCCAAAGTCGACCCATAGGTGTTAAGCTACTACCCTTCCATTCTAAGATTGGTTCATCTGAAAACTGAATGTAACTAATCCATGCCTAGAATGACATCGAAGTCTACCATTTCTAAATCTACAAGATCTGCTGAGGTAACTTTCTAGGAGGTTGTGACAGGACAATTTTTGTATACTCATCTAGCTATAACTGGGTCACCGACTAAAGTAGGGACTGAGAAAGGTTCTGAGAGAGTTTCTGGACTAACATTAAAGTTGACTGCTATATAAGGAATTACTAAAGACAAAGTAGTCCATGTTGTCTTTCCACTGAGTGAACCATATGTGAGCCACATCCTTAAGCTGGTAGGATGCCAATTCCACCCTATCACAATAAGTCATTTGCATCACTCCAAATATTTTCTTAACCTCATCAATGAAATTATGTGGGTCCTCACCAACTTGCAACCCTAAAACCTCAGGCGGATTCATCCTAACAAAATCTCGAACTCTAGCTGCCACTAATCCACTATTTCTATTAGTAGGAACTGGAACCAGCTGATTTTTCTTGTTGGCCATACTCTGAGCCAAAAGTTGAATGGCATTCCAAAACTCTGCGTTCGAAATCTCATGGTCTAGGACTAGAGGAATTGTGTTAGCATTGCGTGCATTAGTATTTCTTGCATAAGCTCTACGATGAGGCATGATCTTAAGAACATAACGATGGATTAGAAAGGAGATCATACCAACGCACGATAAGAATATCAAGAAAGTGAAGTTTTTCTAAATCACTTTGTAGCCTCCCTCTCATTATATGTGGTGCACTTCACACCCATGAAAAGGACTCTACTTAGTGCGGCTTTTCAGACATTCTAGGACTCTTAAACTTAATGCTCTGATAACAAATTTGTCACGCCCCGAGGCTACCCCGAGACGCGGACACGGGACCTAGAACAACAAGTGATCCCAAGCTAAACCTGTTGGCATGATCATGCGCATACTAAATATAAGTTAAATAATAAACTGATGTGGAAGCTATAATCATAAATAAAATGAAAAAAAAATAGGGAATACCCCATATACTATAACTGAGATATATGAAAACTGATGAGTTTAATACGAAAAAGATATTAACTCAATTCTAAGTTGAATCTAACCATGTCTGAAATAAGCATCTAAACTGACTAGAAATGTTGGGACATGCCCCACCTAGATCTAGCAAAACTGAAACTAAAGACTAAAAGCGATAAAGATAAACATGTCACTAGTCCTCGAAGACTAAGGACTCACCGCTATTGTTGTTGAACTGAAGATCGGGAACCGATCTAAGTGCGATCTGGATGCTGAGAACCTGAACCTACATCATGAAAAGATGTAGCGCAGAGTATGCATCAGTACTTGAAAGGTACTGAGCATGCAGGATAGAATAAAGCTGAAATAACATATAACTGAACAAAGCAATAAAGCAATGATATAATCTGAACATGATATAGATACTGAATATTGAGCTAACTGAATGCAATGACCAATTTATAACATGCTGAAACTAAATACTAAATGTATTGATAAATGGTCAATGCAATAGAATCTGACTGAATTGTGGGAGCTACTAATAATCGATAATAAAACCACAAGAGCTGAATGTGGAGTCCGATGTAAGTGCCCCATCAAGAGGACCCAAAATACCCTGCTAAAGGTATAGAGGCATGCTTGCGTGATCACTGAAATGATGCCCAAATAGGGGACTTACAACCTACATGGCTAGTAGTTCTGGGATTATTTGGGTATGTTGAACCCTAGTCCAACTCGGTATTATGCTACTCCCAATGGATTAAGTAATTAACATATTATGACTGAATTTCTATATGTTACTGGAAAGCTCAAACTGAACATGCAAACTGAGTATGCAATAATTAAACTGATATTGATGCATTAATAATTGAGACATGTATAACTGAATAACTGAAATATTTTACCTAGCATGTGTAATTCAAGAACTAAAGAAATACATATCTAGGGTTCTGGAATTCATGCGATAAACTAAATATTAACATACTAATCTGATTTGGATCATTCTAACAGCTAAGAACCCAATAATTCTAACATTCAAGAAACCCTAGGTCTAGTCATAATAAGGGAATCAAGAAATTGATTGAAAACTAGGGACCTAATGGGTGAAAGGAACCCACTAGTGAAATCCCACATACCTGGTGACGAATTCCACGGAGAAATCTTTCGATTTCGGGGTTGGAACTGATGGAATCTTGTTGCGTTCTTGAACTAGGGTTCTTGACTTCTTTCGCCTCTTAGAGTTCTAATTTTTCTAAGTTTTGATGAATGATCTGACTTAGGTAAGTTCTAGTTATGTTTCTAGGCTAAAACTAATCAAAACCACGTAGTTTAGGGTTAAATCGACGTAGTTTAGGGTTCCAACGCATAACGAAAAGACCAAAGACTCCTGACTTAAAATATGTTGAAGCGACCTACGGACTGATCGACAATCCGTCGATGACTTCAGAGACCAGGTTCTGAGGGTTTCGACCTATGAACTGATCGATGATCTGTCAATGGATTCACGATCCATCATGTCAGTCCGTTGATCTACTTTAGAGACCAGGTTCTGAGGGCCTCGACCTACGAACTGATCGACGATCCGTCGATGGATCCACGATCCATCAAGTCAGTTCGTGGGTTATGCCTTAGAATGGTTTTTGTCTGAATTTCTGCGGATGGTTGCAAATGCAAACCACGGACCACTAGCAAGGGTCATGGGTTACCCTACGGTCCGTGGGTGGCAACCGTGGGTTGCACCTGCAACTTCTGGAAATTTGCATTAAGTTCTGTTTTCGGATACGATGTGTTACAGAAAGTCAAGGTGGGGTGAATTAAAAAATCCTTTAGTCAATTTTCTTTGTGGGATAGTCGACTCACCTGCAGATTAATATAACAGTATAAGGAAAGAATAATGTGGGAAGTAAAAGTCTCAGAGTTTTTATACTGGTTTGGAACACCGGTGTGGTGCTTACTTCCAATCCCCTTGGGTTTCAAGGATTTCCTTAAGAGCTTGTTGAGAACCTGGGTGTTACAAAGTATTTCAGATGGGAACCCTAACTAATATGCAAATAAGATATTCTACTTTGACACAACATCTACTTGTATAACCTACACTCAAATCTTTCTTCCTCTTTTCTTTTTCAATTGTATACTCACAGAAATACAACGCTTTTATGAAAGATAACAAAAGACAATAGTACAAGTTCAAGTGAAGTGTGTACTTCACATCTAAGGCTAAAAGAGGTTTATATAGATAAGCTTTTTCTCTTGTAAGGAAAACCTAAGGGTGTTTCTCTTAATCAAGGATATTGAGGGTTTTCTTGATTGAGACGCTTTGCTGATTCATGTTCATATCAGATATGTGCATGGTAAAATCGCTTTACTTCCTTCTTTGCGAAGATCTTCTCAATTCTCAGCTTGACTAACTCTTTTTCGTTCTCTTGGTGGCTTACTTGATTCTTGGATGGATTTCTGATCTTTTGGTTTCATTTTATCAATCAAGATATGCTTGATTGAACTGTTGCTAGGATTGTGGCCATGTTGCATTGATTCTGGAATCCTTGAATCACGACTTTCCTTTCTTTCATTGTTCTAGAGATCAAAACATATTTCTTTCCTTCTTTGTGCTATATGATTGGTTCTTTTCCTTTTTGATTTCTTTGCCTGCAAAGGGTATAAATAATTGTTAAGTGTCGTTTATCAAAATCAATCACTTCTATGGAGTTAACAATCTCCTCATTTTTTATAATGACAATTAATTCACAATTTAATATAGTGCTTAGCGAGACAATGGAACTTCCGTGATGTTTCTGTATGTAGATCTCATTTGGATTTGTAGCTCCCCCCTGCCTTTATGACTCCCCTGTTTGTGTTGGCACCTCCTGCCTTTATGAAAAATATGGGAGAAAAATCTCCCCTTTTGGCATAATCAAAAGAAAAAAAATGAGGGCACACAGAATAACACTAAAACATGTAATAACAGATAATAGCAGAGCAGTAGTTGAATTTTTAAATTAAGTCACTCTATTACCTTATGTATATTAAAATTTTGGTTAAGACCAATAAAATATTGATCAAAATGCTTTAAAAAAAATGTGACCAACTTTACTATTTTCATTTTAAATTTTGTTAATAGGCAAAGTAGTAACAAAACCTCACATTTTCTAAATATATAAAATTGACCTAAAATTTGTACTCTTCTATCTCAATTTATGTGATATTGTTTCACTTAACACGTAGTTTAAGAAAGAAAGAAAGAAAGAAAGAAAGATTTTTGAAATTTATGGTCTAAAATAACATATAGATATTTGTAAGCCTATAAAACATCTTATTAAAATAAAATGAATATTTAAAGTAAAACTGTTACTCAATATAGTAATGTCATTTTTTAAAAAAAATTACTTAAAAAAGTGTCATATAAATTGAAATTGAAAAACTAATTAGTTATATTGAACATGTGAACGAGCCTTCAGTTATATATATATATATATATATATTACTCCTTATTAGAAGTGGAGTTGAAGTGTACGAACACTGCACTATTAAATTGTACATAAGGCATCATGAATTGTACTATGTGTTTGGCCTATTTTATTGCTTAATCAACACATGTTTCAATATTTTAGATACATGATAATTCTCTTCAATTTTCAATCTCTTTCACTCTAATTCTCTCTCTTTTGATGCTCTCTGCATTTTGTTTGACTATCATTTTCTTTGGGTAAATTTTTCTTATTCCTCTGAGTTTCTTTGCATCAACATGTCTCCTCTTTTTATGTTTAATCTTTCATAAATTTCATCTTTTTTTTATTTTACAATTGTTTAGCCTCTCTTGTGTTGGTTAAGTTTGGTAAGTTTTCTCCCCTGTTTCTTTGTTTACTTTTTTTCTGATTTTGAATTTTCTGTTGTTTTGAATAATTTCTTGCTATATTTGTACATGCACATTTGAAATTGTAACTAATTTTGACATGTAGATTTGGAAAGAAATATGTAGATTCATGTTTGTCGATTTTGGGAATTTAAACATAGGGAGATTGTGGATGTCATATGTCCTTTCTTTCTCAATCCATGTGATTTAAGAGGTATTACAGTAGATTTGCATCATGTAAACTCTTCTAACATAACAAAAGTTTCTCCCACCAATAAATTGTCACATGCAACAAAGACATTTTGATACCCTATTTCAATTATAATTGACTAACTACAAATTAGGAGGGTGAATTTGATCGATTTTGCAAGAAACAAGTTATAAGCAAAGACAATTTACCCATACACTGAAAATCAGATAGAGTGTCTCTTCCTCAAACCTCTGGAAACATTTGACGTTTGAATCCAATTAAAAATGATTTTGAAAAATCAGTTTGATATTATCCTTATTGTTGTCAAATGTGGTTATTGCAGGGCAACAATATAAATACAAATTAATTCAGAAAATAAGATGGATGGAGGGAAAAGACTGGTGTGCGAATTCGAAATTTTAAATGCTCTTACTTCAATTTTTTATGTAGCTAACATGTGTTTGATTTATCTGTCGTTACTCAATTTTTATTTTGTAATTTCATTCTTCTATGATATTGTGTCACAACTTACGGGAGCAATATGAGAATCATATCTCGTGGCCTTTGTAAAGTCATGCTACAGATGTAAAGATACAAGTTGAATTTGAAAACTCATCATCTTCAATTATGATTGAACAATTTGTTGACAAATTCATGTGCATTCATTTCTGCCTTTGATTCTTTTCAATTATACACAAAACTTAATCAGACATCTCAAATGACAGTGTTCTCTAAGACCATGCCTATTATTTTCTTTACTCTTGCTGATGCATTATACATTCTCTGTCAAATCTTTGTAGTTTTTACATTAGCATGCAATTAGTTTGGTATTTATGCTTGTCATGACTCAAAATCAAGGATAAATGTGAAACTTTTAATATCTCAATGTTGAAGTCATCTTTTCGTTTCTTACCTATTTTTTTACATAAACATTTTTATGTATCATCTATGTTATGGTACATGTTCTAATGCTCATTGTGTTGTGAATATAAGGACTAAAGAGAAGCACTAATTCTACCTCCTTTTACATTTTGATTTGCTGAAACCTCAAAAAGTTCATATATATTTCAACCTGCAAAGTTTTAGAAATATATGTCGTAAGAGAGTGACTTTTGATGTGACGTGATTACATATTAAATCTTGACAATCTATGTTGCTTAGATTCATCAAAAATATGGATACGTGTCGGATCCTTCAAAATTAATACTCCCTCTGTCCCAATTTATGTGGCACTTTTCATTTTTCGAGAGTCAAACAGTTTAAGTTTGACCGGGAATTTGCTCATGAAATCTTCAAATTTTTTTAAATGAAATTTATATATTTGTAAACTACGTAAAAAGTACTATAAGTCACAACAATAGATAATTCAAAATATTTATAAGAACTATGAAAAATTTATTGTCAAAGTTAGACTTGTATGAATCTCGAAATCTGAAAAGTGCCACATAAAATGGGGCGGAGGGAGTAATTTTTTAAAAGATCCGACACAAGTGTAACAAAATATTTGGAGAATCTGGACAACTTAATCGGTAATTGTATTTTAGGATGGATAGAATAGTTAACATATATATTGTTGGTCATTGGACAAACTATTCTATATATATGTCCAGTATTTTTATTTAAAGATGAGAGTTAAGATATTTTTACTACTCCGTCAATGTTATATTTCTAAGTCGGAAAGGCCAAACATGGATTTCTTATTCTTAGCACAAAGTGCTTAAATACCATTATGCTCCCCTAAATGGTATGAGTTTCATTATGCTATTATTTTTGGGATGTACAGATTTTCCTTGATTAAGATTTAACATGTCGGGTCCGTGCTAAGCACGGATTTCCCACTTCTAGTATATATATATATATATATACTACTTAATTATTTAGCATAGCTATAATTAAAAGATATTACTACTCATCACTAACATTTAATACTATTTTCATGGGACCACTTTCAGTTTTGTATATCCAAAATACATTACCATAGTTTCGGTTTCCTCCAATTATTAAGAGAATGTTTGGAAAGTCACCAGGTAATTGAAATTGGTGTCATTATTAGGGTAGTAATTATCAACATTGTAATTACACAACCTAGTAATTATGTTGACATGTTTGTTTGCCACGGTGTAATTACCTTGTAATTACAAGTGTACTGTTTGGTTGCACAAGTGTAATCATAAGGCAATATTGAATTTTTAAAATAAAAACTAATAATTTAAAATCAAAAAATTATACTAGACAAATAAGGGCCTTTATAAATGATATTAAATTAAATATTTAAGATATACATATATTGTCTCTTGAAAATATATTAATTAATAAACATATGTTTTTAATTAATATTATAAAAATATGGGAAAAGAGTCAAATATGCTCCCAAACTATGCAAAAATGTCTAGATATACCCCCCGTTTGAAGTTTGGCTCATATGTGCCCTCGTCGTCCAACTTTTCGTGCATATATGCCCTTGTAGACGTTAGTTGCTTTGCTGGAAATAACCAATTCATTTTCCCTTTCTTTAAATAACAAATGGAATTGTCACATCCCCTTTTAATTAATTACCACATGGCATTTATTTATATTTAAAAAATGAATACACCTCTTTTAAATAGGATATCCAACCCAAGGTGGTCGGAGTTTGAATTCGTCTGACCAGATCTAAAATGAGACATTTGACAATTCAAACATAGTTGTTTTGGGGTCGTTTGCTAGCTGCCTTGCTAGACCAATGAGGTGTGTGGGTTGGTGTGTTGTCGGCTACCTTGGGGGTAGTGTTCTGGAGCCTGTGGTGGTCGAAGCTATTTGGTAGTTGTTTGTCCGAGGTTGTGCGAATCAGTGAGCTCATTGGAGCTCTATTGTTTGCTCATGGTTAGAGCTCGAAGCTCGCCTTTAATGGTGTTTTTCTTTTAGGAGAAAGTGATGGGTTTGGTTGGAGATGGCATTTCTCCGACCAAAGGGATTTGGGTCAGATATGATTTGTCGGCTTATGTGAAATATCCACCAAAGAAATTTGGGTCGGAGAGAATTTACGGGTCAGATATCCAATTTAAAAGAGGTGCATTCATTTTTTAATATTGATAAATGATATGTGGTAATTAAAAAGGGATGTGGCAATTTCATTTGCTATTTAAAAAAAAGAAAAATGAGTTGGTTATTTCCAGCAAAGCAACTAACGTCTAGAAGGGCATATATGTGCGAAAAGTTGGACGGCGAGGGCTCAAATGAGCCAAATTTCAAACATGGGGTAAATCTAGGCATTTTCGAATAGTTTAGGGGCATATTTGACCTTTTTCCCTAAAAAAATAATTGATTTATATTTTTCAATTTAGTATATTTTAATTAAATTAATCATAAAAACTAAAAGTACATAATTTCTATGAACATCATGAAGAGTATGTTTGATAAAAAGATCAGTATTATAAATATAATGTCATAAAATTATAAAATATTAGAGAAAAAGATAATCTATCAAGTCTAACTTTAAAAAAAATAGCTTGTAATGTAAAATATCGAGTCAATACTCCTAAAACAAATGAAATTGAAAATATAACATAAGTTCTAAACTAAAAACAAAATGTTTAGCATAATACCCTAATGTCAATTTCAACATAACATACATAAATCTGATTAAAAAGAAAAGGAAAACGTAAGTTCATAACTTTATTCAACAATGAATTCTACTTTAATTTAAAAATTATAATACTAACAAAATCATACTAATGATTTTTTTTTAGAAGATACGAAAAATTGCAAGAAATCACATGAAGTAAAAGTTGAGAATAAGAAGGAAATGAATTATAAATAATATTTTTTAAAAATAGAAATTATTAGAAAAATAAAAATAGAAGTAAAAAATACATTAAAACGAAAAAACTAAAACAAAAATAAAACGAAGAAATTAAAAAATAATCAGCTTGTAATTACACCATGTAATTACCAGCAATTCACAGCATCCCCCTGTGAATTGGAGAGTGTAATTACACCCTGTCAATTACACTCAATTACCTGCTAACCAGGTAATTACATGCCAACCAAACAGGATAAACAGTGTAGTTACACCCATTACACCAAATCCAATTACCAGGGTGGGCTTTCCAAACAGGCCCCAAGTCATTTTTTGAAATATGTTTTCTGTAGTTATTGTTTCAATTGCTATTGTATATATTTTTTTTTAATACAAATTTGACTCTTTAACTTAATTAATGAGGGTAATTTAGGTTATTAAAAAGGAAAATAATCCCACAAATCATGGTTATTGTATATGATTAGAATTCTTACCAAATATGACTTCCTAATTAAATATGTCAAAAAGTGAAAACGGTTAGTGATACAGGTCCAAGCAGTTACATGGCTTTGACTAAAGCAACAGGTTCTTTGAAATGTAAACCATTTAGGTCAAATAAGCTAATTGAACCAGATATCAATTAAAAGCCAGTCAGCTATGAAGAGGAGCAACTCATTCCTTTTTAAAAAAAAAAAAAACAAAATGGGGGAAAAGTAAAATGTTCAATTCCCTAGACACAAGTGTTCAGAGATGAACTTGCCATTAATCAACAAATACAAGCCAACCAAGCTCCATAATTAAGGCGATTTTCAAGCGAAACTGGGCATGAAATGTTCTTTCCTCTCTGCCTCTACATACTTTGGCTATTTTAGTATACTCACAGAATATACACGTATAGCAAGTCATTTGCTAAGTTAGAACCTTGACACAATGGAAGAGGTGGCACCAACTGATATACATACCATCTGCATTCACAGATCTCTCCTACGTACTGCGATTTTCAGGACGCAATTTCGGACATGCTAATGCCAGTCCAAGAGAAACCACCACCCTCAATTGGCATGGAGCCTTTTTTCCATTTCCAAAAACAAATATGTACCAACGTGATAGAGATGCGATAAGTCATTGCATACTGCAACATGAGCTTGAATTCATCTTCTCCTGCCATAATAAAGGCCACCACCTGAATGATGCAGATAGCGATGACGTGAGCCACTGCCCCTACCAGGTGCATCCCATGTGCTGCCCCTTTGAGAAACCCTACTCCCACTGCTTTGAGTCCAGCTTGGTGGCTGGTTCCCTAACCCATTTAGCTCTTCCTCCTCTCTATCATTGTACTCCAGAACCAGCCTCTTGATGTCTTGCTTTTCTTCAAGTTCAGCTGCTTCTTTCTGTTTTGTGCTCTGAATGAGGGAGCAATCACGAGGAATGAGCATTTTCTTTGTCTGTTGCTTATTACCTCGCTTCACGAGAACCTTCACTGGAACCTCCTTACTTCCTCCAGCCCCTTCATCCAATGTCTCATCACCACTCTCCCCTTCAACCCCGCGATGGTCCTTGGTTGGGCCCTCAAAGACATTCATTGGTATTGTCATGTTTAGTGTAGGCCTTCCCCGTAATTCCAATTTTCTTGAATCCAAACTTTCCTGTGAACTCATGTAACAATAACCATCAGTAAAAAGGGGACAACTTTTCATGTGTAAATTATAAAGGGAGTAGCTAATTAGCAATTAAATCTGCAAGCATAATATATCTTCAATTATCATTTAATTCCTTTATATTTTATCAAATTGATTCCCTGACTTCTAATTTCTACAGGGGAGGGGGTGGGGGAGAAGGAAGACAGAGAGAACCATCAGCAGACCAGAGTCCTATACTTGCCTGCATCAGAGCCCGAAGCTCTCTCTCAAATTCTGCTTCCTCCAGAGGATCAACCTCTGCAACCTTTGACCTGACATGTACTTTATCCTCCTCATCAGAACCCGGTCCATCGCCCTCATCAGATTCATCCTCAGTGTCACACCTATCATCCCGATTCCAATCATCTGTCTCTTCATCATCATCATGAGCCACATGCTCAATGGTGCCATTCTCTGAATCACTTTCAGTCTCCACAATCTCTTCATGCAATCCATTCTCCTCAATGCCATTTGAAAGGCTTTGCCCATTTACAGACATTCCAGAGGTAGTTCTGCTGGGAATTTTCTCGGTCTCAGAGTGCTTCTCATTGTTGGTTTTTTCAGATGTAACTATGCGCTCATGTTCCTCAAGGTCAACTAAAGCAGCATTGACTTCTTCAATTGATGCATATCTCGTCATGTTAGGACGTAATTCAGCAAATAAGTCCTGGGAAAAATGTGAGCTCAATTTGAGAAAGATTTCCATGAATGAAGGGTTAATTCTTGTGGAACTTAACCCATAGAATGGCCATCATAATTTAAAGCAAAGAAAACTAACAAAGTCACACCCGAAATTTCAAAATTTTGCACTCCCAATATTTATAGAAAAATCACATTGATCTCCAGAGAAATTTGTAGGAAGAAACCCTAAACCTTGAGCCAACATCTATTTTGACAAAACATTCAAGTTGACTCTTTAGAAAACATAAAACATTAAATATCCTCAGTTATTCCACATCGTCCCTATCTTACCTCCACTGTTTGGTCCAGCATTTACTAGTTCGAGGAGCTGCATTTCTAGAGAACTTTTTGGTCCAGCAAAATTTACTAGTTTGAGGAACTGCATTTCTAGAAAAATAAAGGCCAGATCAAGGGAGTATTTGCTAAAGAGGAATATAAATTTCCATGTTGGTACTTCCACTACAGAGATTTTTGCCCCTGAAGTAGCAAAATACAATTATTTCTCTTTCCATTTATCCCTTTAGTTGAAATATCTGCATGTTGTAACTTTCAGGTCCTCCTGATTTGTTGGACCAGGTGACTATTGCTTCACTCCACAGTAACCTACATTCATAGTCTGGACTAACCTCACGAGTGTTGAGAAAGCACGGACACTAAAAGAGCACTTTTTTAATGACCAAAAAGTCCGTCTAGAGCCAAGGCCAACTGCAGCCTTCAAAACTCGGGGGTGATGAGCGAGCCCCTCTAACCTCTTCACTCAAATACTGGAATACGTTCGTTTGGTGCATGGCTCAAACTTGTGACCTAAGCACAAGTCCCTCAACCCGCGTCAATTGAGCCAACTCTGGGGGGCTTTGAAAGAGCATTACATTGCCACTTACATGTAAAATTGTTTGTGTATTTGATAATACAGGTAACCACTACTTAGCCAAGGCAATATAAACTAATGCTTTCACATAGGACAGTACAGATTAAGAGCCCGTTTGGATTGACTTTAAAAAAGTAGCTTTTACATCAAAAAATAAAAAGTCAAACTTAAATGACTTTTAAGTCAAAAATAAAAAGTAGGGAGAGTCCTACTTTTGGTTTTAAACTTTTTTTAAGTCATTTTAAACTTATTTTAAGTTATTTTTAACTTTGTCAAACACTCCCAAAAGCTAAATCCAAACAGGCTCTAAATCCCCTCAACACATAAATCCTACCATTGCAAAGAAATATAAAATCACAAAACCAAACAACAAAAGAAACTGACTGAAGCGAAGAGCGTAAATGTGACATCAGACCTTCATGCACACAACAATTTTGTACGCGATATAAGTAGGCAGTTTGCATATTTTCAGCCAGGAATGGATGTATTTGCTTATAGTTCCCAATATTGTGTAAGACTATGTAATTATATTTTTGACTCACAATTGTGGGGAACAGCTTCTAATGTACTTTATGTAATGTTATAGGGCAAAAGTAAGTTACGTTTCTTCATTTCTAGTGATGAGTTTTTGCATAGTACAGGCATGAATAGAGATGGGTAGAGAATCTAAAGGAACCAACCTGTAAGTCAAACTCTATATCCAGGGGAAGTACACCTTTGTTGAGTATGTATCTCTGGAAATGTATTAGGAACCGATCAAGTTTTCGCTTTGATGAACCTCGATCAAAGTAGTGTCCACAGGTTTCAAGTAGCGTAATAACCATCCTGATGCGGAAACAATCCTCGGGAGGATCCAATACATCTTGCTGAGGGGAAAAAGACAGACTTGCATAAGATGGCAGTAAATGGTTCACTCGAATACGAAATTAAACTAGGAACGAAAGCATTTGAATTTCATCTAAAAATCCCAAATCTATGGCATAACAAAGGCCACCAGAATCCATCAATGACATTCTTTTCTTTTGATAACCAAGAAATCCCCAAGGCCACCAGTATGCAAGCAATGAAAAGATATTACTAACATAAGTCGAATAAAGTGGCATGAGTGGAAATCCTGAATATTGTACAAGTTCTATAATAATATGTTAAGGGCATGAAAGCTGGTAGCGCAGGTTGGATCTTTAGCCTAAATTCGTTCGTTCCCGGTTGAATGAAGCCTATTCATTTCATAAATACATATCGATGACTGTGAAATAATAAGATAATTATATCCCATTATTGCCAGATTTCCTTTCACAAGGATAGCCACGGTAACGCCCCGTCAGTGTAGTCAAAGGCTAAAAGCTCAAAATAAGCTCTCCAGGTCTAATGGGCCTTTAAGCTCAATCAAGGTGTGGGTTTTAATTTAAAAAGGCACATGAAGGGAAAAAATATATATGTAATTCCAGAAACAAATTAACAAACTCATTCATAATGTTTTCCTTAACAATTAATCTACTTATTTGCCGATTATATTTGTTTTTTAGTACCACTCTATTTCAAGACAGAACACATGGGCAATGAGGTGCATGCCTTGGTGCCTTGCCTACTCAAAAGCAAGGCTTAAGTGAGGCAAAGCACCCTCCTTGAGCTTCAGGGCTTAAATGCGCCTTAAATGAGTCTTTGACAAAACTGCACCTCTTCAGGAACAAGTTGTCCACCATGAGGTTCGTAAAGCTAATTACAATAACCAATGAAACAAGGTTATGAAAACCACAGTTGGAGAAACTTCATTTTTTGTGTTCAAATTTATTCCATCAGTTTTCCGTGGTTTATAACCAGTTAGTTTGAGTGTATCTGTCATCTTCAAGTCATGTCATTGTCTCAAGGATTCTTCAGAATGAGAATAAGTTCCAACGCCGGTCTTGCAATTGCAGAGCTTATATGTTCCAACGAGAACAGGCCACGCAATACCATATTCTAACAGCCAATGCTAACATAGACTGTTCTCCAAAATAAATAGTACATAATGCGTATGCAACTGAAGATTGGTTAAAAGGGCATCCATACCTCTGACGTTCCATGGCCAAAAACGAGAATCAAATAGAGCGTATCAAATATCACAGAGGAATCAACAAGTTCATAGTTATACAACTCCCCTAGGAAACGCATGTGAGCAATACGTCTTTGCTGCATCCCATAGTCATTCAATTCTAATCCCACCCTGATCTCCTCCAGAACCTGTAGAAATTAGAAAGTCGAAATTTCAATTGCAAAAGCGACATCAAGTGTATGACGCAATTAAATCGTATACATCAGTCGAATAGAGCAGAATGAACATAGAGGAACCATAGAGCAGACCGTAAGCAATTTGGGATTAGGGCTATTTGATTGATCGATTGGTATAGTGGTTAAAGATGCATAAGCCTTTCAGCACTAGTAGAACAACGTCATGAGGTTATTTGTGGTTACTTACAAAGCATGATGAGATTAAAAAAAAATATAGAAGGAAAATCATTAAGATCTAAATTTGTATACGCCACATAAATGTGGTTCAAAAATTGAAAAGGACTGTTCAAATTAGGAGGGTTAATGAACGCGGGTCAAATTAGGATGTTTTAGAGGTGTCAATGAGGATGGCTTAAAAATGGCGGTCAATAAACTGGTTAAGCATTGACAAACTATTCGACATATGCCATACCTAGCTTATTAATGCCATAATAGTCTTTCTAGTCTAAGAGCAGCCTGAAATTGGAAGTTCAGACTCAACGTGAAGGAAAGTGCTTCTACTCTCTTTTTTTTATAAGATGTGCTTCTACTCTCTATGATCCCTCCACATAGTGGTACATCACCAGACTTGCCTTAGCTTTCCTTCTTAGGACCCAACCCGCCCAACTTGACTCGATACAAATTCAAAGTTCTCCCTTTGCTGTTTTAATGCACTGAAAGAATAACAAGAGTTAACAAATCCAATATTTAACGTGATAAGACAGCTTACAATTGCTATGCTATTTCCAGTTCCTATCTTCTAAGGTTGTTATTTGGAAGCTATAATTTTGGCTTAACATAATGATTTTATGAAATGAAAATAAATTTTGGTCAAATAAATTTATTAAATAAATCTAGATAGTTAGATGTGCACATACGAGTACCAAAATATTTTTTTAAAAATAGTTACAACCATAAGGTACCAGTCAGAGGTAATTATATTTTCAGAAATTAAACTTCATTGTTAATAGTATATTATAGAATTTATTATGAGAGAAAAATGAGTACACACGCCATTGAAGTGTTAAATACTTTGTTTAAGAATTTATTCATCCCTACCCTAACATTTCAGTAGACATACAAAAATTCCAAGATATTTTTCTTCAGATTTCATTTTGAACATTGCAAACTTCAATGTTTAAATAGAACTTTTTTTTCTTATACTTCTTTCTTTTTCCTGGTGGTGGTGGTTTTTTCCAAGATGGGCAGAATTCGATCTACAATAATTTAGAAAATACTAAAATGAAGAGATTGACAAGTTATTGTGGACCCATGACCATCACATTTCTCACATTTCCAGAGCAGGTCATGTGGGACATTTGTGGAGCTTCGCCAGAGAAGATGGAGTCGCCGCGGCGGTCTGGTTCGTGGGGTGTCTGGTTCCTGTTGGTTGGTGGAACAGTGAAGAAAGGAAAAATGGGTTTATTTGGGTGTGAGTTTTTGGGATTATAATTATCCGGGTGGGTTTTTTAATTGTGGGTAAAAATTAAATAAAATTTGGATACACCGTAAAGATTATGACACGTGTGTCAGTTCAAACTTCAAAGGGTATATACAGGTCATCAGTGTCCTTAGAGTATAACAAAGGGTATTTAGATACCATTTACGATAGTTCAAGGTTACATTTGTCCTTTTTCCGACCTCTTTTTTATTTCCTCTTTTTGTTCCCTTTGAAGGTTGTCAACATATCCTTAATGTTGAAGAATGCAATCTTTTTTTAGAATTCTTTTAAGACGGCTAAGATGCCCGAGGAATGGAGCTGGAGTACAATGGTTTTGTTGTACAAGAACAAGGGTGATGTACAAAATTGAAACAACTAAAGGGGTATTAAGTTGTTTAGCCACACTATTAAAGTTTGGGAGAGTGGTAGAGATGAGAGTGAGAAGGGGTGTGTCTATTTCTGAGAATCAGTTTGAATTCACGTCAAGCCGTTCAACCACAGAAGCCATCCATCTTGTGAGGAGACTGATGGAAAAATATCGAGAAAGGAAGAGGGACGTATAGTGTTCATTGATCTTGAGAAGGCCTACAATAAAGTCCTGAGAGAAGTTTTGTGGCGATGTCCAGAGGCAAGAGGTGTATCGGTGGCCTACATTAGGGAGATAAAGAACATGTATGAACAAGCTAAAATGCGAGTAAGAACAGTGGGAGGAGACTCAGAGCACTTCCCTATCTACATGGGATTACACCTGGGGTCAACTCTTACTTTGTTTCTATTTGCCTTGGTGATAGACGTATTGACTCGAGACATTCAAGATGAGGTGTCGTGGTGTATGTTATTTGTGGATGACATAGTATTGATTGATAAGACGCATAGTGGAATTAATGCTAAGTTAGTGGAGATAAACTTTGGAGACTAAAGGGTTCAGGTTGAACAAGACTCCGACAGAATATGTGGACTGCAAATTCAATGATGCCATGCATGAGATAGGCATAGAAGTGAGACTTGACACACAAAATATCCCCAAGAGAGATGATTCAAGTCTCTTAGGTTTGTAATCCAAACGAGTGGGGACATCGGCGATGATATCACACATCATATTGGTGCGGCATGGATGAAATGGAGGCTTGCCTCCTAGTCTTGTATGATAAAAAGGTACCGCCAAAACTCAAAGAAAAGTTTTATACAGTGGTGGTTAGATTGACATTGTTGTATAGGACTAAGTGTTGGCCTGCACGCCAAATTTCATTTATTTATTCTATTAAGCACTTCTTTCACATCATTATCTTTGAAAAATGCCACCCATGTCAAGAAGATGAGGATGTTGAGGTGGACGTGTGGTCATACTAAGAGCCATAAGATTAAAAATGAGAATATCTAGGATAAGTGGGAGTGTTTGTGGTGGACAAAATAAGGGAAGCGAGACTGAGATGGTTTGGACATGTGAAGAGGAGATGCATAGACACACCAGTGACGAGGCGTGACAAGTTGGCTATAGAGGGTACGATGAGAGGCAGTGGTAGGTCAAAGAAGTATTGGGGAGAGCTGATAAGACAAAATATGATGCAGTTTCATGTTATCGAGGACATGACCTTAGGTAAAAGGGTGTGGAGGACATGTATAAGGGTAGAAGGGTAGTAGATAGTGTAGTGTTGTCTTGCTTATGGTGGTTGGTGTTTGCGATGATACTAGTCATATTATTGTAGTTCTTACTTTTAATTTTTATCATAGTTTATTATTGCTTTTAATAATATGTCATATTACGTTGTTTATTATATTTCAATTATCACATGATTTTATTGTTGTTTTGGCTCCTATCAGGCCGCCGGTTCATTGTTTTCTTGTTATTTGCTATTTTTTTTATGACAAGGGAAACCTGCAGCCGCTACCCTTTGGGTGCGCATAGGGTAAAACCCCCACTCCTATGCAATAGCTCGCAAACCACACAGAAGAGGTAACCCACACTAGGCAAGCCCGATGCGACGAGCTCGACCCAGAAGGCAAACCCCTTGCTTTTGTTGGCAAGGGGTTTCGAACTTGAGACCTCAAACATGAAAGTCCCAAGCCCACAAAAACAACTCTACCTCCACGAGGTAGTGATAAGGTATGCGTACATTCTACCCTCCCCAAAAGTCCAAACCTTGTGGGATTTCAATGGGTATGTTGTTGTTGTTGTAAAGTTGTATTCTTCATCATTAAGGACATGCTAGGCTTCTAGCAACCTCCAAAAGGCTATAAGACCATAATGAACTAAAAGTAGAAAATAACAGTAACTATAGAGATCCTAAAAAGTCTACTAACTATTCAGCTTCTTCTATACCCTCTTCTTTACACCAAAAGTACAAAGTATTGATACAATTCTCTTTGATTTTCTGGATTGAGTTAGAGATATGCTCAAGCATTTGTTGATTCTGTCTCTATATTGACCACCATATGCATGATGGTACTATATTCCACCATTCTTTCTGGTTCATGCTCCCTCCTCTCCTTTATCCGGCAACTGACTAGATCAGCCGTGTGTTCTGGCCTTACCCAATTTTCTTGAGACAAACCTAGAAGCATAGACCAAATCTGTGTAGTAATCTTACAATGAAGAAACAGGTTACTATATTTGTTTCCTCATTTCCTTGCAAAAGAAAACATTGGACATAATCTGGAAGTCCCTCCTCAATTTTGCATGAGTGAGACATGCTCTTCTGGTCACCAACCAAGTAAAAATCAGGTATTCTACCTCTTGTGTGCAATTGTCATTCCCTGAAAAATCTGGTATTTTTATCACCTTGTTTCAACCATAGTACTCTAGATTAGGGCTATTCAAATCCGAACTGAAACAGATAACTCAAAAGTCGGACTGAAAAAGAGTTACTGGCTTATTAGTAATAGTTCTTGGTTTAGCAGTTTCGGTAACGATTTTGATCGTTTTATATATTGGTTTATCGGTTCTTAATGGTTTGAGATATTTTCTCAACGGGTTAACCGATTACCCGATAACATAATTAATAAATTACATTCATACCATTCAGTATACAAAGTCCTTGAGACTAAGGGTTTAGGTTTATACTTCCATTTCTCATTGTCTCAAACTCTTGGTTATTCTACAAGGTGCCAATGTTTGGTTCCGAGCAAGATGCCATCCGTCAACTTATGTGCAAAGGTTCATTTGGTTTGTCACCTTGTTTCTAAGAGATTTTCAATAATTTATTTTTTGTTTGAAATCTAAACGTTAAACGGATATCGATCAATAAACAACAAACCGATATCTTAATGGTTCTATAATGGTTTTAGCATGTCTACAAACCAATAAACTTTAAAACCGAACCAAACTGATCAATATGCAGCCCTACTCTAGATTTCTATCTCCATTTTAACTCTTCATTCTTGGGCATTTCCTCTGGTTCTACTACAATTGTTGCTCATACCATCATTTCATCCTCACCTCTCTACCTCCACGAGTTAGTGGTAAGGTTTGCGTACACTCTACCCTCCCTAGACCCCACCTGGTTTCACTGGGTATGTTGTTGTTACCATCATGTCATCCTCAGACAGGTCTCTGCTTTCCTATATTAGATCAATATCAACAAATTCCTCTAGCACACCTTCTTTTTGTGTTGTTGGTCATTTTGGTTCTGCTCCATTCTTTCAGTTTCTGTTTCAGCAGCCTAAGTTTGATGTTGAGTTTGTAGTCTGAAAGGCTACTATATTTAAATTCATACTTCTATTTCAGAAGTTTCTGAAATCTTTGCCAAGTTTTATTTTAGATCATTTTGTTCGTTCCATCTAGGATTTCGCCACTTCTAAAAGCAAATAAAATCAGTGTGGTCGTGTCATCCAAAATTACCCGAACATAAATATCTATAGCAGCTAAAATTGCAAAATCCTAGTTAAGACAATATTGGAGGGGTTCATAATCAATAATTCCGCTTTAATTATATGGGTGGGGTCAAATCAATACATATGGATCGGTTAATTTAATTCACATTAGATTAACACTTGGACCAATCATACACTGCCACATGATTTTTTTAAAAAAAATAAAGCCCTGTCTAGTCAACATTAGTTTTAGGGGCATTTTTAAGCCAAAAAAGGACATTGAGAGCATCTTTGGTCCAATAGGTGGAAGGAGAATATTCTTTAGCCAAATTCAATAGGTTCGGGGCATTTTTAAGCCAAAATATAACGTTGAGGGTATTTTCGGTCCACTAGGTAGAAGGAGAGTATTTTCGAGCCAAATTCGATACGTTAGGGGCATTTTTGGCCTTCTTCTGAAGAATAAAAAACCATTGGTTCAACTGTAGGTCAGAATATACTTAAAATGTGATAAGCAATTAATATTCATGCAAATTTTGCAGCTGCAGATATATCCCCTTTTTGCCGATTCCATTACATTATACAAAAGAAATGCATAGTTAAGATGAAAATATTCATTACTCTTTTTTTATTGTATATACTCTCAACTCTTTTCTGAAGATAGTAATAAGATATAGCTATTCTCCTTAAGAAGATAGTAGTAAGAGACAGATATTCTCCTACATACAGTTTTCACCTTTTCTCGTCTTCGCCAGGTTGGTTTTACGTTTTTTTTTTCTTTTAAATTTCTTTCTTGGGTCGTCCATGCTGCAGTTAATGTGATGTTAAAGGAGCTGGAAATAAGTTTGAAGATCAAAGGATTGTATATGCTTTAAGTAGTGGAAGTGACAGACTTTTGTGCATTGAGAAGGACAAACCTCATCAACAACGGCAACAGAAAAATCATCATGATAGCGGCTTAAACAAGCAGTAAGTGATGCAATCAAATGAATCTGACCATACTTGCCCCTGTGAACTTTCATGAAGCACTTCAAAAGGTATGCCTCACATTCACTCCAAGGAAGCTTACGAAGCTGTCTGAGCACATGCTCTAATGAAGACTTGTCAAGATCCGAAAAGAGCAATTTTCTTATGTACTGCATAATCCACGGCATAAAATTTAAATTCTGTAGTATCCAGTTTATAAACCACAGAAGTTGCAAACTACATGTACCTGATGCAGAGGAGGCCGAATTTTAGACACTCGTGCAGATCTTTCTGGTGGCTTGCATAAGTAATATGCATTCTCCACTAAGGTGATGTGGCGAGGATCCAAATTTTTAACATTCTTCAGACGCATCAATATTTCTAACATGTTTGCCATGCGTATTGTAGTTTCAGGAGATCGGTAGAGAAAACGCCCACATGTCTCGAGAAGATTGCAAGCAACATCAATATTGTGATGACTGAAATCATCTAAACAAGCCTGCGGACAAAGAAAGCAGTAGCATCAACTCAAACATAATTCTTACTAGCCCTAAACAATATAACGTCTAATCTACAAACTTTACAACAACAAAAAGAACTAAACACATTTGAAGCCCTTAGCATGCAGAACTGTTGGTCGTAGTTTGGTTATCTATCTTCAGTAAGGACCTTTAGTCTCTTGACTTGAGTGGGGTTGCTAGAGAGCAGAGCTTACGATTATACCATGAGTCTGTTTGTTATCACGACAATTGTCATTGTCGAGGCCAATGCTGCTTTTGCATCTGCATACTTATTTCTTCTCTGGGTAGTGGATATAGACTTATTTTCTTGAATTTCTCAATGAGTTTATCAAGATAAGCATTGTATATCAAAAGTATGGTATGGTGGCTATGTGCTACAGGAGAGCCGATCCCAAACTAAGGTTTTTAGAAAAAGGAGGCTAAATCATCCCTCCTCAATTTACCACTAAGAATATACTGTAAGCTTACTGTTCATACCTTCAGACAACTGAAAACAAGGCCAGGTGGAGCAATTCGGAATTTGCAGAGCTCTCCAATAAAACGAATATTCCTTATTTTTGTTTCTATATTCATTTGATCCTGCAAAGCAGACATAATTTTTTTTTAAAAAATGTTTGCTTCTTATTGATGGTATCCTTTAAGTCAATGGATAAACTGCATATGTAGGCTACACTTACCTTCTTATTTATCAAAAAGTTGAACTCCTCTTCCAACAACTGTAAAAGCATAGAAGAAACATCCTTCATGCAAGTTGACAGAGTGGCAACCATGCGAGAGTAGTATGGCAACAACTCTAGTGATGTCCTGGGGACATTGAACAATGCCCTAACAAGTTTTTTCCTACTGGACTTGGAATTCAGATAGCAAAACTCCACCTGTAAAATAAAAATTAGGCACAGAAGTATAAATTACAAATGAAGCCACAAATAATTAAATCTTAAACAGGGATAATATTTGAAGCTTTAAGTCAGGGGCATTACTGTCAACTGGTCAATCAAATCACGGCTAACACAACCAGGTAGCCGCTGAAGTAGACTATCCAGATTAGTTCCTTCAACACCTTTTGCTTTCTCCTTATCACCTTCTCCTTTTCTTTCAGCTTCCTTTTCTCTTGCTTTTTCCTTATCAGGCTCTTTATCCTTTTCATCTTTATCCTTTTCTTTTGATTTTTCCTTGGTCTTCTCTTTATCCTTCTCATCTTTATCCTTGCCTTTATCATTTCTGTCCTCCTGTATAGCTCCAGCATCTGCAGTCTCTTGTGCAGCAGTCTGAGTTTCATCTGCATCAGGTGTTGAATCCTTCACCAGGAAGACAAAAAGCATCATGTCAATAATACATGACATCATATAATCACAAAGCAAAGAACGATCAGAGTGACCCTGCAGCATCAATCATAGCAGGAGCACAAAATAAAGTTGTACTTTGTCCGTAAAACATCCAAAGGCTGTTAACAGGCTCAAAAAGTAGTATTTCATAACAAATATGTTTTCGATAAATTAGTGTTCAGTAACATTTATTTATCTTTTGATAGGTAGTGTTTTATAACATATATGTGACAGGAAAAACCGTAGCATCCACTTCCCTTCTTGCCAAAACACAACAAACATTGCAAAAGAATCAAACTTTACGAAGTTACAGACTTCCCATCTTCTTAAAACTCCTAATTCTGCAAGCAACATTAAGAAAAGAATATAAGCAAACTACCATGTTGTCACTCAGAACAAAGGACAATTGTATGCCAGCCATGACCTCTTGTGGATTGAACATATTCATAAGAACAAACCCTTAAAGACTGGTAATAATGAAAATAAAAAATAAAATAGTGTCTATTCATTGTCGACTTGTCGTAACCCATTCCCCCCAATGCTTTCTTTCAGAAAATTTCAACACACTTTCATGAAATGGTACAAGAAAACTCTGGCTACGAGTACAAAGATCACGTAACACTTTGAGTTGAGCTACATAATGCAAGAGCAAGCAGCTAAACAAAGGATACCAGAATAAAATTGATAAATATCTCCTATAAAGTCAACCTGAAAATTCCTTGTGACAATAGTTCCTGTTATAAAATCAGAAGCCAGAGGGAAGTAAAAGAGATAAGGCACATGATAACACCTAAATTCTTACAATTGAATGCTCTTGCCCTTTCGCTTGTTCACTCAACTTTGGTTCTGCTTCTCCAAGCAATACAGCTGGAACAAATGCTCTGCGAAAGGGAAATTGCTACTTATGATACAAATCTATAACTACACATCCCACTTCAGGAAACAAAAAAAACAAATAACCCTTCAAAGTATCCTGAAAATAACCTGAGATCTGGTAGACATTCATAGAAAGCCCTTGTATCTTCATCATCCCACAGGGCCTCTAGGACAGAAGAATCTTTACTACCACCAGGGGATGATGCATCTTCGCCCGATGTTACCCTGGTTGTATGACCATCCTCGGGCATCACCGGAGGTTGCATGTCAAGTGCTTCTGCCAATCTGCAATACGAGAATGCAATAAATTAGTGTCTAAATGTAAATAACAGGAAACACAAGGATTTTATGTAATTAAAGTAAGGTACAAAACTAAACAAGCGAAGAGGCAGTTAAGAACATAAGAATAAATTTGTAGTCAAAACCCACAAACACCTTCAAGGCATAACAACATACGTAACAAAATGAGTCACGTAGGAAGAAAAGTATGCGGAAATAAATGTAGCATGTACTGAGTAGCATCAAGACCCTAGTGAGAGAAAATTATTTGCCTAGTACCTTAACTTGTCTTAATTTCAGTTTTCACTGATTGCAAGTGCTGGTTGGCAAAAGATGCTACGACATGGGACATATGCCCTCTTATAGCGGGTTAGGAAAGAGGCTTCAGGCTTCAATATCAATTTGGTTGTTGCTGGGCACATTATCATCACTATAGAGAAAACAGTCTTCAGATATACAGCTGATGGATTCATATCACACACATAAGCAGAGTCTCATGTAAGCGTTCAAAATATATTCCCCCGTACTAGGGTGAGGGGCATGCACAGAGATTTCAGACCAAGGGAAACAGAAATACAGGAAATTCCCAGCTTTAACCTGTTTTGCAACTTATACTAACTGTGAAATTGTCATTCACATTCAAGTAAAGTACTCTAAATCATTATACACTTTTACGAGGTGTAGAAGTGCAAGTGCTCGTGCTCGTAACCATTATCCCAAACCCGGAAAAAAAAAAGTGGGCAACTTTTGGAGCGTACTCCAGAATATATAGTTAATGATGTTGTCTGCCATCCGTCCTTATTTTCTATTTCATTATCCTGGCCTTCAATTATCTGTCCATGTCATGATCAATATATATATATATATATCGTGTTTGATCTGTTATGTAATAAAATCCTTCAAAGTAGTGTCTAGAGAGAGGGGCTCCTACTTCTCTCTAGAAGCTAGAAAACTTAAAGATCTGCATTACAAGGAAGCTTTGTCAACTGCCCTTACACTGGATGGAGGGTGCAGAAAATTGCACAGGTGAGTATGAGCCGATGTTCAGATTGTCGGCAGGTCATATTGTGGAAAGGAAATCTTTCTTTGCGATGTGCTTGGTGGGAAGGTTTGAGAAGAGAGTGACTTCACCAGCTGGTTTCCCTGTGAGTAGCAAAGACATGGGCAGTGGAACCATAGATTTAAGTATCTGTCTTCCATGGGAGACTCTACTTTTCTCTTCAAATTCTCTAGCGAGGCAGAGACGGTCTGGGTCCTTGGAAGGGCGATGGAAAACAACTTAGTCTTCATAAATGGTCTGAGGATACAGTTCTTCTGAATGTACAAAGGCGGAGAGGAGTTGGGGTGGTGAATGTGCTAGATTTACAATTGCATCTTTGGTGCAATTATTTTTTCAGATATATTGGGGATAAGAGTGGGGGTTTCTTGGGGATGGATTGCAGCCTCACTGATGTGTTGTGGGTCAGGGTTTTGGCGAGGAAAGGGTGAAGTATGCAGGTGTCTATGATGGTACAAGGGGGAGACGAGAACTTCAGGGTCTGGTTAACACCAGATTTCAGCCCTGAAATTCTCAAAGAGAGACGAGATAGGGAGGATAGAATGGGAGGAGGAGATAGGGAGAAAGTGGAGAGAAAAAATCAATTTCCTGAGGAATAGAGGTCTCATTCACCAGCTTCCATGGCTGGAAAGTTTTTTACGGCTAAGGGAAAGGAGAAGATTGACGACAGGTTTGAAGTTGAGAGGGAAGATCGAGTATACCCCTGAATTAGTGAGAACCTGTTTGGAGGTAGAAACTTAACCGGTTCACTAACAAAAATGAACTGACTTAGCTCTCCAAAAAAAGACCAGACCTGTCGTTTTGTCAACAGTAAAGGGCAAAACATAGCTGGAGGGTTCCAACAAGGTCCTCAGCCTCTAGGGGTGTCGGAACACGTGGCTGATTTTCTGTGAAGGGGGACGAAGTGCAGGAAGTGGCGAGTGGATGCTGCCATGCCCAGTGAACAGGTACGCCGGAATCCCGACGCTGACAGGGCTATTGCTGACGAAAATTTCACTGGTGGTGATCAGAATCACTGCAAAGTGAAAAAAGACTTTGGGGCGGAGGGGAGGGGGGGTTGTTTCTACCAAGGGTGCTGCAACGATGGGGTCGACAGGAGGGTCCTGTTTTGACGTCGGAAGGATCAGAACACCCAGTTGATTTTGTCGCGGAATCTTCCAATGTTTCTTGCGGGGACTCAGAGAAGGCAATTCCTGTCTCTCGCTGGCTGGATAGGGGTGAAATGGGTCCCCCATAGCTATGGGGGGCAATTCCAACAAGCAGTCTTCTCTAGAAAAAAGGTCCCCCATAGCATATTGTTGTGCAGGGAGGAGTCTCTGGGGAATTTTGCAATTTTTCTTTCAATTCAGATGAGGGTGTTACTAGGAACATCATTGGGGTAGCTGAAAAAGGTGTGGGGAGAGGAAAATTTCCAAATGGGCAGAAAAGAAGTATATTAATTTCTGGAACTTCTTAGGGGTATCTTTTGAAGTTATGGGGGGGGGGAGTCATGGATCTTTTTACTTTTATTTGAATAATAAAGAGGCTAGAGGGAGTGATGAGGTGAAGGGAACAGAATTAACAGAGTTAAACCATCCTAGCTTGGGTGGAGCTCAGAGGAGGGGGTAAGCTTTTGGTGTATGGTAGGAGAAATAGAAATGCGAACAAATGGAAGGAGGGGGGTGAAGGGTGCAAAGGGGGTGTTGAAAATAGTTTCGTTGATGAACTGCAAAATCATTAGTTGGAATGTGAGGAGGTTGAACAGCCCCAACAAAAGGGCTGTTTTAAAAGCAGGCTTTAGAGAATGGGGGTAGACTTGATTTGTATTCAAGAGACAAAAAAGGAGTCTTTGACGGATGGGTTAGAGACAAGTGTGTGGGGAGGAAGATGAGTGAAGTACAATTGCATTCCAGCCCGTGGCAATGCGAGTGGTATTCTAGTTCTTTGGGATGACAGGAAGATAGAGTGCTTGGAGGTTAAAAGGGGGGAGTTTATGATTGGTGTGAAGTTTAAGATATTGGGGATGGGGTAGGATAAGGTTTGGGAGGAGTCTATGGAACTATGGGATAGGGTTCAAAGGAGAGGTTTGGGGTGGGGAGTAAGGAGATGGGACATTCCTTGGGTAATAGGGGAATTTTAATCTTATAAGATTCCCGGAGAACAGGGTGGGGTGTAGGGTGATATCTAGGGCCATGGAAGAGTTCTAGGAGTTAATTGATAACCATTATCTTATTGATTTACCTTTGACCGGAGCAAACTTCACCTGGTCCAAATGGGAGGACTCATCTTCAAGATCTAGATTAGAATAAATTCTTAGTGCCTACTTCTTGGGAGGAGTTGGCACCCGGAGTGTTATAAGTCCCTTTATTGAGGTTGACCTCAACACAAAGGCGGATCTAGGATTTGGAGGTCCTGGGTGCCACATTGTTCAAGTAAGAAAAGCGGGTCGGTTGTTTTAATTTTGGATTATAATTCGAGTTATTTATCTTTTTTTTATTTTTATAAATAAATCGATGAAACATGCATGTTAGTAATATTTTCTTTTAGATATTATGAGATTAAAGATAACTAAACAATTTGATTTTTTTTTCTTTTTAGGAATTAGTGGCCTTATTCACTGAAACTTTGAGGAAAAAAGATTTTTCACACTAAAATTTGAGCTTGTATAAACCATCTAATAGTGTTAACTTAATATATTCATATTCCATTGACTTAATGTGTTGTTGCAAATATATAACAGAGAGAATAAAAATTTTAGTTTCAACCTAGTCATCTTACTTAGCAAGAACGTCGGTAAAGATCGAAAGAACCTTCAAATTAAAAGAACTCGAATAATAATATTCATCATTTTTAAAACTACTATTAAAATATATTCTTAATATAATAATATTTATGTGACGTTCACAATTCAGTACTCATTAATAGATAAAGAATAAACACGCAATACTCATATCAAGTGATTAATAATTAGTGAAAGAGAAAGTAAAAAAACTTAAATCATTAGTTCTCCAACCCCTCATCACCAGTCCATATTTATATGAGCAACGAATATCAGGGAGCATAGACCTATTAGACTGGTGGGAAGCATCTATAAGATCGTTTTTTTTAAAATAAGATCTTACCTAAGGTACTATCTAATAGACTTGAGAAGGTTCTGAATGAGACGGTCACATCTTCACAAAATGCTTTTGTGGAAGGTAGACAAATCTTGGATGTAGATTTGGTGGCAAACGAATTGGTAGATTTGAGAAAGAAGCAAGGTATACCAAAAGTGTTGCGTAAGCTAGATCTTGAAAAGGCTTATGACCATGTAAACTTGAAGTTCCTAGAGTTCATTATGCTGAAGATGGGTTTTGGAGAGAAATGGAGAAAGTAGGTCAAGCTTTTGTATTTCTTACGTGCGCTACCCAATGTTGGTGAACGGCAACCCGTGTGGATTTTTGGCAGTTCGAGAGGGTGGAGGCAGGGGATCTTTTATCACACATGCTCTTCATTTCAGTGATGGAAGCTTTGAGCATGATGATGGATAGAGTTGTTGCTGGGGGCATAAAATATTTCAATGTTGCGGTTGGAGGTGTTGGGTCCGTATTGGTTTCTCATCTTTTGTTTGCAGATAATACCCTTGTTGTTTTTTTATGTAGATGGGGTCAACTAGATATTCTAGGCTAAGAATAAACTTGGTCTCAGGTGGTGTGATGTCAGGCCTCAAAATTAATCTTAGAAAATATGAGATCATTGTCATTGGTGAGGTGAACAATATTGACTTGACCACTCAGGTTTTGCATTGCTGAGTAGGGGCTTTTCCTATTACTTATTTGGATCTTCCGTTAGGGTCTTCTAATAAAGACATTAAATCTGATACTTTAGAGAGTCAAGAAGAGGCTTGCAGGTTGGTAGAAGAAATATTTGTCCAAAGGAGGAAATAAAGTGCTTATTAAGAGCACATTATCAAGCATCCCCACTAACTTTGTCTCTTTTTCATACCCCTCCTAGTGTTATTGGGAAATTGGAAAGGCTCCGCATGAACTTTTTTTGACATTAGACGGGTCAAGAAATTTCCATTTGATCTAATGGGAGACTGTGACAACTCCTAAAAGTTGGGGAGGATTGGAACTTAAAGACTTATGAGTCTTTAACAAAGCTTTGTTAGGGAAATGGTTGTGGAGATTCCGAGTGGAGGTCCAATCCTTATGGAGAGAGGTGATAGATGAGGGGTTGGAGAACTAATGATATCACTTTGGCTTTAGGTTGTGGAGTGTGGAGGAATATCACGAAGGAATGGACCGAGTTTTATGAAAACATCTCTTTCAAGGTAGGGGATGGGAGAAAAGTTAATTTTTGGGGATACAAATAATGTGGAGACTTGTGCCTAAAAGATGAGTTTTCGAGCATTTACGGGTTTCTTGTCAAAGGGAGGCGTTAGACCAACATATAAGGGGGTCATGAGCAGGGACGTCTTAACCCCTAGGCCACTAAAGCCATCGCTTGGGGTCCCATATTTTTTGGGGCCCCATTTTTAAAAAACAATTACTTATATATGTTGTTTTTAAAAAAAAAAAATTATATGTACTATGAGCGCTATGATTTCTACTAATGAAATTGCATATGACATGAATATAAATATGATTTCATAAGAAACAATTCGATGAAAATATGGATAACGAAATCACTAAGTCCCTTGAAGAATCTTTAGAGTTGATTACGTTATATATGTAGAGTAGATCAAACTATTTTTTCACTTTAAAATAGATTTGAACCAATTGAAGCATATAAAAATATTTTTGATTTCTTATTTAGTGGTAAAATAATGAGATTACTAGATGATGAATTTTTTTAAAAAATATTGTCTTAACCTTGAACTTTCTTTAACACATACTAGTGATTCTGAATTGATGGTTTAGATTTATTTTTTGAATTAAAAGTGTTAAAGATAAATAATACAAGTAGAAGATAACGATGTAATGAGAATACTCAATCAAATAAAAAGACTTGATTCTTTTCCAAATACACATATTGCTTATAAGATAATGTTAACAGTTCCTGTAACCGTTGCCTCAACCGAATTTTTCTTTGTTCAAAATTAAAATTGATTAAATCTTCTTTAAGATCAACAATGTCTCAAGATAGATTGAATGAGTTAGATATATTATCATTTGAAAAGGAATTATTAAAACAAATTGATTATAAAACAATACTTAATGACTTTGCATCTGAAATAGCTAGAAAAGTATATTTTAAATAAAAGTACATATGATGAAAAAAAAAATTAGGGCCCCTCTCTTAAGTTTCGCTTTAGGCCCCCAATGTTGTTGAGTCGGCCCTGGTCATGAGGAGAAGAAACATTTAGGGATTTTAGGTTTATGAGGAATTTTCGGGATTGGGAAGCAGATAAGTTTCAAAGGTTGCAAGCTCGTCTCCATCAACATTGTGAGCCAAGTGACAGACCCGATACTTGGTGATGATAGTTGGGAACAATTGTGATTTCACTATCAAGTTCAGGAAGAGGAGGCTTTTCGTATAAAGTCGATTTGGATCTCTAAGGTGCTGAGGAAGGTGTGCTTTTTTACATGGTTAGATACTTGGAGATGCTAGTTGGGGAACAATTGTTATTTCTCTGTCAAGTCCTTTTTATGAAAAGCTTTTGTTGAGGGCATAGGAGGCTTTTCCTGAAAAGTTGATTTGGATTTCTAAGGTGCCAAGGAAGGTTTGTTTTCTTCACATGGTTAGCTGCTAGAGGGGGTGATCGTAACGGCCGAAAAGCTTAGGAAAAGAAAGGTCGCATGCATCAGTTGGTGTTACTTATGCAAGATGGCCGGTGAGGATGTAGATCATATTTTTCAACATTGCAGCTTGGTCACGAGACTCTGGTGGGATATGTTTAGCTGGTTTGGTATTTTGTGGGTGATGCCTAGATCTGTGAAGGTCCTGTTGTTTTGTTGGAAAGTGGAAGAAGGAAGAGCAGGGCATAGAATGTTGTTCCTTTGGCAGTGATGTGGATCATCGGGAGAGAGAGAAATAGGAGGGCTTTCGAAGGAGTAGAAATGAGCTTTGGGCAGTTAGAGGAGTAGCCTCCCATCCCTCATTTATTATTGGTGCACCCATGTAGTTCCAGGATGTATAGAGAAATGGGTGTCTTTTGTAGAGAACCATATCATTTTGTAGGTTCTTCACTGTTTGCTATACTTCTTGTATACAGCCTCTTTTGGCCTTCCATTAAATATAATTGTTTACCTCATCAAAAAAAAAAATCAATATTTTAAAAAAAAACTAGGAATTTAGTTACTCCTAAATCTTTCAGCCAATCTGTCAAAAAAGGATCAATATTATAAAACTAGGATTTTAGTTACTCCTATATCTTTCAGCCAATCTGTCATTCTGGTCTAAGTAGTCAAAAACTAGCCCTCCAAACCTAGGCCCCTTAATTTTGTCTCATGTCTCCCACAAGAATTTCACAACCAACCTTCATCAAAATCATATGCTAATTCTAGTCAGTAAGCTGTTTGAGGGAGATAACTAACTCATGCAAGCATTCATGACCATCATCATTGGGTGTTACCAAAAGTCAGCATGCAGGTGAAGCTTTCTCTAGTCTGCAGGAACATGGAAGATCGTTTCTGTAATTTGCTGAATGATAAGGGGTTCAAAAGCGCTTACAGTCTGTTGTACACAGAGGCGTATCCAGGAATTCGTCAAGATGGGTGCATGAATACAAAAAAATGCATCTTAAATATAAATTTGATAAGTTTGACTTTTAGGTTCTTAATATGAACCATTAAATTTTAAAAATTATAGGTCCAAAATATAATAATACTATTAGTTTTAAATTTTAATATACACATTTGATTTAATTATATAAAAATCATTTAGTGCAAAGTTTTTTAGGAACTTCCAATGTAAAGCACTTGAAAATTTTGAAAGATTAAAGGAAAAAAAACAAAAGAAAAATTAGTTGAAACATCAAAAGTATAATCGATAACCACTTGGGGAGGTGTTACTCAAAAGGACAAGATAGATATAAGACTTAAATTTTTATCCTTACTTAGAGAGGTGCACTCAATCATTATTGTATTTTTATATGATACTTTAAACGTGGGTTCACATATTTATATTTAAATATTTTTTAAAAATATGACACTATTATATATGATCTAGAGAGGGGAGCATGGGTTCACGTGAACCCACGGCACCCCCTCTAAATACGCCCCTGGTTGTACACAGATAACATGCAAACTTGCATGAGAGAAAGAGTTTTATTAGCCTATTATCTCTAGCAACTAATGTGAAACACCATTTAGGAGTGGTTAATAGTTAATACCCATGACTAAGAGATTGGCTTAGAGTCAGGGGATCTGTAAATCACAGTGCTCGACTGAACAAGTAAGGACAACTATTTCTTGCAAGCATGGAGCTGAGAATCTGAACACTCATGAAAGTCAATACTCTCCTCACCTGCCTTTTAGGGTACAAAAGGAGTAAGCACTTGAATTTCATCTCCCATGACATCACACAGTACATCAATAGATATATAGGCACTTACCCTGAGATGCCACGATACAGCTGGTCATAAGCTTTCCGCAGTTTTTCATATGCAGAAGCATTCTCCTCATTCAGTTCACCTTTGGCAGATAAAATCTTTTCATTTTCATGCTCCATTTGCCGAAGTGACTTCAATTTGGTGTCAAGAAGAAAAGTATCATCAGTCATCACAATTATCAAAGGGACAATTGTGTGAATTTCTTAGAAGCTTTCAGGAAAGCAGCATAGACGAAGAAGATTCCACGTACAAACACTTTTAAAGATGGCTCAAGCATGGTATAATTATTAAAGGCACCAAAAACTGAGGAAGAGAAGACTAGATCACACTACTAATCTAGCACCTTCCCTTCCAGATTCAAAGTCTTCCAATTTAAGAGAGGAAAAAGCCTTACAGCATGCTCAGACTGAAGAAGTTCTACAGACGCATCATAATATGTTTGGAACGCCTTCCTAAAGAACCTTTTCTGATCAGTAGTCACATTAAGGGCCTTGAAAAGCTGCAGCAGAGGGCAACGTATAAGGAATTCTGAACGTGGAGAACGTTAGCAGACTGTAATGAAGCATTAAACAAAGAAACACGTTAACAGCATCAAGTGCTAGCAAGTTAAAACTCATCACAAACTTCTATTCTGAAGTCAACTGTAATTCCAAAACAAATTGGTTTAGAAGAGATGAGTCAGCACTCCAATCAAGACCCATGTCAAGTCATTGACTGACAATCCATCTAGTTCAACAACCTTTAACACCTTCCAAAGACAACAATCAAGCCATGCTAAAAAGGGTCTCTGCACTACGAAATGACATATATCCAAGGGAATCTATTCAGATACAAGAGCTTTTGATAAAAACTCCATAAGGGCAAAATGGTAAGATCAACCAATCTATGGAAGAGCAGAACTAACGGAAGATAAGAGTTTGACCGTATATTCAGTAATAAACTACGAGATATTCTGAAGTATATTCCTTTCCCTGAGTTAAATAACATAGAGAAAAAATAGTGATGTGTCATAAGTAGCAGAGAGCAAGCTATTTCCAATGCTAACTTTTCGACATTACATATTTTGCTCGGGAAAGGAGGAAGAAAGGAAAGGGAAGTGGTGTACCTCCTCAAGAATATCTTGGCCAGCCAATGGAAGCCCAAGAAGGTATCTTCCTTGTCGAGCAAAGCTAGCAAGAAGTGACAAATTAGTCTGAGTTGCATCACGGTCCTTCAAATGCTCAACACTCGTGAGGTCCTTAACAATGTTCACAAAGATGCCAGTATCGTCAACAACTCCAACAAAGTAAAGTTCCAAAAGAAGTTTTAAAGTGCTACGCTTTTTCATAGCCCTCGCATTTCTGTCCACGTCTACATCCTCTGCAGCTTTTCCAAGAAAGAAGATTTTCACAAGGCCTTGAACTAGACTTGGTGAAAAGTCCTTGTACCGCCGATGAAGCAAAGAACAGATCTGGGATAGGAAGAAGATGCATCAACAGAAATAGAAAACAATGTATGTTCAAAAGAGAAACACAAAACTTAGATACATCAACAGAAATAGAAAACAATGTATGTCCAAAAGAGAAACAGAAAGCTTAAACTTCACCGTTTTTTATTTATATTAGAAGCTTGTCTTGGGCAAGAACGTAAGAAGTCCTTTTTTACGAGACTCTAAAGAGAGAATATGTGCTAATTAAGAACCATGCAACCAAAAATGCATGTCCTCTAAAGCATATATCACTTCTAAGTTGACAGCCCATGTGGGATACAATTTGAGTAAGTCAGCTAAGAAGCTTACTCTAATATGACTTTCTAGTTTCTACTGCCACACACGTGATGGGATATGGTGTGTGTATTCTTATTCGCTCTTAGTACGTTTTATTTTAAACTGATATTGCTCTTAGTACATAGGTAAGCTAAAGATTCCTTCCGGCTCTTCCCATAAGGATTCTCTACAGTTGGTCCCCATGGTTCATATCCATGCCAAAGTGAGTTTGCACAAGAACGTTAGGTGTGTCTACTATATGATACTTAGCAAAGGCTAGCCTCCATGGTTGTATGGCCTATGTACCGGTAAAAGTAGTTGGTACAATATAGTATTGATACCAGCAAATACTGACTAATATTTCAGATTTTTACCACAAAAAGTATTCAGGCAATGGTAATTAAAGGGAATCTAGAGTAGGGTAGATTGTCATGAACCGAATGACAAAACAGAACTAGACTCCCAAGAATGAAGAGGCCAAGCACAAAAGAAAAGATGATCTGAAGTCTGGATAGAAAAACTTAGTTCATCGTCAGCTACGGGAGGATGTCACAACAGAGAAAAATATGAGTCTCACCAAAGAGAAATTGCAGAAGTTAGACAATTCCTGGTCTCACTTCTGACAGCAATTAACAACAGAAAACAAAGGTGAAGTTTGAGGGTCCAATAATCTCAGTGTTTTGAGTAATTCTCGTTAAATCACAATTTTTCTAAGGAGATTTAATAAACCCTAATCTTCGATATGACAAAGTTCTCCTTCAATTCTTGTCAAACTTTGGACAAATTTGACCACCTTTTGGCCAAGAAGTACATTCTCAGAAAATATCATCAGCAGCAGGGAACAACAAGATTTTGGAACACAGTATTCACCCCTAAAGCTATTATAGTTTGTTTTGACCACACTTCCCGCATTTTACAGGCCCAGTATAGTATGAAGAATTAAACTATATTTATTGTAGGCATAATCTAATAATTCGAGCAAGAGCAAGGCAGAGCAAACTTGCTAGAAAAAGTAAACGGTTGACAAATTAAACTAAATCAGAGATCAATCAAGTAGGTACCAGCACTGCAGCTTGTATGTCTGCAGCCCGAAGCTTTGCATCACAAATAGCAGTCACTGCTTCACTTACAAACTTGCTTAAGTTGACACTGCGCAACTCTTCCATCAAACCTTCTCGCTGCTCTTCATTAATCTGTTTTAGTTTTTTAATAACTGCAGTATTGCGCTTAATACTAGAATCCAATGTCCTTAGAAAACCAGTGTCTGAAAATTAAAAAAAAAAATCAGCAGGTCAGCCTCAACAAAATGCGCCAATATGTTCAACGGGGAATATAAATATTCCATATCAAGCCAAATTCCCAACTTCTGAGTAGCTACATATGTGTTAGCAAGTGCTAATATAGGAGTAGAAAAATATAGTCATTGACCTTGATATAGAATTGCCTCATAGAAAGCCAAGTAGGGGGGGAAATATTGAATCAACAACAACCTAAGTTACTAAAACCACTTTTATTCTTGTTACCCCTTATGACCATGAAAGAAAAACAAATAGATTATGTATGAAATGAAGTGTAATTTAAAATTGTTTGTCTATAAACTACTTCATCCTGGGGCCAAACTTCTGAGGCCAATATAGCAAATCAAATAGTAACTTTTATCTGGTTATTCCTACATGACATGTAACTTTCCAATAAGGATTAAAAGATAGTATCAAAGTTACCTAATTGTTACATGTCAATTCTCATGTTTATCACTTACAAGTTCATGAAAACTAAAATGAAGGAAAAGGGAATGGAAGAATGGAAAGAAAAAGAACTGGAGTGAGGAAAATAATGGAAGAAATGATTTCACAAATAAATATAACACTCAGAGCAACCTGGTCGTTCTGGATTCAGATTATTCTGCCTAAGAGCTATCTTTGCCTCAACAGATTTTTTGAATTCCTCATGACGAGCCACAGCTTCCTGTATGAAGATACCAGCATAAATAATTGGAAGAACAACTTAATTTCAGTAAGAAAAGGAAGGAAACACTAGAAATGTTATTGGAACTTCATCAAAGCTGTTGATTAACTATTTTACCAAAGAAAACTAAGAAATCGTCTCTTGAAAATATTGGCATTACCTCATCTTCATGTTTCTCTGGGTGTTCCACTCCAACACGACATTCATCCTCAGGATGTTCCATCTTTGTCTATATGACAGTCTGCAGTCTTAAGCTATTCAAGAAATAATTTATTAGCAGAAATATTGACGATCATATTCTCTTTAATTATAACAATCATGGTAAACTCAGAAAAGTACTATTACAGATATTGAACATCTTCTGCATTTATCATTACCTGAAGAGCCCTACATAACAGACTTTCACCATAAAAGAACTTATTTTTATCCTTATCAAAAAGAAACCTTTTTGCATAAAAGAACTTCAAGTCAATCAAATGTCGAAACCTAAGATAGTTAGAACTTAGTGCCCATTTTCAGGTTAATTGAAAAGAATTTACAAATTACTACGAAATTGTGACTGAGAATTCATAATACAAGTAACTAGTTTTCTTTGTTCTTTCTTCAATTTTTTCCTCCTACTGAGAAATTTAGAAACAAGGGAGGGCTCAACCCTAAAAAATAAGGGCCTCAAAAACCCCTAAGAACCGAAAAGCCCCAAATTCAGTTCAAACACACACCGATACATCATGCATGAGAAAAAGGAAGTTGAAATACGTACGCATATACATCCGAAGACGCCAAATCGCAGAGAAAAGAAATAAATTCGACCAAAACGCTAGATTAATTAAACGAAGAAACAGAAGTCGAGATCAAACCATCAGACCCAATAGCAGAGCAAGCAGTGAGTAGAACACAGAGACAGTAAATCGAGAAGATGAAGGAGATACATACATGGGAAGAGACAATCAGAGCTGAACAAATCTTAGATGAAAATTATGTAAAATGTTAATGGCGTTCCTAGGTGAGAAGCACCGTACTAAGCAATAGCAGAAAGAACGACAAAAGTGAATTGTTTTTTTTTTTTGGTAAAAGGGTAAAAATTCGAGAAAAGGCCCAAAATAGTCTCTCATCTTTGGGTTAAGAGTCAAAGTCATCCTTGAGTTTTCATGTGAAGCATTAATAGTTGTTCCTTATGTTTGCAATATTGGTGCACTTTTGGTCCTCCTTCAAATTTTTGTCTATTTTTTAACATTAATTTTATTCATAATTTATGTATGAAATGTTTAATCGTCATTTTATATATTTAGTAGAAATAATAACTCCATGTGAGAGATTGTGAGAAGAAAAACACCTTATTTTGTTTAGTAGAAATCGTATTGCAGGTAGAGTAGAGAGGTTCATCACGACAATTTCACGTACAATAGTACAAATTTTTCTTTTCGTACAATGTCATATGTTAAAATGTTCTTAGTTTAGCTGCAGTAATATTTATACTGAACAGAATAAGGTGTTCTTTTTCTCATCTTCTCTCACATAAAATTATTATTTCTACTAAATATATAAAAAGATGATGAGACATTCCTTATATAAAACTATGAACAAAATTAATGTTAAAAAATAGGCAAAAGTTTAGAGGAGGACCAAAGTGCACCAATATTGAAACATGAGGGACTATTAGTGCTCCATGTGAAAACTCAAGAATGACTTTGAGTCTTAACTCAAAGATGAGGGACTATTTTGGGCCTTCTCTCGTAAAAATTCTCTTAAATTAGTAACATAATATTATCGTACTATATTGTTTCATAATGTATCGGAATGTATTGTATTGAATCATACTGTATTATTTTAATAAATATAATATTTGGATAGATTGTATTGTTATCCATCATTATATAATGTCACACGTCGATAATTTGAATGATAAACATACAAGAAAAGTAGGGGATGTAGTAGAGTTACGATGAAAATATAGAGTAAACGATGAAATATAATTATGAAATAATAAATAGACAGAATTTGAAAAAAATATTATGGTAATGATGCGATCACATCAAATCGGTCGTTACATAAAATGAGTCTTTTCATCGTATCTAACAATTGATTTAAATGATACGATACAGTAAAATTTAAATAACAATCAAAATAGAAGTTATATCTAAACTAACAATACAATACAATACAATATATAAAGCAACGGGTAACAACCATCCAAACAAGATGTTAGGGGCCTTTTCAGAGTTGAAATAAAGATAAAAGTGAATTATTATTTTTAGGGAAAAGGGTAAAGTTGCTCTTAAATTAGTATCAAAGAGATCACTTATACTATTTATTATATTTTGGGATTAAAAATGTCATTGCTATTAATTTAAGAGACTCCAAATATCCTTAAAAGTTAACAATTTAAATTTTTAGTGATGTGGCGAAGAATGTGGGACTTATTCCTCCACCTAAGTATGGCCAACTAGGATTCACTACTTTAGCAGCGTGATAAGAGTCGCCACAAAATTTCAGAATATCGTCACTAAAGGTTTTCACTAAATTTTAGTATTAGATTATAAAAATGATTTTGTCTTTTTTTTTCTTCATAGCAGGGACATTGTTATTTTTTTAAAAAAAATCACAAATGACGCTGATCAAGGAGGAGTTTGAAAACACTATATGTTTTATTTCTATGGCATATGTAAATGCATAAAATATGCAATAATGTATTGTGTAGTAGGCTGAGAAGTAATTTTGATGTTTTTCGTAATAATATGGGATGTTTTTAGTATTAATTTTAGAAAAGTAGATCGTAATCAAAAATAAATTATCATTTTTTTGTGTTGAAAAAATAGGTTTTAGTTGTCACTAAAAATCAATGGCTATTGCAACCTTTAGTCGAGGTTAAAACTCAGTGAAAATCTCTAGTGGTGATATTCGAAAATTTTGTGGTGACTTTTATCGTTGCTAAATGTTCAGTTTCTGATAGTGAATCATAGTTGGCAACACTTAGGTGGAGATCAGTCTCATGTTGTGTGTTACATCACTAAAAACTTAAGTTGTTAACGCTTGAGGGTATTTGTGGTCTCTTGAGATAACAATAAGGTATTTTTATCCCAAAATATAATAAAGGATATAAGTGACCTATTTCCCATAGTTCAGGAGCAATTTTTACTCTTTTTTATTTTTATTATTATTGTTATTATTTTTGTAATTTATTTTAAAATGAATTTATTTGTTGATTCAAAAAAGAAATGGTATTAATCTTGAGAATATTAATAACTCACATATAATTGTGCTTGAAAGGATCAAAATAGTCGGATTGAAGCAAACATATTGTCCAAAATATGCTTATTTTTATACTAATTAGAGCATAAATAGTTATGTATATTTGTTGCTAATAATTGAAATATTTTTAATAGTTTGTTGGCTTTTATTATTAATTATTATGTACATATTTTTAAAGTTTTTTTTTATTTTTAAAATATATGAATGACATAATTATAATTAAAAGTTATAGGCAATTAAATTAGCAATCACTTTCTACTCCTAAATTTGTCTAATTTATTTTAATTTGAATCAATCACGTTTTAATATTGATTTTACAAAATTGTCTTCAATTCTTTTAAATGTTTTCTTAGATATTTCAAATCCAAACTAATTAAATTATCAAATAATTAAATTTAAGAAAATATTATCTTAACTTTGAATGTCTTCTAAAGATAATAATCGCTACAATATTGATGATATAGACCTATTTTTTTTGTAATTAAAAGTGATATGAAATGTATTACAATAAAAAGTGATACTGACATATTTAATCAAGTGAAGTCATAATTTCATTTTTAACACTTCTAAAATAATTTTGATAATTTATGTAATGATTGACTCAATTTGAAAATATTTTAAAATTATAATCAATAAGAATTTACCTAAGATTTAAATATTTGTAGTGTTATATAACGTACAAAAATTTATATATGCATATTTGTGTGTTACAAAATATTATAAAAAAGGGTATACTGCCAATTGAATTTTTTTTTTATTATTGTTATAAATATATTATTGAGTTATAGTGAATGCCTATTCTGTTTCTTTGAAAAAAAATATTAGGAACCTAGTTAGGATCAAGTCAATCCCCCCTATAAATAAGGAAATTCTCTTAATGATAAGAATCCTTCTAGAGAAATAAGAATAATTCTTTCTTTTCATTATTATTTTATTTCTTCTTATTTTATAGTTTAATAACACGGTAACATGAAATTCTAACCAATTGAGAAATTAGATATTAATGTAAATGTGCTAAATGGTTTTCATCTGCTACTGTCGCGCCTCGTTTTACGCAAAACGGGTTTCAGTGCACGACCTAACAACTCTTTTGGGTTTTGGTTGAAGTGAAGAGTCGTCACCTAACGAATTAAGGCGCGTTAGGACACCTATCTAACCTAACTAATATAATTAAAGGGTCAACTTATAACCAGAGATCGGGTAAGGGTTCAAATTACCTCGAGAGAAAGGTGTTAAGCGTCCCTCGAAGTCCACAAAGGTGGGTCTCGGCCGTATCTCATGCAATTTATGTGGAGATTACAAGTAACAATTAAGGTCACTTCATTTATTTAATTAAGCATGCTTACTAGGTGATATAATAAATGAAACAGTAAATAAATATTAAGCATGAAAAATTAAAGAAGATAAGCGAGAAGACAAAATTATACACAAATAGATAAAAGAGAATCCAATTTTATTTATTAGACTACCCCAAACAAGAAAAAATAAAAATGCAAGAAATAAAGTTTTAAAAATTGAGGGAGTTATGAACGGGGTTTTTATTTTTAAAAAATGTTTGTTTCTTTATAGGGATGATACCACGATATTATTAATCGCGCTCCTCCACCATAGAAATAATTTTGATTTTAGGTTAGTCTTAAAAATTAGTAATAGTTTATTTTTAAAGACAATTGAAAAAGTTTGATTTACACATAAGCACATAAATATTTACATATAACACATAATCCCTTTTTGAAAAAATCTTGGGTAGGTGGTACTCCCAGGGATGCGTAGGCTTGATTAAAAATAGAATTAGACCTCATAATTCATTTTACTTTCCCACTAACTATAGGTTAGGAGATAGTATTTTTATAATTCTTAAAACATGTCATGTCCAACCCAAAGTTTGAAAAGAGGGTTGAACAATGATTTTGACAAACAGAATATGGATAAAACAATTATGTCAGGATTTATTAAAAGACAGACAGAAAATTAATTACACAACAAAGAAATAATTATTTAAATTGATTTTATGCGGCCAGACAATTTATTAAATGTAAAATTTTATTTATTAGCAAGATTTAATTTGAGCAAGCAAGTATTTAAGGTAACCGATGCAAAAAATAATTATCAGTTGATTTTAAATGGCAAAACAAGTATTTATGATGCAGAATTGATTATGTTGAGCAGATTGCTATGCAGACAAAACATTGTTAATTTTATCTTTTTAAGTGGCAGTAATTAATATATCACAAAAACAGTGAAATAATGCATAATAAAATATAGTTCAGTTATTTAATATGCTGAAAATAAATTGATTTATTCTAAGTAACCAGAAAACTAATTATGTCACAGAACAATGGTAGAAAATTCATAATAGAATGCTATTTATTTCTTTAAAAACATGCTGGAAGACAGTGGCAAAATCAAGTTATATATTTCAGTCCTTAGCATGTTGAAAATTAATTAATAATACCTATAAACATGATTTCTAGGTGATTGAAAGGTCAAAAATATTGGATAGCACTTATAGGCATGACCCCAAATACATATAAAATAAAACTAAACCTTATGAGCATGATTATTTTAGAATGACTAACCCAACATCACTATCGACAAAACTATAAACGTGATTTCTACCAAATTGTTAGCCTTAGGCATGAATCATAGATTTGCAGAAACAGACATTCAATATTAATTAGTGATTAGAGGTTGATTTTATTTATTAGTGTTGTATACTAGAAGGTGACATGTAACATACGATTAATTAGCATTTAAACAAGATCAATTTTGAACATTAATTAGATAAGATTAAACAAGTGATCAAACAATGATAACTTTACTTTATTTTAGTTAGATCTAAAGTGAAGTTAAAAAACGACTATCAAACAACCATAATCCTATAGGCATGCTTTTTAACACAAATAAGTTACGATAAAAATAAATAAGTAGCACGTAAACCCCTCCCCCTTTAGATGGTCCCCAAGTATATTTTATATATAGATAGTTAGAGTTACACAAAATATTACAAAACCAAATAAAAGGATCAATGTATACAATTGAAATAAAAACTTTAACAACTAGTCCCGTTCGGAATCCCCTCCTAGGCAACTCTTCAATATCTAGAAATTTAAAATCAAGATTCTGCTAAGGCCCAAGAAAAATACAATCATGTACATATAAAAGAAAATATGCATAATAAAATAATATTCACATACATGTAGACCCACAATCATTTAAACAAAACCACACAAAATATATCACATAGAAGAGAGAGGTGAAAAGACCTAACCCGGATGCCTCATTTTTATTTATTCATACACAGTATTCAAAATAACATATGCAAGACGAAAATAAACTAATGAAGTAGAACTAACCAATTATGCAAAATATAGTTATCAGCAATGCAAACGAACTTAATTTAAATCAACCTGTACACAACAAAACAAAATGGATAAGTACTCCTTAGAATTCACCAGAAGTTATTTTCTTTTAAGTGGAGAATATTTTTAGTTTTTAAGCGTGAGAGTATTTCTGACTGTTAAGAGTGTAGAAAAGCCCCTGAAAATAATGAAAGGAAGCCTGTTTATGTAGGAAAATGAGAGAGCACAGCCCGAATAAAAATAATTAACAATAATCAAGGAATATTATTTTCCTTAAATGATGAGGGAACAAAATCAGTGACAGTTTCTTACCAAAACCTATTAAGGCTTTTGCCAAAATTAGAACTTGTAAGGAGTTGTACAACTTAAATAAGGTAACGAATCAATTAAATAATGAATCAATGATAATAGTAGCCCCTACAGTTCAGTAGAAACACGGTGAATCAATCTGTAATATATGTAATCACAACTAAAATTTACCAGAATAAAGTAAATAAAGACATGTATTAAATTATTACCTATGCATGGTCAACATTAATAATAAGAATTATTTAAAAAAGGCTATACCAAAGAATAATTACCACAAGAAAAGGCAAACAATCAATTTAGAGGTAATTAAGGAGAAAACAAATATTCACAACTTACTAATAGGATTCAATAAATTAAATTCTCATTTTAATAAAGGAAAAAAGTGAGATCAGTATCATAAGAAAGGTGTCACGCCCCGAGCCTACACCTTAGGCGGGACTGGCACTCGAGAACCATTGTTGGCCCCAAGCAAACCCTTTGCCTAACTTACTACTCAGCGGAAGACTTAAACACAAGAAAATAGTCTCAAATAATGAACTCATGAAATAAACTTAGAATGTCTTAAAAGAAACATTCAACTAGCCAAGATGACAACTCAAATCTCATAACATAAGCTAATAACAAAATAGTGACAAATGAACTAACTAACTGTCTATGAAGCCTCTAATAACTGAGATGGACGTTGGGACAAAACCTACGACATCCTAATGAACTAAATACTAAAAAATGATAAAAATGGGCTATCCGGAAAGCAAGGAAGCTCACCAAAAGACTCTGAACGCTCAACTGGATCAACGAAGCACTGGATGCTGATTCTGGTTATCTCTATCTGCATCATAAAAAGATGCATGCCAAATTGTATCAGTACATTGAATATACGAGCATGTGAGGGGAAATCTAAACAAGACATAAGCTTGAAAGGAACTGATAGAACAAACCTGGTCTCAACTAAACTGAACTGAACTGAACTCATTTCAATATAAAGCAATAATAAACAAGCGCAATACAAAGAAAAACTTTTTAAAACATGGATAACATTCTGTGTAATTTAGAAATACAATAGTGACTCTGTGTGTATGCAAAGATACAATATAAACTCTGAAATGTATATAAAAATATAAAATATTGTTGTGGTAGTTTCTCTAACCGACAACTATCACTTAAGAGCTATTGTGATGATACAATGTTTTGCCTCACGCTGCCAGGGCCGTCCTATACCTTGCCGAGGGTATAGAACCTGACTACTAAGTGGATCCACTAGTCTATGATAAAAAGCACTAAGGAATCATCTAAAAAGTATGACCCTTTTCTACCTATGGTGGCTACATGGTTTATGGGGGCTAGGAGTTGTATGAACTCTCCCTCATATCGATGCTCAATACTACTCCCAAAATATACTAGCTCAATATGTAGGGGTGCGCATCGGTCGGTTCGGTTCGGTTCGGTTTTAGGTGTTATTGGTTCAATTTATCGGTTTTCGGTTTGTAAATACTTCAAACCGATAACCAAACCAATAACATATTTCTTATCGATTTTTGGTTAATCGGTTTATGGTACTTAACGGTTCGGTTTTCGGTTTAACCAATAAGAAAATACTCATATATATTATATACACGATAAAAAAAATTTCAAATAAACTATATGATTTTTCCAGCATTTGGCATGAAAGTAATAATCATAAAAGTAACAATCATTTTTCTTGCAAGTTTAGACACTAACACATTCAAAGTAAAAAGTGTGAAAGTAACAATTGTTTAACCATTAACAAAAAGTGTAAAAGTAACAATCGTTTAACCATTAACAATAAGACTAGTAAATTTAGTATAGTCTTATTGGGTTATCGGTTTAACCATTAACAAAAATTATAAAACCGGAAACCGAACCAATAACCCAATAAAAAAATTTGCAAAACCGTTTAAAAACCGTTAGTCCAATAACCCAATATCAATAAACCAATAGTGTTTTTTTGGGTTCGGTTTATTGGTTAAATCGGTTTTTGCACACCCCTATCAATATGTTTAAAAACATAACTCTGTGGTTTGAGATAATTGTTCAAAATTTAGCTCAAAGGCTCTTTTGGAAATCAAAATTTCCTTTCTTGCTCAATTGTGAAAGCATTTACTCTTTACTGAAAAACTAGCTCAAAGACTCTTTTGGAAATCAAAGTTTCCTCTTCAGTTTAAAAGTGAATTTTTTTTAATCCTTTGGGAATACATAGTCCCCATGTACTCTTTAGAAGAAATGAACTTCAACTTTTACTCTTTACTCAACTCAAAACTCAAGTCTTAAAACAAAGGTAAAACATTTGTAAAAGACTTGTGGACGACTCTATGAACTTCTCTTGACTTGGCTCTTAACTTTTCTTGAATTTGAATTTATGGATTCAAGGATTGGGTTTTTGTGATAGGAAAGATCTCATGATGTTTAGGAGTGTTTTTAGATAGTTAAACATGAGAAACGATCAATAAATCACTGCCTGGAAGCAAATCCGCGATGCGGAGATGCATTTAATTATTTGGTCGCGAAATAAATTTTGAGGCAGAATGGTCCGTACCACTCCGCGACGCAGAGAAAATTTTGTCAATCCTGAGGAACAGTTCGCGGACCTGGTACCCAGATTTGCCCGACTTGTTCCTTCTTCATTTTCTAACCCAATTTGCCTAAATTCGATTCTTTTTCTCAATTCCTCTTTAGATTTAGATACCCAACACATGCACACAAGAATCTAACTCAAAACAACTCTAACAATAAACCTTCAACTCTCAAGAACTCCTCAATCTCATTCCAAATTCAAGAACGAAAGCAATTCAAGAATACAACTCAAGAACATCAAAGTCTCAATCTTCTAGGATGAAAATCATACTGAAATAAACATGTTTGGCGTGTGGGTGAACGAACCTGCTATGTGAACTCACATACCTTGTAGAGATCACCCCTTGACGAAATCCACGATCTTAGCTTCAAGAACTTGACGACTCCTTGTCTCTTCTCCTCTTTTCTCTTCTCTTAAAACCCTAACTCTCTTTGATAAAACGTAAACTGAACCAAATCAGTTTATACCCCATCTTAATTACCAAAAACGAAATTAAATAATTGGGTAGTGAAAAGACCATAATATCCTTCTAAAATTCGGTTTTGACTTTCCTTAGCTAGACAACCCAACTTTAAATGGACATATCTCCATCATACGAACTCAGAATTGAGCAAACTCAGCGGCGTTGGAAAGATAAATCAAAGATATTTCCTACGGTATCTAGTAGCACACCTAAATCATCCTGATATAGGAGTTTTGGTCGTTTGAAGTTCACCCAAAACTCAAACTTAACATAACTTAACCAATTTTCTAAAATTTTCATTCTTTCCAAAAATGACTCTTTCTAATTCTAGATCTTTCTAGTTTCGGGGTGTTACAATATCTGCCCCTTGGGAACATTCGTCCTCGAATGAGATCAATCCTAGTAGGCTAAGGGTGTAACATCTAATAATCACTTTAAACACCCAACAAGCAAAATGCAAGAACAACATGCCAACTTATGAATAAATACCAAAAAAAGGATTAGTAACTTAATTTGGAACTTCTCCGGACTCGAAGAGATGTGGATATCTCTTTTTCATATCTTCCCCAGTTTTCCAAGTAGCTTCCTCAACAAACTGATTCCTCCAAAGAACTTTTGAGTGATGCTACCTCTTTCTTTCTCAACTTGCGAACTCGGTGATCTAGAATCTGAACAGGAATCTCTTCATAAGATAAGCTATCCTTGATACTAATATCTTCCATTGGTATGATCAATGAAGGATCGTCCATACACTTTTTCAAAATGGAGATGTGGAACACTAGATGAACTGCTGCTAATTCTTGTGGTAGCTCTAACTCATAAGCTACATTACTAATCCTCTTGGATATTCTGTAAGGACCAATATACCGAGAACTAAGCTTCCCCTTCTCACCAAATCTCATAACACCCTTCATGGGTGAAACTTTCAAGTAGACATAATCATCTACTTCAAACTCTAAGTCCCTTCTCCTAACATTCGTATAGGATTTCTGATGACTCTACGCTGTCTTCAACCTCTCTTGAATAACTTTCACCTTTTCCATAGCTTGATGAACTAAGTCTGGTCTTATCAACCCAGCTTCACCAACTTCAAACCATCCAATAGGATATCTGTATCTTATCCCATAAAGAGCTTCATAGAGAGCCATCTGGATGCTAGATTTGTAACTATTGTTGTAAGCAAACTCAATGACAGGTAGGTGATCATCCCAACTACCTTTGAAATCAATCACACAGGCTCTCCACATATCTTCTAAGGTCTAAATAGTGCACTCTGCTTGACCATCTGTCCGAGGATGAAAAGCAGTACTTAAGTTCACATTTGAACCCAAGCCTTTCTGAAAAGATTTTTAGAACTGTGAAGTAAATTATGCACTTCTGTCTGAAATAATCGAAACTTGTATCCCATAAAGTCTAACTACCTCTTTAAGATACAACTTGGCATAGTCCTCTGCTGTTTGGGTAGTCTTTACCAGCAAAAAGTGTGCTGATTTTGTTATTCTATCAAGAATCACCCAAATAGAATCATGCTGCCTACGAGACTTTGGTAAACCTGTAATGAAGTCCATCTTGATCATCTCCCATTTCCATTTCAAAAGTTCTATATTCTGAGCCATACCATCGAGCATTTGGTGCTCTACTTTAACTTGTTGACAATTCGGACACTTAACAACAAACTCTACAATGCCCTTCTTCATACTACTCCACCAATAAATTTCTCTCAATTCAAGATACATCATTGTGGAACCCGGATAGATAGAATATTTGGAGCTATGAACTTCCTCCATGATCCTCTCTTGGAGTTCATCCACCCTTGGTACACAACCTACCTTGATACCTCAATACACCATCTCCCCCTTGTTCAAAAGCCACTACTTTTTGTTTATGAACATTTGCCTTTAATTCAAGCAAACTAGGATCTTGGTTTTGCTTTTCTTTCACTTCTGACACTAATGATGATTCAACCCCAGTCATAACCACTATTCCTCCTTCTGTGGAATCAATTAGTTGAACTCCTAATCGTGCAAGTCTATGCACATCCTTTGCTAACTCTTTCTTATCTTTTTAACATGGGAAGTACTACCCATAGACAACCTGCTCAAGGCATCAGCAACAACATTAGCCTTATTCATATCATAATCCTTGAGCAACTCTAACCACCGTCTTTGTCTGAGATTAAGATCTTTCTGACTAAACACATACTGAGGACTCTTTTGATCGCTGAACACCATACAAATAATGACGCCATATTTTCAAAGCAAATACTACGGCAGCACCCTCTAAGTCATGGGTTGGATAATTCTTCTCATGAACTTTCAACTGTCTGGAGGCATAAGCTATAACTTTGCCATTCTGCATTAACACACAACCCAAACCAACTCTAGATGCATCACAATATACAACAAAGCTTTGCGTACCTTCTGGTAAGGTCAATACTGGGGCAGTAGTCAACCTCTTTTTCAATTCCTGAAAGCTTTTCTCACTAGCTTCAAACCATTGAAACTTAACTGTCTTCTGAGTCAACTTGGTCAAAAGGGACGAAATAGATGAGAACCCATATACGAACCTTCTATAATATCCAACCAACCCCAAGAAACTCCTAATATCAGTTGGAGATGTGGGTCTAGTCCAATTCTGCACTGCCTCAATTTTCTGAGTATCAACTCTAATTCCATCACCGAAAATGATATGGCCTAAGAATACCATAGACTCAAGCCAGAACTCACACTTAGAGAACTTGGCATACAACTCTCTATCCTTTAGAGTTTGGAGAACTATTTTGAGATGGCTAGAATGATCTTCTTCATTCCTCGAATAGATTAGTATCTCATCAATTAACACGATAACAAACATATATAAATAAGGCTTGAATACTCTATTCATATGGTCCATGAACGCTGCAGGTGCATTAGTTAAACCGAATGATATGACCAGAAACTCATAATGACTATAACAGGTCTTGAAAGTTGTCTTTGGAATATCACATTCCCTTACACTTAACTGATGGTAGCCTGATCTGAGGTCTATCTTAGAGAAACAAGTGGCACCTTGAAGTTGATAGAAGAGATCTTCAATTCTCGAAAGAGGATACTTATTCTTGATTGTAACCTTATTCAACTGACAGTAATCTATACTTCTAAGAGAACCATCTTTCTTCCTCACAAACAAGATCGGAGCACCCCAAGGTGAGACACTTGGTCAAATAAAATCCTTCTCTAGGAGATATTTCAACTGCTCTTTCAACTCTTTCAACTCTGCTGGTGCCATCCTATATGGCGGAACAGATATATGATGGGTATCAGGAAGAATATTTATACTGAAATGTATTTCTCTCTTAAGAGGGACTTCGGGAACATCATCTGGAAAAACTTTTGGGAACTTTTTTACTACTGGAACTGATTGGATAGGAGGTATCTCAATACTAGATTCATTAACTCGGACTAAATGATAGACACACCCCTTGGAAACTAACTTTCTTGCCTTAAGGTACGAAATAAAATGACCCTTAGGCACTGTTAAACTACTCTTCCACTCTATAACAGGCTCATTAGGAACTAGAACTTGACGACTCGAGTTCAATAATCAACTGAGGCATAACAGGCATGAAGCCAGACCATACTAAGAATGACATCAAAATCTACCATGTCTAACTCAACTAAATCAGCTATGGTGCTTTTGTGATTGACGAAAATGGTACAATCGTGATAGACTCTCTCTGCTAGAATAGACTCACAAACAGGTGTATAAACACTGAAGGGCTCACTAAGTTGCTCAAGAATAACATCAAAATTCATCGCAACATAAGGAGTTACAAAGGATAAACTCGCTCATGGATCTAGCAAAGCATAAACATTAAAGTTAAAGACTTGGATCATACTGATGAGTCCACAAATTGGACTAATTTAGGGCTGTATTTTGATAGAAATATTGTCCTCGAATGCTTATTTTGTCTAAATATTTGATGAAAACTCTTAAGTTTCAGGTATTTGAAGTTTTAGTGAAAGCATAGACACTTAGGCGCAAACAGGAACAAAAAGGTTGAAAAGAACGAAAAAGCTGAAGCCCGAGCATCGCCAAGCACACTTCGCTGAAGGGATTTACTCCCCCCTTTGTTCCAGTACGCGAAGCCCTAAAGGAGAAGGATAAAAAAGGTGATGAAAGGAGCAGTCGGCGCTTTGCTGAATAGTTCCGCGAAGCAGTACTATACCGCCCAATGGTTCAGAACGTGAAGATGCTGAAGGCAAGCATGAAACGGGGATAAGACAGACGAAGGGCGAAGTCGCCTGAGTCATTCGGTGATATCGACTAACTTCGCCGAAAGATCCGCCAACACTATTTTCTGAAGTCTATAAATACTGAACTTGTTATTAATTTTAGAGAGTCGAACTTTTATTTTAATTTCCAGAATAGAATAATACTTTTTGGATATTTTTCTCTCAAGGTTGGAGAGGGTTTTGTGGGAGACTTGAAGAGAGAATGATTTCATCTTCCCCAAGTTGGAAGTGGGTCTTCTCCATTCTTATTCCTTTGCTTAAATCAAGGTTTAATTTCTTATACCCATTTGATTTTACTATCATTTTAGGTGTATTATGTTATTTCTTGATGTGTGGCTAAAAACCCCATTCTTGTGGTGTGATTTAGCAAATATATGTTGATATTATTATTGGGTCTTGCTTGCTGATAGGTTAGATGTAGTTTAATGGTGATTTCACATAATGGTTGTGGTTTAACCTAAAGGGTTTGTAGTTGCAAATACAAAGCCACCCATGTGTTTTCGGCTTGCCCGAGAGGGAGGTCGCGAAATCTAAACCCTTAGACTGATGGCCTAAAGAGTGGGTAGACATGAGGTTCAGCCCAATAGGGTGAGCCCTAGTCCCATATCCTAACACTCTGCTCGAGAGAGTGAGTGGGGTAAGGCGTAGGCTGGTCTTCATGCGGTAAATGGGTGTCCGAGTGGAACACATTTGAAACGAGGTAAGTTGCCCGAGAGGGAACTTATTTCCATTTTAAGCTTAGCCAAGTCACTATTATCTTACAAATTTCCTTTCAAAAGCATGTACCCAACTACTTATCTCAACTTGTATTGCGGTCACACCCCAAGAACATTTCCCTATACTTGATTTTCTTGTTAATTTTTGCTATTTTTACTGATTGTGACAAAACCCCCAAATTGATATTTGACACTTACCCCCTTCAATTTACCATGTTTTTGTTCGTTAATGTCTTTAGCTACGACTATTTAGAGCTTAATTTTATTTTTCTATCAATTCTCAAAACCACTCCCTTGGGACATGACCCCAACCTTTAGTTGAGTTACTATACTATTGACGATCGTAGACATTCATACCGTAGGTTAGTGTCGTTGGTCACGATAAGCATCACATACCAATGACAACATTTGGCAAATCCTCTTGCTCTTGCCGACTAGTGATAGCATACAAACAATTTCCTTCTCTACCTGCCCCTGAAGTAGCTCCTCTAGATGCAACTCTGTCTGGTGGAGCAACTGAAGAAGACTGGGCTCTATTGCCCCCATTACCGTTACCCTGCTTGTTCTTCGGACACTATCGCATAAAATGACCATTCTAGCCTCAGTTTAAACAACCACTAGAGCCATCACGACATATCCCTGAGTGGTTCCTACCAAACTTAGCAAATGCATGAGGCTTACTACCCCCTTTTGCCATACTACCTTGAGAATAGACATGTTTAGCTCTGAAATTCTGACTATTGTACTCACCCTTGTTCTTTGGTGCAGGTGCACTAGCAGATGATGGAGCAGGTCCCTTTTGTTTCTGTTGGAAGGAAGACCGGTTCACATTACTCTTCTGCTGCCCGAACTCATTCCCTGATGTCTTAGCCCTCTTATTCTTAAACTCTTCTCTATCCCTCAGCTTTTCCTCCTCAACTTGTTACACATGGATCATTAACCTTGCTATGTCCATATCCCCTATAAGCATAGCTGCCTTGCCTTCCTTGCTTGACAGGTGAGACAACAGAACAACGAATAAACTCATCATGCTCCTCATGTCAGCAACCATATCCGGAGCATAGCGATAAAGTTGTTTGAACTTCAGACTGTATTCATGAACGCTCAAAGAATCCTGATTAAAAGTGATAAACTCTCGTACCTTTGCTTCGCTCAGTTCTCGGGGGAAGAAACGCCCTTGTAAGGCCTCCTCAAAACAAGCCCAACTCACAAGTGGTGCGCCCTCACCTCGATTCTTCTTCCATTGATCAAACCAGATCCTAGCGACACAGTTCATTTGGTATGCAACTAGTTCCACCCTCTCAGCATCAATAACATGCATGATCTCAAAAACCTTATGAAGTTATTCAATAAAATTTTCTGGATCCTCAATAATACTTGAACCAGTGAAGCTTGGAGGATTCATCCTTAAGAACTAACGGATCCTCGAAGTATCAGACACTTCGTGACGATTCTCTATTTGTTGCCCAACTTGGTTGGTCACAACTTGGCTCAACATCCGAATGGCCTCACAGAACTAAGCATTGGTGACCTCTTCTTGGGGTTGAGCTTCTGGTGCATTAGGCACCTTTTGTTCCTATGGTTCAACATTTCTTCTACCCGGACGACCTCTGACAGCTCTTCGTGGAGGCATAATCTGAAAGACACGCACAAGCACAAGCACAATCACAAGTACAAGTTAGAAAGATACTTTTATAAAGATACACTCTATCGCATGAAATGAGTATGAAAGAAGTGAGAACATTCCTAAGTGTCACAGCCTCCTAAATATTGATGTGGCGCACTTCACACTGATTACTAGGACTCTATAGACACAGCTTCATAGACTCCCTAGGACTCTTGAACTCTGTACTCTGATACCAAGTTTGTCACCCCTCGAGCCTACACCCTGGGTGAGACTGACACTCGAGAACCATTGTTGGCCCCAAGCAAACTCTTGGCCTGACTTACTACTCAGCGGAAGACTTAAATACAAGAAAATAGTCTCAAATAATGAAATCATGAAATAAACTTAGAATGTCTTAAAAGAAACATTCAACTAGCCAGGATGACAACTCAAATCTCAAAACATAAGCCAATAATAAAATAGTGACAAATGAACTAACTAACTGTCTATGAGGCCTCTAATAACTGAGATGGATATCGGGACAAGACCCACGACATCCTAATGAACTAAATACTGAAAATTGATAAAATGGGGGTCCTCCGGAAAGCAACGAGGCTCACCACAATACTCTGAAGGCTCAACTGGATAAACGAAGCGCTGGATGCTGATCCTAGTTACCTGTATTTGCATCATAAAAAGATGCAAGCCAAATGACATCAGTACATTGAATGTACGGGCATGCGAGGGGAAATTTAAACAAGACATAAGCTTGAAAGGAACTGAAAGAACAAACCTGGTCTAAACTGAACTGAACTGAACTTATTTCAATATAAAGCAATAATAAACAAGCGCAATACAAAGAAAAACTTTTTAAAACGTGGATAACATTCTGTGTAATTTAGAAATACAATAGTGACTTTGTGTGTATGCAAAGATACAATATAAACTCTGAAATGTATATAAAAATACAAAATATTGTTGTGGTAGTTTCTCTAACCGACAACCATCACTTATGAGCTATTGTGATGATACAATGTTTTGCCTCACGCTGCCAGGGCCGTCCTATACCTTGCCGAAGGTATAGAACCTGACTACTAAGTGGATCCACTAGTCTATGATAAAAAGCACTAAGGAATCATCTAAAAAGTATGACCCTTTTCTACCCATGGTGGCTACATGGTTTATGGGGGCTAGGAGTTGTATGAACTCTCCCTCATATCGATGCTCAATACTACTCCCAAAATATACTAGCTCAATATGTTTAAAAACATAACTCTGTGGTTTGAGATAATTGTTCAAAATTTAGCTCAAAGGCTCTTTTGGAAATCAAAATTTCCTCTTTTGCTCAATTGTGAAAGCAGTTACTCTTTACTGAAAATCTAGCTCAGAAGCTCTTTTGGAAATCAAAGTTTCCTCTCTTGTTTGAATGTGAAAACATTTTAATCCTTTGGGACTACATAGTCCCCATTTACTCTTTTGAAGAAATGAACTTCAACTCTTACTCTTTACTCAACTCAAAACTCAAGTCTTAAAACAAATGTAAAACATTTATAAAAGACTTGTGGACAACTCTATGAACTTCTCTTGATTTGATTCTTAACTTTCCTTGAATTTGAATTTATGGATTCAAGGATTGGGATTTGTGATAGGATAGATCTAATGATGTTTAGGAGTGTTTTTCAATAGTTAAACATGATAAACGATCAATAAATCACTGCCTGGAAGCAAGTCCGCGAAGCATAGATGCATATAATTATTTGTTGACAAAATACATTTTGAGGCAGAACGGTGTGTGAACACTCCGCGACGAAAGAAAAAATTGTCAATCATGAGGAACAAGTTCGTGACGCAGACCTGGTACCCAGATTTGCCCGACTTGTTCCTTCTTCATTTTCTAACCCAATTCGCCTAAATTCGATTCCTTTTCTTAATTCCTCTTTAGATTCAGATACCCACCGCATGTATACAAGAATCTAACTCAAAACAACTCTAAAAATTAACCTGAAACTCTCAAGAACTTTTCAATCTCATCCCAAATTCAAGAGCGAAGGCAATTCAAGAATACAACTCAAGAACATCAAAGTTTCAATCTTCTAGGAAGAAAATCATACTAAAATAAACATGTTTGGCGTGTGGGTGAACGAACCCAACACTATGTAAACTCACATACCTTGTAGGGATCACCTCTTCACGAAATCCATGATCTTAGCTTCATGAACTTGACGATTCCTTGTTTCTTCTCCTCTTTTCTCCTCTTCTTTTCTCTTCTCTCAAAACCCTCATTCTTTTTGATAAAACGTAAACTGAACCAAATTAGTTTAGACCCCATCTTAATTACCAAAAACGTAATTAAATAATTGGGTAGTGAAAAGACCATAATACCCTTCTAAAATCCTGTTTTGACTTTCCTTATCTTGACAGCCCAACTTCAAATGGACATATCTCTCTTATACGAACTCGAGAATTGAGTAAACACGACGGCGTTGGAAAGAAAAATCAAAGATATTTCTTATGGTATCTGGTAGCACACACCTAACTCATCTTGAGCTAGGAGTTATGGTTGTTTGAAGTTGACCCAAAACTCAAACTTAACATAATTTAACCAATTTTCTAGATTTTTCATTCTTTCCAAAATGACTTTTTCTAATTTCAGATCTTTCTAGTTGCGGGGTGTTACAAAAGGAGTCAAATTTTCAAATTAGAATGAACCCAATATATAATAATCAAGCTAAACAGGTAATCAAACTCACACGATTAAAGCCCGACTTTTAGTTACATATCAAAATTACTGCAGATAAATAAACAGATTTATATCCTCTTAACATGCAAGCTATCTAAATTTTATAGAGAATACACAAACACTAGCAGATGTATCCACAAAGACACAATAACACACATGAACATGGAGCAATAATCACAAAATAAATGGCTTTCATATATACTGAACATGTATAACAACATTTATATATCAAAGCCAAATTATAGATGAAAAGAAGAACAAAACTACTAACAGATGAGATAATAAATCAGAAGAAATGTACCCGGGCGGATCTATTAAAAATTCGTATTTTGACCAACTTGAAACTTTCAAAAGCTCTATCGGAGCTCGCTTGTTCGCTGGCAGGAGCAACATTTGACAGAGTGAGGGTTGTCTCTCATCGGCTGCTGCTATTGATTCTGGAAAGACGAAGAGGAAAGGATGAAGGCCGATGCCTGACTGATGTTTTCTGTAGCATCTCGCAAGTTGAAAGAACTAGAAAGAGTTAGAATTGGAAAGAGTCAATTTTAGGAAAGAATGAAAAATTTGGAAATTTGTTAAGTTATGTTAAGTTTGGGTTTTCGATTAACTTCAAATCACCATAACTCCTAGCTCAGAATGAGTTAGGTGTTCTTCCAGATACTGTAGGAAATATCTTTGAATTATATTTCCAATGTTGCCGAGTTTGCATGATTTCGAGTTTGTATGAGTGAGATATGCCCATTGGAAGTTTGGCTGTTCAAATAAGGAAAGTGCAATCTGGATTTTGGAAGGTAGTTTGGTCTTTTCCTTACCAAATCATTTTTTTCATTTTTAGGTATTTAATTGCAGTCTAAAATGAACTTGGTCAGTTTACACTTTTGAAAACTAAGTTAGGGTTTTGAGAGAAGAAAAAAGAAGAGAAGAATAGAAGAGAAGGAGTAAGAATCGTCAAGTTCTTCAAGAATTGCTTGTGGATTTCGTGAAGGGGTGATCCCTACGAGGTATGTGACATTGTCATAGCGTTGGGCTCGTTCACCCATGCACCAATCATATTTAGTTCAGCGAAATTCGTTCTAAAAAGGATTGAAAGTTGATATTCTTGATATGTGTTCTTGAATTTGTTTTTGTTCTTGAATTTGGCTGAATTGAGGAGTTCTTAAGGTTATCGCGTCGAGTTTTAGAGTTGTTTTTAGTTAGGTTCTTGGTTACATTTGTTGGGTATCTGAATCTAAAGAGAATTTGAGAAAGATAGTCGAGTTTAGGTGACTTGGGGTTGGAAAAATGAAGAAGGAAAAGTCAGGCGAATCTGGGCGGACGCGGACCTGTTCCTCAGATTTGGGAAAATCGCGTCGCGGAGCAGTCACGGACCGTTCTGCCTCAAAATTTATTTTCACGACCAAATATTTTAATATATCTCTGCGTCGTGGACTAGTTTCCAGACACTGATTTCTTGATCATTTATCATGTTTAGCTATTTAAAAACACTCCTAAACATCATGAAATTCTTCTTAACACAAATCACAATCCTTGAATCCATAAATTCAAATTCAAGGAAAGTTAAGAGTCAAGTCTACAAATGAAGCATCAAGTCAAGAGAAGTTTATAAAGTATTTCAAAAGTCTTTCACAAAAGTTTTAACTTTATTTTAAGACTTAAGCTTTGAGTTGAGGAAAGAGCAAGAGTAAAGTTCATTTCTTCAAAGATTGGAACTAAGTATTCCCAAGAGTTAAATGTTTTCACATTTGAGCAAGAAGGGAAACACTGATTTCCAAGAAGAGCTTTTAAGCTAAGTTTTGAGTAATTATCTCAAACCAAAGAAAGAAGTTTTGTTTTATAAACATATGAGCTGTGTATATTTTGGGAGTAGTATTGAGCACCGATATGGGGATGCGAGTTCATAATAACTCAAGTCTCCATAAACCATGTAGCCATCATGAATAGTAAATGATCATACGTTTTAGATGATTCCTCAAGTGATTTTTAGCAAAGACTAGTGGATCCACTTAGTTAAGGTGTTATATATGACGGCAAAGTATTGGACAGTTTTGGAAGCGTGAGCAAGGCAATGTATCACCACTTAGGCTCATAGTGGTGGTTGTCGATTAGAGAATCTCTCACAGTATTATATTACTTTATTATATGAGTAAGTTGAGTTGTTATCACATTTCTTCAACAACTGAGTTACTTTCTACTGTTTTAAAAAGCTTTCTATATATTGCATGTGTATTATTGCTTTATATTGAGTTAAGTTATTCATGAGTTGAGTAAAGCCAAGGTAAGTGTTCCTTTCAGATTCTTTTCAAGATTACGTTATGTTTTAGTATTCCCCTCGCATACTCGTACATTCAATGTACTGATGCCATTTGGTATGGATCATTTTATGATGCAGACACAGGAAATTAGGATCAACATTCAGGGCCTCGTTGATCCAGTTGAGCATTCAGAGTCAATTGGTGAGCCTTCTTGCTTTCCAGAGGACTCCTTCTACTTTGGTTTCTAGTATTTCAGTCCTTAGGATGATCGGGGGTCTTGTCCCGACATCCCTCCTTATTTTAGAGGCTTCATAGACAGTTAGTAATTCAACTGTCTTTACATTATTATTTCATATGTTAAGACTTGAGTTGCCATTTCGGCCAAGTTGAATGTTTGACCTGTAAACGTTCTAAGTTATTGTATTAAACAGTTGAGTAGAAGTGCATTTTATTATTGTAATAATGGTTAGAGTCTTTCGCTGAGTAAGTAAGCCAGTCCAAGGGTTCACTTAGGGCCAACAATGGTTCTCGAGTGCTAGTCCTGCCCAGGGTGTTGGCTCGGGGCTTGACATACTTGGTAGCAGAGCCTAGAGTTCAAGAGTCCTAAGGAGTCTATGAAGTTGTGTCAATAGAGTCTGAGTTATCGGTGTGAAGCGCGCCACATTTATAATTAGGAGGCTGCGATACTTAGGAAATTATCTCACTTCTTTCACACTTTTTTCGTGCGATATAGTTCATCTCTATAAAGTCTCTTTCTAATTCGTGCTTGCGCGTGTTTTCAGTTGATTGTGCCTCCACGAAGAGCTGTCAGAGGTCGTCCTGCTAAGCGTAATGTTGAAGAGAAAAGGGTGCCCAATGCACTTGAAGTGCAACCCCAAGGAGAAGTTGCCAATACTGAGTTCAGGGAAGCGATAAGAATGTTGAGTCAAGCTGTGACCAACTAAGATGGGCAGAGAGAGAACTAATAGAAAGGGAATGATACTTCGAGGATTCGTGAGTTCTTGAGGGTGAATCCTCCAAGTTTCACTTGTTCAAGCACTACTGAGGACCCAGAGAACTTTATTGAGGAGCTGCAAAAGGTATTTGAAGTTATGCACGTTGCCGATGTTGAGCGAGTAGAACTTGCTATATATCAACTGAAGATTGTTGCTAGGACTTGGTTTGACCAATGAAAGAATGGTAGAGCTGAGGGAGCACCACTTACGAGTTGGGCTTGTTTTAAGGAGGCCTTCTTGGGGTGTTTCTTTCCCCGAGAACTGAAAGAGGCCATAGTATGAGAGTTTCTCACCCTTAAGCAATATTCACTAAGTGTTCATGAGTATGGGTTGAAGTTCACCCAACTATCCCGTTATGCTCCGGAGATGGTTGTGGATATGAGGAGTATAATGAGTTTGTTTATTAATGGGATGTTTTATTTGTCGAGTAAGGAAGGTAAGGCTGCAATGCTAATAGGTGACATGGATATAGAAAGGTTGATGGTCTATGTGCAGTAGGTTGAGGAAGAGAAGTTGAGGGATAAGGATGAATTCAAAAATAAGAAGGCTAAGACGTTAGGGAATGAGTCCGGGCAGCAAAGAAATAATGTGAACCGGTCTTCTTTCCAACAAAAGCAAAAGGGACCTTCTCCATCATCTACTAGTGCACTGCACCCAGAAGCAAATGTGAGTACAATAGTCAGAATTCACAGCACTTCAGGGCTAGACTTGCCCAATCTCAGGGTAGTGTGGCACAAGGAGGTAGCTGGGCTCATGCATGTGCTAAGTGTGGTAGAACCCACCCAGGTAAGTCTCGCGATGGCTCCACAGGTTGTTTCAAGTGTGGACAAGAGGGTCACTTCATGAAAGAGTGCCTTAAGAACCGCTAAGGTAATGTGAATCAGGGTAATAGATCCCAATCTTCATCAGTTGCTCCACCAGACAAGGCTGCACCTAGAGGAGCTACTTCTGGTATTGGCGGAGGAGCAAACTGCCTTTATGCGATCACTAGTCGTCAAGAGCAAGAGAATTCTCCAGATGTTGTCACTGGTATGATCAAAGTCTTTACTCTTGATGTTTATGCTTTGTTATACCCAGGAACAAGTTTATCTTTTGTGACTTCTTATGTTGCAAATAATTTTGATGTTCTTCTTAAGAAACTTTGTGAACCCTTTTGTGTTTCTACACCTATTGGGGAGTTTATTCTAGCTGAGCGAGTATATCGTGATTGTGTCATTTCCATTAATCACAAGAACACCATGGCTGATTTAGTTGAGTTAGACATGGTAGATTTCAGTGTCATTCTTGGTATGGATTGGCTTCATGCTTGTTATGCCTCCATTGATTGTAGAACTCGAGTTGTTAGGTTTCAAATTCCTAATGTGCCAGTTATAGAGTGGAGTAGTAGTTCAGCAGTGCCTAAGGGTCGTTTCATTTAGTACCTTAAGGTGAGAAAGTTAGTTTCCAAGGGGTGTTTCTATCACTTAGTTTGAGTCAATGACTTTAGTGTTGAGATACCTATTATGGAGTCAGTTTCTGTAGTAACAGAGTTTCCAGAAGTCTTTTCGGATGATCTTCCCGGAGTCCCTCCTGAGAGAGAAATAGACTTCGGTATAGATATTCTTCCAGATACTCGTCATAGATCTATTACGCCATATAGAATGGCACCAGCAGAGTTGAAAGAGCTAAAAGAGTAGTTGAAATATCTCCTAGATAAGGTCTTTATTTGACCAAGTGTCTCACATTGGGGCGCTCCGATCTTATTTGTGAGAAAGAAAGATGGTTCCCTTAGGATATGTATAGATTACCACCAGTTGAACAAGGTTACCATCAAGAATAAGTATCCTCTTCCGAGAATTGATGATCTTTTCGATCAGCTTCAGGGTGCTACTTGTTTCTCTAAGATAGACTTAGATCAGGCTACCATCAGTTGAGGGTAAGGGAATGTGATATTCCAAAGACAACATTCAGGACTCGTTATGGTCATTATGAGTTGTTAGTTATGTCCTTTGGTTTGACCAATGCGCCTCCAATATTCATGGACCTTATGAATAGTGTATTCAAGCCTTATTTAGATATGTTATTATTGTGTTCATTGATGACATACTAATCTCTTCAAGGAATGAAGAAGATCATGCTAGTCATCTCAGAATAGTTCTCGAAACTTTAAAGGATATAGAGTTATATGCCAAGTTCTCTAAGTGTGAGGTTTGGCTTAAGTCTATGGCATTCTTAGGCCACATTGTGTCTGGAGTGGGCATTAAAGTTGATACTCAGAAAATAGAGTTAGTGCAGAATTGGCCTAAACCCACATCTCCAACTGATATTAGGAGTTTCTTGGGTTTGGTTGCATATTATAGAACTAAGTATTCCCAAGAGTTAAACATGTTTTCACATTTGAGCAAGAAGGGAAACACTGATTTCTTAGAAGAGCTTTTAAGCTAAGTTTTGAGTAATTATCTCAAACCAAAGAAAAAAGTTTTGTTTTAAAAACATATGAGCTAAGTATATTTTGGGAGTAGTATTGAGCATCGATATGAGGATGCGAGTTCATAATAACTCAAGTCTCCATAAACCATGTAGCCATCACGGGTAGTAAAGGATCATAGTTTTTACATGATTCCTTAAGTGCTTTTTAGCATAGACTAGTGAATCCACTTAGTTAAGGTGTTCTTTATGACGGTAAAGTAAAGGATAGTTCGGGAAGCGTAGGCAAGATGCTGAATCACCACTTAGGTTCATAGTGGTGGTTGTCGGTTAGGGAATCTCCCACAGTATTATATTACTTTATTTTATGAGTAAGTTGAGTTGTTATCGCATTTCTTTAACAACTGAGTTGCTTTATATTGTTGTAAAAAGATTTCTATATATTGCATGTGTATTATTGCTTTATATTGAGTTAAGTTATTCATGAGTTGAGTAAAGCCAAGGTAAGTGTTCCTTTCAGATTCTTTTCAAGCTTACGTTATGTTTTAGTATTCCCCTCGCATACTCGTACATTCAATGTACTGATGCCATTTGGTCTGGATCATTTTATGACGCAGACATAGGAAATTAGGATCAACATTCAGGGCCCCGTTGATCCAGTTGAGCATTCAGAGTCAGTTGGTGAGCCTTCTTGCTTTTCGGAGGACTTCTTCTACTTTGGTTTCTAGTATTTCAGTCCTTAGGATGATCGGGGGTCTTGTCCCGACATCCCTCCTTGTTTTAGAGGCTTCATAGACAGTTAGTAATTTAACTGTCTTTACATTATTATTTCATATGTTAAGACTTGAGTTGCCATTTCGGCCAAGTTGAATGTTTGACCTGTAAACGTTTTAAGTTATTATATTAAACAGTTGAGTAGAAGTGCATTTGATCATTGTAATAATGTTTAGAGTCTTTCGCTGAGTAAGTAAGCCAGGCCAAGGGTTCGCTTGGGGACAACAATGGTTCTCGAGTGCCAGTCCTGTTCAGGGTGTAGGCGTGTGACATTTTCATCTGCAGCTGCTCGCCGGAGCAGGTTGCTGGTCGGAGTAGCTGGAGTTGCTGTCTTTGTCCCCTTCGCTGTTGGCTGCCGGTGAAGAGATGAGAGAAAGAAGAGGGAGAGGGCGAGAGAGGCGTCGTCCGTCTGGGAGACGACTGCTTGTCATTTCTCGCTAGAAAAGGAGCAAATGAGATAGGGGAGAATAGGGGGGGGGGTCTCCGAAGCTGTCTTTGCCAATGCCATTGTTTTTGCTGCCGCTGGAGGAGAAAATCGAAAAAGAGAGAGGGAGGGGTGTGGCGGATTTGGAGAGGAGAAGAGGAGAATGAAGAAAATTAAGGGTTGGGGTCTTTTGATAGTTTAAAAGGAAAGACAAAGTTGATTTGATCTTGACCGTTGATTAAATTCGGATTAAGGGTATGGATTGAAGCTTGTAAATTGAATCAAATGATGAACGACTGAGATCGAATCACAGGTTTTAAGAATTGCATTAAAATATGAAATTAGTTATAATTGCAATGAATAAAGGGCTAAAATTACAACTAAATTGAAATAAGTAGCTAAAATTGAAATGAATTGAATAGAAAGTGTGGCTATGAATTAAATAAATTGGAATGGATTAGGCTAAGATTTAACTGATTTAAGGGAAGATTAGAAAAATGCTATTCAATTAATAAAATACTATATATATTATAATATTTTCATACAAATTAAACACATCTAAGTTTTCAAATATTTAAATAAATAAGTAGAGTAATTATTTCGAGTTTAAATATCGATAAATATAATAATAAAAATAATTTAGTATAATATTTTTATAAATTATGAATACTAAAATATTTAATTTTTGAAAAAATCGATTAAAATTTTAAACCCGAAATATGTTTTAAAAATACGTATTTAATTGAATAGCACTTCTGAAAGGGTTATAGGTCGGTCAAAATTGGGTGTCAACCACTACGTATCATTCCAAAAGTATGATATATTTTATTAAAAACTTATCTTTTGATCTTACAAATTATATTTTTCTTGTCTGTTATGTATCGTCCCATAAGTATGATATATTTTATTAAAAAAATTTGTGAATTAAGAATTGCATCTGAAAACAAGATATTTTTTATCTTACAAATTTTGACGAAATAATTTTGTGAATTAAAAATTGTATTTGAAAACGAGATGCAACTTATAGATGACTATGGATAATAATGATGAGTCTGTATAATAAATATATGTTAAATTCACAAACGACCTTTATAAGGTTTGATTATGATATTTTATCTCCTAAAAAAAATTACAAAAATAACTTCCATTCATTTGACAATAACTTTTTGGACAAAATTGTCCTCCTAACTTATAGACATCAAATATTTTTCATTGTGATATTTTTTTTTTAAGAATAAGGCGATATTTTTTTTTTAAGAACAGTGAGAAATTGTTGAGGTCCAAATACTCAACTCCAATTCTCGTAATCGCGGCTTAGCATGAGGTAACATCCTCCTCTTTTTATTTTTTCTTCTTTGATTATATAATTTGTTTTGCTTAAATTATCACTAATTTTTTGAGTTAGAATTTTGTTTATGATTTATGTGTTGTTATTGTGTCTCTTTCTCTAAATAAACGTACTTATTTTGTCACGACTCGAGCCTATATCCCGAACGTAACACGACCTACAAGACTCCGAAGAGCCTCATACAAGCCTCATAACATTCATAACATAAGACATATGAAATAGTGTGGAATTTAAAACTTTTCTTTAAATCCATTCAATCGAAAAACATCATTAAAAACAGCGGAAGTCTACTTGTCTCACATGGCCATCTAAAAACATCTTGAGTCAAAACTAGGGTCACGACCCTTACAATAGAAAGTCTAATAAGTGTCTAGTACAATGAAGAAATGAAATGACAATAAAGCACTTGCCCTCGGATCCATGAGGACATACCACAAACTTGATGAATAGTCAACTCAAGCTTGAACTAGTAGAAATGAACTCAATTGCCGGAACCTACACTTTGTAGAAAAATAGAAGAAATATGGGTTAGCACACAAAAATGTACTAAGTATGATAGCAATGCAAAAATTGTGCTTAAAAAGTACATTTTGGTTAAAAACCATGCTATATGCCAATTTTGAGAAACATCAGGAACTTTAGTATAAAAGGCATAAGATACAAACATAATCAACATATAAGACATTACATCACATTAGGACCATCACCTTAGATAACCCTAAGCTATACTTGTGCAATGTAAGAATAGCATCCCATACTACTATTCCTACTAAGTACCACTTTAAGACCACCTTAGATGAACTTACCATTTGTCATACTCATCTTTAGTCAATACTCATGCATAAGGAACATATACATTTCATTAGTCATGACAAGGAAAGTAACTCATAATACAATCCAAGTAAAGCATACATTATTACATTAAGCATTTAAGTCAACATTCTCATTTAGCCTCATTATAAGCACATTCATTTTATTTAACAATATGACATTGAGAAACACACCATAGACCTGTCAAAGTCTACTCGTGCAATACATGAATCACATCCCATACTACCACCCACACTTCATAGAACTTCTTGAGTAACCATAGTACCTAACTCATATCCTTGATCATAAGACATTATACATAAAGGAACACACCATGACTACTCTCAAAGTCTACTTGTGCAATGCATGGATGAAGCCCCATACCCCCACCTACACTAAGTAGTGCATTCTTGAGAAGCCATAGTTCCTACATGCCTAAGGTAGGGCCGTTAACATTTAGCTTAGGTGGATCCACTACCTATAAACCTATGTGGGCACATAGTTATGGGATAGGGAGATTGCTACTAGATACCCCGCCTCAACTCACGTGAGGGCATCCATCTCAAGAGATTGCTACTAGAAACCCCGCCTCAACTCATGTGAGAGCTTTCATCTCATATTGCTATCTACTCGGTGCTTAGCAATATTCCCCACAGAGTACTTGACATTCATTACTTTAGTTCATTATTATGGGAATACGAGATTGTTACTAGATACCCCGCCTCAACTCACGTATGAGTATCCATCTCAATCCCAACATTCATTCATTAGATAACTAATAGATTCAAAGATGAGAATAGCCTTTCAACTAAGAATCCCCATATTGTGAGAAAGTCCTTTCACAACATGTCATTATCATTCATTAGTGTACAATTGAGAATAACCTTTCAATCAACACATCATCATTAACATAATCATAGAAACTTCATTCATTCTTCATTCATGAGTGTGTATATGTGAGAATAACCTTTCACATATATTATCATCATTCATAAGTGTTAAATTGAGAATAACCTTTCAATAATAACACAATTGCATTCTAGACAAGATCACATTACTTTCATTGAAATAACAAAGCATAGACATAATTCTCATAGTCATGTATAGGTTATTCATTCATAGCCCTTCAAGAACCCTAGATCACAATTCATGATTCACATCTTGCATCACTATTATATACATGTATATTCACATATTTCAATTAGATTAACTACTACATGCATAATTTCATCACAATCCAGCCACATCAATGATCACCCACACTTTGAGATCCAATTTGACAAAATAGGGTAATTCATGGATTCATAGATAATTCATCATAAAAATAGTAGTAATTCATCAAATTGATCATAATATAAGACAATAAACACTTTGAAATCGTTTTGAAAGTGAATCTATGCCATGGATTGAAAACCCTAGGTTTTTGGAGAATTTCAACTTTGAGAATAGAGGTTTGAAGGGACTCCTTGGATGGAACTTAACCAAGGATGAATACTACCATACCTTATGAATATTTCCTCACTAAATTGAAGAGAAAGATGAACTCTTGAGCTCCAAACCTTACCCTGGTCTTCTTTGAGTTTATGATATTCCCCACTCGTCCGAGCTTTTGTAGGCCGAAGCAAATACTTAGACGAGAAGAAGTCAAAGCAAAAGTCAAAACAAGAAGGACAAAGAAGTATCTTCCTCTGCCTTCCTCTTGTAATTGACCCTTTCTTTTCTGGTACGCTTATCCATCCGTCAGATTGACATCCAGTCGGGTGAGCGATAACGACACCTTTTTACTAATAGATCTGCCGCCGCTAGTATAACAAAAAAAAGCACATAAGGATCCATAATATTCAAATATACTGATCATTTATCATGATCATATAAAGCCCGGACTTCTTCTTCTCCAATGGAGGTTTCTATAGAGAGAAATATTTGGGAGGGGAGGTGGTTTCTATTTTTGAGTTTTGGAAATAATGAGTTGTAAAAGGTGTTTAATAGTTTAAAAAGCCTTAAATAAGTGAAATAAAATAATATAAACCGTCCATGTCCATAACTAATTAATTAGGAATTTACTAAGTTGCCTCTCGCTTGGCCGAGATTGGGCAGTTTCCAGGTGAGACCTACGCTCACCAACCCACAGACCGTGAGTGCGGTGACGCCCGGTACTGCACGCCCGTGGTTTGGTTTAGGAACCCCTCATTTGGGGACTTGACCTACGGATGGGTTCTAAGGGCATGGATGGACCTACGGGGCGTAGGTCCCATTCGTAGGTCCTCATTTTTTGACAGCTTTTGGCTAATTGGGGTTAGGCTTTAGGGTCCTCCTCAAGGACCCTTGGTTGGTCCTTGGGGAGTCGTACCTTGACATTTAACCCCTAAACCCCTCAACCTAAGCTCGGGAACTCATTTTACAACATAATACCTCACATCAACTCAACAACACACTCGTTAGGCTCTAGTTTCACCTACTCGTTTTCTGAGGTGTTACATATTTGATTTTGCTACCAATTTTTGTACAATAAAATTCAAAATCATGTTATAAGAAAAATCATTGGAAAGAGTTTTTGAGTTTTATGATTTGTTTTGTTTGAATTATCAATGGTCTTTTTGGGTTAGTGCTTGTTTATGATATTTGTGTTATTATTATAACTCTTTTTTTTTGAATAGATGTGCATGTCTTTATCTTAATTTCTGATCTTTGCACAATCTAATTTAAAATTCTTTATAAGAAAATGAATTGGAAAGAGCTTCTAATGCTTGAGGGTTCTGTATCGCTCTTTCTTTCGATTAACATGCTTATGATATTGTTGTTCCTCCTTGTGTATTGTTACTGTTGATTTCAAGATTGACTATTTTTCATTGTAAAGTTGATATTCACGAGTGTAAATTGCAGAGTTAAGTCTTTGTTTATGCAATCTGAAGCATGAGTTATCTCTTTGTTAGAGCCACATTGAGTCTGCTAAAGTGTTGAATGCATTGATTTGTAGAATAACCCATCTAGAGTTTAAGAAAAAGATTTAAACATTTAATAATATTTTTAATTATCATCCTTGTTTTTTTTAATCATTTACTCTTTAGAATGATCAATATGATTTTTTTTTGAATTTTAATATATTTATCTTACTATGAGAACCACTAATTGATAATAAATGCTCATATATTAAACTATTCATAAGTGTTTACTATTTTTAAGTAACTCTTCTTATTCATTTTCATGAGTTGAATTGTTTTTTTTTTATGAAATGGATAACTTTATGACGTAGTTGGAGAGAGAAACATGATACTTTTATTTTGTCAAAAAATACATAAATGATATCTAAAAAAATAATTTATTCTGTAATACTTGAAATATCTTATTGTCTATAAATAGTTATCAATAGGAAAAGTTTAATTTGAAAATTTAATTGTTATATTTTCTCCAATCATTCACAAAATAACAAAAACCGTATTTTATATTTCCTTAGGTGGATGATTGAAAAATAAAGTATATTGAACAAGAAAATAATATTCAACAACAAAATGAGGGTCAAACAATGGATCATATTAATGGTAATGAACGATTGATCGCTAGTAAGCAAACAATAGTGATTCAACTTTTTACTCATATAATAACAACTGGAGAAAATTGGACAATCATCCAAAATTAGGAGGGTATGAAAAGAAAAAAATGATTAATATTGAAATTGACATTCTGTAACCCCTTTATGGATGAGATAAACGTGAGATTAATTTTTTTTGACGAAGAATATTTGAAGAGTGTATGCGAATATTCTGTTACACACAACATACAATTCAAGATTGTTAAATTTAGCAAAATAAGATATTGATTGAGTTATCTGGATAACACTTGCATTTGGAGTTTTCTTGCTTTAAGGATAAAATATTTTTTACTTTTTCAGGTTCATAAATATGAAAATAAATACAATTTCTCTTTTTCTTTTGGTTTCCCACCCGGTGTTCGGTACCCACATTGGAGCCCGACTAAATCCGGATTCGCGCCTGGAAGTCCCAGATTGGGGGGAGGGGGTAAAGTTCTCCCTAACAAAGGCGACTATGTAACCAAGGGGGCTCGAACCTGAGACCTCTTGGTTAAAGATGGAGGAGTACTTACCACTCCACCACAACTCTATTGACTTTATAAAATTTAACCAAAGAAATGCAACATCAAAACTGATATGTGACCATCCTAGAACTTGTACAAAATTCAAAAATGTAATCACATCAAATTTTATGATAGAAAATGGAAAAGTGATATAAAATAGACACAACCTACCACAAAGGATGACGTAAAATACAATACGCTTATGTTGTGATAAAAGATGCTCCAAAAGTAAAGTACATTATATTGTCATTGTATCTCCATATGATGAAAGAAATAAATACTGACAGTACACAAATATTAAGAGGGATGATATAAACTTGTATACATACTGTAACTATTACAAATTAAGTTCTAGCCACAATGCTTTAAATTTGCATACATCTTCTTTTGAAATAAAATCAAACTTCCTTATATGAAGAATAGAACTGAAAAAGAAAACTTTCTGAAGAATAACTTCTTCTTTTTTGTTACATTTTCATTGAGAAAATGGTCTAAAGCCCCCCAACCTATATTCGAAATCCCAACTACACACTCTAACTTCACGGGTGTCCTATTACCCCCTGAACTTCATATTTCTCTATTTTCTACACACTTAAACACTGACCTTTCATAGGAGGTGAGAACACCTCCTCTAGGCGCGTTAGAAGGTGAGAACACCTTAAATTTTGACGAAAATTTTCTCTTTCTCCAACGGTCATCTTCCCTACCATTAAATAAACCATTGTTTCTTTTTTCCCCACCATTAACCCTTGTTCCTTTTATAAAAAAAATCACGACTTTCTCTCAAAAATAAGTAGGGTTTAGTTGTTTATATTCATTTCTACTTCAAATCTTGAATTTAGGGTTTGTAATCTGCTCTAATTTCTTATTTAGGTCTCTAATTTGAATTTTGAATTTTCTTGAAATTCATCAAAAATGGCAAATAAAAACTTGAATAAGCTTTGTATGGATGAATCAGCTCAATGCTCAACGTTGTAGTAAGATGCAAACATAAAATTTGTTGAATTTGCAAACTTCTTGGTCGAAATTAAATCCGAGAAGAAGATTTTGGTCTTGTCCATGCTATGGTGTATGTGTTTTTCCTTGTATTCTTGCTACACAACAAAATCCTTCGATCATCACCAGAAATGCATATGCAAATGGAGAAGGAGATGAAAAGGAGAAGGGATGATTTTTGGGTTTTTCACGTTTTAGGAGGGAAATGGGGGGAAAACAAGAATTGGGAGTTGAAGAGGTGGGGGACCCGGATCGTGCAATCACGTTGGACTATGTATTTGGTTTATGTGTTGAGGTCAGCGTTTAAGTGTGTATAAAATAGAGAAATATGATGCTCGGGAGGGGGGGGGTAATAAGACACCGTAAAGTTGGAGTGTATAGTTGGGATTTTAGGTATAGGTGGGGGGGGGGGGGGTTAGACCATTTTCTCCATTTTCATTTGAAAGTAAAAAAAAATGTGGATTTAATATTTCTTGTGCAAGAGTAGAGAATATGCACTAATACTAAACATGGCGACACATGTTCTAATATATAGAAACTTTTAGATACTTCTCTTACAAAAATAGCTTTGGGTGTTATTACTTGTTCTATGCCACTGAAATTGGTTGTTTCCCTTACTGTCTGAATATATAACTTATAGGTTGTTGATGAGTGGTAAATTTTTACTCATTTGAGGCTTTTTTAATTCAACAATTAGTATATGTAATGCCTATTTATGTCATATTCTGATGATATTTTGATGTTTTGCAACTATGAAGGATAAAGGACAAGGCAATGATGAATCTATGAAAAAAGAGGTCAAAAATATTGAAAAAAATGTAACCTCCTAGCTGAGAGTCGCCTAACCAAAAGGGTGGGTCGCCCAATAGGTAGTACCTCACCTAAAGTGACAATGTTCATGATGAAAAATATTCAAGACATGTCAGTGAACCAAAATAAAAATGGCGATTCGTCGAAGTGATTGGGCAAGTTAGAAGTTTCATCGCCGAATGTAACAACCTTCTTTGTTAAAATAAAGATTGAATGTGTGAACAAGGTGGTAATTGGTGATCTGTCGAATGTGAAAGGCTGACTCGAAGCCTGGAGCAAAGAAAGGGCGAGTTAAAGAGAAAACGATGATTCACTGAATGTGCTTGGCGTTCCCAACTAATATTGTTGAATTGGTCGCACATGATTGTACTGATATTTGGAAAACTATAAATAGCCCAAAGGAGAGAGAAAATGAATGAGATACTTAATTAATCTTTTGTATTTAAAATTTAGCTTGAGAACTTTTACCCATTGAGAAATATACTTATTAGTTTTTGGGGTTTTTGAACAATTTTATAATTGACATTTGCGGGTTCAAATCGAAGTGGGTGTTGAAGATTATTGTTTAATTTGAACTCTCTAAAACTCTTATTCTAGGGGTGTCATGCCCCGAGCCTACACCCTGGGAGGGATTGGCACTTGAAGACCATTGCTGGCCCCAAGTGAACTTTTGGCTTGACTTACTTAACTCAGCGGAAGACAATATTCATATCTATAATGATCAATGAACTTAACTGAACTGAATAATAAAATAACTGAGAATGTTTTGAAGAATAAACACTCAACTTGGCCAAAAGTGGCAACCCAAGTCTTAACAATAAGAAATGATAATGAAAAGACTCAAAGGACTAACATTTGACTATCTATGAAGCCTCTAAAACAACCGAGATGGATGTCGGGACAACCCCACAACATCCTAATTAACTAACTAGAAAGCAATGAAAAAGAGTCCTCTGGAATGCAAAAAGGCTCACCAACAGACTTTGAACTGCTCACTGGATCAACGATGTGCCAGATGCCGAACCTAGTTACCTGTGTCTGCATCATAATAAGATGCAGGCCAAGTGGCATCAGTACGTTGAATGTACGAGTATGCGAGTTGGAATGCTAACAAACATAGGCTTGAAAGGGAATCTGAAAGAAACACTTACCTTGACTCTTCTCAACTCATGAATACTTACTGAACTCATTTCAATATAAAGTAGTTTAAAACAAGTGCAATATAAAGAAAAGTTGTTTAAAAACAATATGTCAAGTCTGTGTATATACAAGGATACAATAACTCTGAAATGTATGTAGAAATACAATATACTGATGTATATAAAAGTACAATGACTTCTGTGGGAGTTTCTCTAACCTACAATCATCACATAAGAACTATAGTGATGATACAACGATCTACTTCACGCTGCCAGTGCATCCTATACCTGGCCAAAGATATAGGACCTGAACTACTAAGTGGATCCACTAGTCTATTGTGAAAAGGGTTCATCTAAAAAGTATGACCCTTTTCTACCCATGGTAGCTACATGGTTTTATGGAGGAGTGAGTTATCTGAACTCATGTTCGCCCCCAATTCGGTGCTCAATACTACTCTCAAAATATACTAGCTCTTATATTTAAAAACATACTTCTTCTGTGATTTGAGATTAGTGCTCAAAACTTAGCTCAAAGGCTATTTTGGAAATCAAAGTTTCCCCTCTTGCTTCATTTAGAAAACGATTACTTTTTTCTGAAAACTAGCCCAAAGGCTCTTTGGAAATCTCAGTTTCCAATCTTATTTAAATGTGAAAACATTTAAAATCTCTTTGGGAATACTTAGTCCCCATATTCTTTTGAAGAAATGAACTTCAATCTATACTCTTACTCTTTACTCAACTTGAACTTTGTGTGTTAAAACAAGGTTAAAAGAATTTGCAAAAGACTTCTTGAAAAGACTCTGAAAACTTTCTAGACTTGGCTCTTGACTTTCCTTGAATTTAAATTTATAGATTCAAGGTTATGATACATGTTTATGGATGATTTCTAGGTGTGTAGAAGTCATTTATAGTAGTTATAATTAATGGAAAGTGTTAAGACACTTTAGAATAACTTAAATAGGCTAACAATGAAAAATTGGTGAAAAGCACCGATCCGAGAGCATCCCTGGCGCGCCATGCCAGGCCCCAACTTACTGGAGCTTGTTTTGGGCGCACTGCAGGCACGCCGCCCCAGCCTCCTGGTGCTATGGGGGCACAACGCGCCTGGCCTTCCCCAGGTGCGTCTGATGAATTTTCAACTCGTTTTCAAATCCTAAATCGTTTCAATCTGATTCTTTTTCCCAAATTCACCTTAGATTCATGTACCTAACTTATATGCACAAAAATCTAACCCAAACAACTCAAGGAAACAACACTTAATCATCAAGAAACTCCTTAATCCCAACTCATATTCAAGAACGAAATCAATTCAAGAACAACTATCCAGAACATCAATTTCTCAATCTTTTTAGGACGAAAATACACTGAATTAAACATGCTTGGCGCGTGGGTGAACTAACCCAACTCTATGTGATCTCACATACTTTGTAGGGATCACCCCCGACGAATTTCCACAAGCCAAACTTTGATGATCTTGAACGTTCTTGTTTCTTCTTCTCCTTTCTGCTTAGCCCTAGCGTGAAATCCCAAATTCTAAAACTGACTAAAATCTGATTTGACCCATATTAAATTCCTAAAAACGGATTAAAATAATAGGGCAATAAAAAGACTAAAATACCCCTTAAAATTCCGGATTGGACATTTCCTTAATCCAACAGCCCAACTTCTAAAGGGAGAAAACTCACTTATCCGAACTCGGAATCGCGCAAACTTGGCGGCGTTGGAAAGATCATTCCAAGAGCTTTCCAACCATATCTGGAAATACACCTAAATCATCCTAAGATGGGAGTTATTGTCGTTTGAAGTTGACCAAAAACTCACTTTAACTTAAAATTTTTTCCAAATTTCCTTTTACTTTCCAAAAATGACTATTTCCAGATTTTAAACTTATTTCTAGTTCTTTCTAGCTGTGAGATGTAACAATATCTCCCCCTTGGGAACATTCGTCCCCGAATGAGATAACTCTTTCTAGGCTTAGTGTGTAACTTCAAATTCACACACCCAACAAGTAAATGCAATCAATCAACATGCTCACTCATCATTTAAAGAGCACTAAGAAGAGAATTAATACCTTAATCTGCACTTTCTTCGGATTCAAAGAGATGTGGTTATCTTTTCTTCATATCCTCCTCAGCTTCGCAAGTAGTTTCCCCAACAAATTGGTTCCTCCAAAGGACTTTGACTGATGCTACCTCCTTTGTTCTCAACTTGCGAACTTGGTGATCTAGAATCTGAACATGAATCTCCTCATAAGATAAGCTATCCTTGATCCTAATATTTTTAGTTGGTATGATCAATGAAGGATCTCCTATGCACTTCTTCAACATGGAGACGTGAAATACCAGATGAACAACTGCTAACTCTTGTGGTAGATCCAACTCATAAGCTACACTACCAATCCTTTTGGCTATGCAATAAGGTCCAATATATCGAGGACTAAGCTTCCCCTTCTTACCAAACCTCATATCACCCTTCATGGGTGAAACTTTCAAATACACCCAATCATAGACTTCGAACTCTAACGCCCTTCTCCTAAGATTAGTGTAGGATTTTTGACGACTCTGTGCCGTTTTCAATCCTTCTTGAATACTTTCACCTTCTCCATAGCTTTGTGAACTAAATCTGGTCGTATCAACCCAGCTTCACTAACTTCAAACCATCCAATAGGAAATCTGCATCTTCTCCCATAAAGAGCTTCATAAGGATCCATTTGGATGCTAGAGTGGTAACTGTTGTTGTAAGCAAACTTAATGAATGGTAGGTGATCATCCCAATTCCCCTTGAAATCAATCACACAAGCTCTCAACATATCTTCTAATGTCTGAATAGTGCGCTCTGCTTGCCCATCAGTCTGAGGATGAAAGGTAGTACTTAAGTTCACCTTTGAACCCAAGCCTTTCTGAAAAGATTTCCAGAACTGCGTAGTAAATTGTTCCCCTCCGTCCAAAATAATAGAGACCGGAACCCCATGATGTCTTACCACTTCTTGAATATATAGCTTAGCATAATCTTCTGCTGAATGGGTAGTCTTTATCGGCAAAAAGTGGGCTGATTTCGTCATTCTATCAACAATCACCCAAATAGAATCATGCTGTCTGCGAGACCTTGGTAAACCTGTGATGAAATCCATATTAATCATCTCCCACTTCCATTTGGGAAGTTCTATAATCTACGCCAAACCACTGGGCCTTTAGTGCTTAATTTTCACTTGTTGGAAATTTGGACACTTAGCAACAAATTCAACAATGCCCTTCTTTATGCTATTCCACCAATGCACCTATCTCAAATCACGATACATCTTTGTGGACCTGGATGAATGGAATATCTGGAGTTATGAGCTTCCTCCATAATCCTCTCTTGGAGTCCATCCACCATAGGTACGGACAATCTACCTTGATATCTCAATACACCATCTCCCTTTTGTTCAGAAGTTAATACTTTTTGCTTATGAACATTTGCCTTCAATTCAAGCAAAATAGGGTCTTGGTCTTACTTGCCTTTTACTTCTGACACTAATGATGACTCAACCCCATTCGTCACCACTATACCTCCTTCTATGGAATCCATAAGTCTGACTCCCAGGTGTGCAAGTCTATGCACATCTTTTGCTAACTCTTTCTTATCTTCCTCAACATGGGCGGTACTACCCATAGACAACTTGCTTAAGGCATCATCAACAACATTATCCTTACCTGGGTGGTAAAGAATACTCATGTCATAATCCTTAAGTAATTCTAACCACCTCCTCCGTCTGAGATTGAGCTCCTTCTGAGTGAACACATACTGCTGGCTCTTGTGTGATCGTTGAATACATCCACATGAACACCATAAAGATAATGGCACCATATTTTCAATGTAAATACTACAACAGCCAACTCTAATTCATAGGTTGGGTAGTTCTTCTCATGAAATTTCAACTGCCTGGAGGCATAAGCTATAATTTTGCCATTATGCATTAACACACAACCCAAACCAACTCTAGATGCATCACAATAGACAACGAAGCCTTGCGTACCTTCTGGTAAGGTCAAAATTGGGGCAGTAGTTAACCTCTTTTTCAATTCCTGAAAGCTTTTCTCACAAGCCTCAGACCATTGAAGTTTCACTGTCTTCTGAGTTAACTTGGTCAAAGGGGATGAAATAGACGAGAACCCCTCTACAAACCTTCTATAATAGCCAGCCAAACCCAAGAAACTCATAATATCAATTGGAGATATGGGTCTAGGCCAATTATGCACTGCCTCAATTTTCTGAGTATCAGCTTTAATTCCCTCTCCAGACACAATATGGCCTAAGAATGCCACAGACTCAAGCCAAAATTCACACTTAGAGAATTTAGCATATAACTCTTTATCTTTCAAAGTCTGAAGAACTATTCTGAGATGACTAGCATGATCTTCTTCATTCCTTGAATAGATTAGTATGTCATCAATGTAGACGATAACAAACATATCTAAATAAGATTTGAAAACTCTATTCATAAGGTCCATGAACACTGCTGGTGCATTAGGCAAACCAAAGGACATGACCAAAAACTCGTAATGACCATATCGGGTTCTGAAAGTTGTTTTCGGAATATCACATTCCCTTACTCTTAACTGATGATAGTATGATCTGAGGTCAATTTTTGAGAAACAGGAAGCTTTGAGAAACAGGAAACACCCTGAAGCTGATCGAAAAGATCATCAATTCTCGGAAGAGGATACTTATTCTTGATGGTAACCTTGTTCAACTGATGGTAATCTATACACATCGTAAGGGAACCATCTTTCTTTCTCACAAATAAGACCGGAGCTCCCCAAGGTGAGACACTTGGTTGAATAAAGCCCTAATCTAAAAGATCCTTTAACTTATCTTTCAACTCTGCTGGAGCCATTTTGTATGGAGGAATAGATATATGACGAGTATTTGGAAGAAGATCTATACCGAAGTCTATCTCTCTTTCAGGAGGGACTCCAGGAAGATCATCAGGAAAGACTTCTGGGAACTCTTTTACTACTGGAACTGACTGAATAGGAGGTACCTCAACACTTGAGTCATTAACTCGGACTAAGTGATAGACACAACCCTTAGAAACTAACTTCCTTCCCTTAAGGTACAAAATAAAATGACCCTTAGGTACTGCTGAACTGCTTTTCCACTCTAAGACTGACTCATTTGGAAACTGAAACTGCATGAAGCCAGTCCATACCATGAATGACATCAAAATCTACCATGTCTAACTCAATCAAATCAACCATGGTACTCTTGTGATTGACGGAAATGAGATAATTATGATAGACTCTCTCTGCTAGAATAGACTCACCAACATGTGTAAAAACACTTAATGGTTCACTAAGTTGCTCAAGAATAACATCAAAGTTCATAGCAACATATGGTGTTACAAAAGATAAACTTGCTCCTGGATCTAGCAAGACATAAACAGTAAATTCAAAGACTTGAATCATACCAGTGACAACATCTGGTGAATCCTCTTGCTCTTGACGACTGTTGATAGCATATAAGCGGTTTGTTCCTCTGCGAATATCGGAAGTAGACCCTCTAGGTGCAGTTCTGTCTGGTGGAGCAATTGAAGAAGACTGGGTTCTATTGCCCCCATTACCGCTTCCCTGCTTGCTCTTTGGACACTCTCACATGAAATTCCCACTCTGACCACACTTGAAACAACCAGTGGAGCCCTCACGACAAATACCTGAATGGTTCCTACCACACTTGGCGCATTCAAAAGGCTTACTACCCTCTTGTGTCACGCTACCCTGAGAATAAGCAGGTTTAGCTCTGAAGTTCTGATTATTGTACTCACCTTTGTTCTTAGGTGCAGGTGCACTGGCAGATGATGGAGCAGGGCCCTTCTGTTTCTGTTGGAAGGATGACCGGTTGGCATTACTTTTCTGTTGCTCGAACTCATTCTCTGTCTTAGCCCTCTTGTTATTGAATTCCTCCCTATCCCTTAGCTTCTCTTCCTCTACTTGCTGGACATAGACCATCAACCTCGAAATGTCTATGTTCCCAATAAGCATTGCTGCCCGGTCCTCTTTCCTTGATAGACGGGATAACCCAACAACAAACAGACTCATCCTACTCCTCATGTCCACAACTATTTCCGGAGCATAGCGATATAGTTGGGTGAATTTCAACCCATACTCATGAACGCTTAGAGAATCCTGCTTTAGTGTGAGGAAATCATGTACCTTGGCCTCTTTCAGTTCTCGGGGAAAGAAACGTCCCAAGAAAGCCTCTTCAAAACAGGCCCAACTCGCAGGTGGTGCATCCTCAGCTCTACCCCCTTTCCACTGGTCAAACCAAGTTTAGAAACATATTTCATCTGATATGCAGCTAGCTCAACTCTCACAGTGTCAGTAACATGCATCACATCGAACACCTTGTTCAGTTCATCAACAAAGTTCTCCAGATCCTCAGACGTGCTTAAACCAATGAAACTTGGAGTATTCATCCTCAAGAACTCACGAATCCTTGAAGTGTCAGCCTCTTCATGTCGAGCTCCTCTCTGCTGCCCAGCTTGGTTGGGCACAACTTGACTGATCATCCTTATAGCCTCTCTGAACTCAACATTAGTCACTTCCCCTTGAGGTTGCACTTCAGGTGCATTGGGTAACTCTTGTTCCTCAACATTTCTCCAAGTTGGACAACCTCTGACTGCTCTTCGTGGAGGCACGATTATCTGAAACACGCGCAAGCACGAATTAGAGGGAAACTTTTAGAGATTAAACTCTAAAGCACGAAATGAGTGTGAAAAAATTGAGGTAGTTCCTAAATGTTGCAGCCTCCTAATTATAGATGTGGCGCGCTTCACACCGATAACTAGGACTCTAAAGACACGACTTCATAGACTTCCTAGGACTCCTGAACTCTGTGCTCTGATACCAAGTTTGTCACGCCCCGAGAGTACACCCTGAGCGGGACTGGCACTTGAATACTAACATATGACTATCTATGAAGCCTCTAAGACAACTGAGATGGATGTTGGGACAACCCCACAACATCCTAATGAACTAACTAGAAAGCAATGAAAAGGAATCCTCTGGAATGCAAAGAGGCTCACCAACAGACTTTGAACTGCTTACAGGATTAACGATGTGCCGGATACCGATCCTAGTTACCTGTGTCTGCATCATAATAAGATGCAGGCCAACTGGCATCAGTACATTGAATGTACGAGTATGCGAGTTGGAATGCTAACAAACATAGGCTGAAAGGGAATCTGAAAGAAACACTTACCTTGGCTCTTCTCAACTCATGAATACTTACTGAACTCATTTCAATATAAAGCAGTTTAAAACAAGTGCAATATAAAGAAAAGTTATTTAAAACATGATGTCAACTCTGTGTATAGACAAGGATACAACAACTCTAAAATGTATGTAGAAATACAATATACTGATGTATATAAAAATATAATAACTTCTGTGGGAGTTCCTCTAACCGACAACCATCACATAAGAGCTATAGTGATGATACAACGATCCACCTCACGCTGCCAGCGCATCCTATACCTGGCCAAAGATATAGGACCTGAACTACTAAGTGGATCAACTAGTCTATTGTGAAAAAGGTTCATCTAAAAAGTATGACCTTTTTCTACCCATGGTGGCTACATGGTTTTATGGAGACGTGAGTTATCTGAACTCATGTTCACCCCCAATTTAGTGCTCAATACTACTCTCAAAATATACTAGCTCTTATGTTTAAAAACATACTTCTTCTGTGATTTGAGATTAGTGCTCAAAACTTAGCTCAAAGGCTATTTTGGAAATCAAAGTTTCCCCTCTTGCTTCATTTAGAAAACGATTACTGTTTTTTGAAAACTAGCCCGAAAGCTCTTTGGAAATATCAGTTTCTGATCTTATTTAAATGTGAAAACATTTAAAATCTCTTTGGGAATACTTAGTCCCCATATTCTTTTGAAGAAATGAACTTCAATCTATACTCTTACTCTTTACTCAACTTGAACTTTAAGTCTTAAAACAAGATTAAAAGCATTTGCAGAAGACTTCTTGAAAAGATTCTGAAACTTTCCAGACTTGGCTCTTGGCTTTCCTTGAATTTGAATTTATGGATTCAAGGTTATAATTCTTGTTTATGGATGATTTCTAGGTGTTTAGAAGTCATTTAGAGTAGTTAGAATCAATGGAAAGTGTTTGGACACTTTAGAATAACTTAAATAGGCTAACGACGAAAAATTGGTGAAAAACACCGATCCGGGGGCGTCCCTGGCCCACCGCGCCAGGCTCCAACTTCTGGGGCTTATTTTGGGTGCATTGCAGGCTCGCCGCCCCAGCCTCCTAGCGCTATGGGGGCACTACGCGCCTGGCCCTCCCAAGGTGCATCTGATGAATTTTTCAACTCATTTTCTGATCCTAAATCGTTTCAATCTGATTCTTTTTCCCAAATTTACGTTAGATTCATGTACCCAAATCATATGCACAAAAATCTAACCCAAAAAACTCAAGGAAACAACAATTAATCATCAAGAAACTCCTTAATCCCAACTCATAATCAATAACGAAATCAATTCAAGAACAACTATCAACAACATCAATTTCTCAATCTTTTTAGGACGAAAATACACTGAATTAAACACGCTTGGCGCGTGGGTGAACTAACCCAACACTATGTGATCTCACATACCTTGTAGGGATCACCCCCGACGAGTTTCCATACGCCAAACTTCGACGATCTTGAACGTTCTTGTTTCTTCTTCTCCTCTCTCCTTAGCCCAAGCGTGAAATCCCAAATTCTAAAACTTACTAAAATCTGATTTGACCCATATTAAACCCCTAAAAATGGATTAAAATAATAGGGCAATGAAAAGACTATATTACCCCTTTAAATTTCGGCAATCCCTAAGTCCCAGAATGACGTGCCACCGTAGGATTAGTCTTTATTGACTTTATGTAGTGGATCTGTAGCCCCCAGGTTCAGAAAGGGATAAATTGCAGATTTTCAGAAGATGCAAATGCCACCAACAGAGGCCACCTGCAGACCATAGGTGGGGTCCGTGGTTGGCCACCTCAACTCCACCTAGAAATTTCAGAAAGAGTCCAGAACCACGCTAGGACTTACGGACCGTAGGTGGGACCACAGTACGTGGTCCAGGTCCATGGTTCATACCCCAGTTCCCAATTCTCTGAAGCCAAATGATGAGATGACAGGACGGGCTATAGGTCCATCCACCGTCCATTGGTCAGGCCCGTCGTTGGCCCCGACAACTTTTAAGTTAAGGTCATTTTGGTCTTTTCCACTATGCATTGGACACCTAAACTATGTCGTTAACCCCTAAACTATGTAGTTTTGGTCCGTTTAAGACTAGTAACTGAATAAGAACATACCCTAAGAGATTCTGTCACCAAAATCATTCAAACTTAGAGTAAAAAGGGAAGAAATAAACAATATCTTTCTCAAGAACACGCAACAAGTTTTCTTCAGTTCCACCCCTTAAATCGAAAGATTTCTCCATGAAATTCGTCACCGGGTATGTGGAATTTCACTAGTGGGTTCCTTTCGCCCATTAGGTCCATAGAATTCAGTCAGATTTTTATTCATTTTTTTTATCGTTAGACCTAGAGTTTCTAGAAGTTAATAGAGTTATTGCGATTTAGCTGTTACAGTATCCTTAATCAGATTATCATAGTTTTGTAACATTGTTGCTTAGCTTCTTGCATGAAACTCAGAACCCTAGTTGTGTAGATTCATTTAGTTCATGAATTACATTTGCTAGGTAAGATTAAACATATATACATGCTCCAATTAAGAATGTTTCATTATCAATACTTAAATATTGCATTTTCATTTAGCATGTCTGAATATTGGGCTATTCAGTATATTTCAGTTATGTTGTATTGTACACATTTCCAGTTTGGAGAACGCTAAATACCGAGTTAGACTAGGGTCAGTCACTGATGTTTGGATAACCAAGACACAACTTCCGATGCAAGTTTCTACGATCGTACAATAGTTTAGTAACTCAACCAAGGGTTGGGATCGTTCCCAAGGGAGTGGTTTTGAGAATTAATAGAAAAATAAAATTTAGTTCTACCTAGTCATAGCTAAAGACATTAACGATTAAAAAAATTCTAAATTAAAGGGGGACACAAAAGTGTCAATTAACAATGTTTTTCACTAGTGAGTACAAAAAAACAGCAAGATAAACAATGATTTCCAAGTAATGAGAGGGGATCCTTGGGATGTGACGGGAATACGGGTTAAGCTAGATTATTGGGTACATGCTTTTGATAAAAGATTCATAGAATAATTGTGACTAGGCTAAAATTTAAAGGGGATAAGCTCTCTCTCGTACAACTTACCCCATTTCAAATGCGTTTCTCTCGGACACCCACTTGCTGCATGAAGACCAGCCTACGCCTTAACCCAGTCAGTCTCTCGAGCTGAGTGTGTTGACATGGGACTAGGGTTCACTCTCTCGAGTTGAACCTCATGTGGACCCACTTATACTGGCCATCAATCTAGTGGTCTTAGTTTTACGACCTCTCTCTCAAGCAAGATGAAAACACATAAATAAACTTGTATTTGCAACTACAAATTCATTAAATTCATCTACAACCACTACACAAAATCACATTAAAACTATGAATAAACTATCAGCAAGCAAGACCCAACAATTATCTTAACCCATATTCGCTAAATCACACCCTAAGAATTGAGCTTTTTAGCCACACATCAAGAGATAGAAATTTATACCTAAATGAGTCTGCATTCAAATGGGTATGAAGATTTAAGTCTTGTTACAGGCCAAGAATGAAGAATCCAAGAGACCCAAGTCCAAATCCTTGGAGATAAAACCCTCTTCTTCTTCAAGTCTTCAAAACCCTCAAAAAGTACTATTATATATGAAAACTATAGTAATTGTTCCCTCCTAAAACTAAAACTCTAACTAGTATTTATAGTTATCACAGATTTGTTCTACAGCAGATCGTTCGGCGTCGTTAGTCGAAATCGCCAATCAATTCGGCGATTCACCCTTTGGTGTAGTTCGTCGCCGTCTTACACCAGCCTTCAGCATCGTCGTGCTCTGGTTCTTTGGGCGGCATGGTACTGCTTCACGGAACTGCTCGGCCATACACCGACTGCTTCTTTTCACCGCCGATTTGCTCCTTTCCTTTCAGGGCACAACACACTGGAACAAAAGGCGAAAATGTGATCTATTGGCGACTCGCCAAATGGGTTCGGCGATTCACAGAGCTTCCTTTGTTCGTTCTTTTAGGTTCTTTTGCTCCTTTTTGCTCGATCGTGTCCATGCTTTCCCTCACTCTTCAAATACCTGAAACTTAAAGGTTTTCATCAGATATCGAGATAAAATAAGCATTTGAGGACACAATTTCATCAAAATATTGCCCTAAATGAGTCCAATTTGTGGACTCATCAACACCCCCAACTTAAACTTTTGCATGTCCTCAAGCAAACTCAAGTTTAGCCGTTCAAAAAGGGTGTCTCGAACAGTGCTACACAAGACTCAATCATGAATGAACATAACAAGACTCAATTTACTTACGCAAAGATCAAATGTGCACTCAAAGATTCAAGTTGTGACTCACCAATATCAACGAATCTCATGCTCACAATACTTGCTTCAAATGCAAGTTCAAGCTCAACTATAGTGTTCAAATGCCCTCACACAAAGAATGATTCCATATTCACACAATGGTTTCATAGTTTAAAGCTTCAAAATCAGATGTAACGCTCACACTCATAAAGAAGAACACATTGCATACTTTCACCCATAGGTTTGACCGTACTTTCCAATCAACATTTGCTTCAGCTCACTCAAGATAAAAAAATGTCTTTTCAAGGCTCGTAATGGGGCTGAGTGCAAAGGTATGGTCATTTAAGCTTAGTGACTTTCATCCTCATAAATATGGTAGTCACAACATTTCCTTTCCTTTTCCTTCATTATTTTCTTTAGTGCTCATAAGTCATCCTACTATACACTTTCCCATAGTGTGTTGGAAACCCCCTTTCTTTTGCACTTTATTCTGCAACTTTCTTTTTCATTATTTTCTTTTCTTTTTTTCTTTATCCTTTTTTTTTATATGGAGGGGTTTCATTTTTCTCAACATCATGGGTTAACAGAGACTTTCCTTACACTTCTTGACTTTCCCTTTTCTTCTCACCATACCCCCAACTTAGGCTTTTGGCCTAAACTGACTATTCAATTAACCATAATTCAAGAGGATTATAGGTAGTGGATTAAGAAAGGTCTAGTTTTCATCAAGTTTTTTCCAAAGAAGGGTAAGGCTCAAGGGGTGTTCAAAAGCGGTTCACACACTCACAAAGTAGGTCACAAAAGAGGTATATGTCAAATTGGCTCACACTCTTCGAAGTTGCCTAAGATCATATCAAGAGATAACATCACTTAGTTGACCGGACCAACGGGGGAAATTCTAGGATCTATCATGCATGGTTCAAAGTAAGCTCATCACACTAGGCATTGACACTACAGTCAAACCAGACTCCACACTTTCGCTAGTGTGCAGTGATCATCACAAGAGAATTTGATTTGATAAATGGCTAATCGCAATGAGATGCAAAGAGTTCACATATTGTCTATGCAATTTCATTTGGCCTCATTGTAGTCGTACATTCAGGTATGTTTGATTATGAACACTATCCAAGTCATCGGTATTGATCAAAACCGATACTTAAATTTTCAAGAGAACAACTACATTCTACACATACAAGAGGTGGCAAAAAATGTTCGAAAGGGTCAAAAATCATTTACAATTAAAAGCAAGGAGCCACAAGCTCAAACGTTCCACACAAAGCAGTGTATAACATGAATTTAGCTCAAAGCCCAATATATAAGCAAAACTAATATGCACAAAGGTGGGCCTCACCCCACCACAAATAAAAATAATTTGTCCTCAAATGCAAATAACAAAATATACAGAATGTAAAATAAAGTAAGACAGAGAGGGAGGTAAAGATGGGATCCTGTCTATGAAGTCGCTCCATCTGTCTGGGCATCAGTGCCTGATGCATAAGTCTGGACTCGGGCCTTTGTACCCGGTTCACCTCAGAAGGACCATTAGTACCAAATCCACTAGGAGCCATCAACATCTACCATGTCCTCATATCCTTGCCTTTATCTCCAGGTGGAGGTTCTAGTCTTCCCTTATTGGGAGGATATGACCCCCCTTTATTTATTGTGATATCCCGTGCTCTTTTCCGGGGTGGCATGACAATATTGGTCTTTACCATATCTTTGAGATACTCAGACTTCTCCTTGCTAGACTCAACGACATGCAAGCACAACCCCACAAGATTTAACCAATTTTAAGGAACAAATATTATGGGATTTTAACAATATAAACACTACGGGCAAGATTTTCACAGGCATAAGTGAAAAGAATGAAGATCAGAAAGGTCCAACACACATCACTAAGATAAGATCATTGCAAATGAGTACAAAATTGCTAAAAATAAATTCGGTGTTTGGAAAACCAACCTTAGATGCAGATTAAAATACTTTTGAACTGCTATGCGGCAATGTAATCCAACTCCGAGCACCAATCAACAACTCAAATACAGTAAAAACGCAAGAAATATTGAAAATACTAAGCGGGTGCAAGTTTGTGAAGGTCTAAAGTGAGGGAAAGTGTAGAGTTTGAAAGTTTAAACCTTTGGCCTTTTAAGAAACTGTTCAGTTCTCGCCCATTCGGCGACAGTCGTAGTCGCCGATCCATTCGGTGACACACATAGTGGATACTTACCTCGCCAAGTTTTACTGGACCTCCAGTTAAACTAGGGGTCCAAACGATGAACTAGATCGTAATCGCCGACCAGGTTGGTGATTCACCAATAATTTCCTAGGCATGTCAAGTTTTACAGACTTCACTTTGAAGTTGTCTTTAGTCCAACGACGGTCTAAGTCGGGGCGTTGACTTCTTCGGTGATGCACCGACTGGACCTTAGGCTCGCCAATTTGCATTTTTCACTCACTTTCCATACTTTGACCTACACAAACAACTCACCATTATTTCTTAAAGCAAAAATAAAGCGGTAAAATCTTGGGATGCCTCCCAAGAAGCGCCTTATTTAACGTCGTGGCATGACGCAACTCCTAACTCAAGTTCCATTAGTAAGGTTTGCCTCATTTTCATGAGGCCACCCCTCTTTTGGCTCTGGGTAGAGAGAAGATAACACTTGGTCCATTTGGTACCCATAGTTACCATTCATACTCATCTTTTTGGTTTTAATACAGAAACAAGCAAAACAAAACTAAGAATTAAGTTAGTAAAGCTACAATTATTAAAAACAGAAATTCTACTTAACTAAGAATTCCCAAATAACACCACTCCCCGGCAGCGACGCCATTTTGATGTTTGCGTAATCAAGACACAACTTCTAATGCAAGTGTCTACGATCGTACAATAGTTTAGTAACCCAACCAAGGGTTGGGATCGTTCCCAAGGGAGTGGTTTTGAGAATTAATAGAAAAATAAAATTTAGTTCTAACTAGTCATAGCTAAAGACATTAACGATTAAAAACATTGTAAATTAAAGGGGGACACAAGAGTATCAATTAACAATGGAGGGGTTTTGTCACTAGTGAGTAAAAAAAAACCAGCAAGATAAACAACGATTTCCAAGTAATGAGAGGGGATCCTTGGGATGTGACGGGAATACGGGTTAAGCTAGATTATTGGGTACATGCTTTTGATAGAAGATCCATAGAATAATTGAAACTAGGCTAAACTTTAAGGGGGATAAGCACTCTCTCGAGCAACTTACCCCGTTTCAAATGTGTTCCTCTCGGAAACCCATTTGCCGCATGAAGACCAGTCTACGCCTTAACCCACTCACTCTCTCTAGCTGAGTGTGTGGACATAGGACTAGGGTTCACTCTCTTGAGCTTCACCTCATGTGGACCCACTCATACTGGCCATCAATCTAGTGGTCTTAGTTTTACGACCTCTCTCTCGAGCAAGCCAAAAACACATAGCTAAAGTTGTATTTACAACTACAAATTCATTAAATTCATCCACAGCCACTAAACGAAATCACATTTAAACTACGAATATATCAGCAAGCAAGACCCAACAATTATCTTAACCCATATTTGCTAAATCACACCTCAAGAATTGGGATTTTTAGCCACACATCAAGAGATAGAAATTTATACTAAAATAAGATTGCATTCAAATGGGTATGAAGATTTAAGTCTTGTTACAGGCCAAGAATGAAGAATCCAAGAGACCCAAGTCCAAATCCTTGGAGATGAAACCATCTTCTTCTACAAGTCTTTAAAACCCTCAAAAAGTACTATTATATATGAAAACTATAATAATTGTTTGACTCTAAGTGAAAATTATAATAATTGTTCCCTCATAAAACTAAAACTCTAACTAGTATTTGTAGTTATCACAGATTTGTTCTGCAGCGGATCGTTCGGCATCGTTAGTCGGAATCGCCGATCAACTCGGAAATTAGTCCTTTGGTGTAGTTCGTCGCCGTCTTGCACCAGCCTTCAGCATTGTCGTGCTCTGTTTCATTGGGAGGCTTGGTACTGCTTCGTGGAACTACTCGGTGATACGCCGACTGCTCTTTTTCACCACCAATTTTATCCTTTCCTTCAAGGCTCAACACATTAGAACAAAAGGCAAAAATGTGATCAATTGGTGACTCACCGAATGTGTTTGGCGATTCGCAGATCTTCCTGTCTTCGTTCTTTTAGCTTCTTTTGCTCCTTTTTGCTCCTTTTTGCTCGATCGTGTCCATGCTTTCCTTTAAACTTCAAATACTTGAAACTTAAAAATTTTCATCAGATATCGAGATAAAATAAGCATTTGAGGACACAATTTCATCAAAATATATCCCTAAATAAGTCCAATTTGTGGACTCATCACACCCTCATAGTCCCAAAACTATGTGCCCCTGTAGGTTTATAAGTCCCCTCAGCAGGCATCATATTTAGTGATCACGCCAGTCATGCCTTTATACCCTTGGCAAGGTATATTGGGTCCTGCCGATGAGGCGTATACATCGAAATCCACGTTTAGCTCATGTGAATTTATGTTGGTTATTAGTAGCTCCCACAGTCAGACTCTAGTGCATTTGACTAGGTTTTAAGATATATATATTTTCAGTATTGAGTTTCAGCATGTTATGTACTTGGTCATTGCATTCAGTTTAGTTCATATTCAGTATATTTCAGTATCATTGCTTAGTATGCCTTGTTCAGTTATATTTTTGTTTAGCGTTATCCTATCACGCATGCCCAGTACCTTTCAAGTACTGACGCATACTCTGCGCTACTTCTTTTCGTGATGTAGGTTCAGGTCCTCAGCATTCAAATCATGTGTAGATCGGTTCCTGATCCGTATTCATCAGCATCAGTGGTGAGTCCTCATACTTCAAGGATGATAGACATGTTTTCCATTTCAATCTTTTATTTTAGTTTCAGTTTTACTAGAGTTAGTTGGGGGCATGTCCAGTATCTCTAGTCAGTTAGAGGCTTCTTTCAGACATAATATTCGATTCAGCTTTAGATTTGAGTTTGATCTTTCAGTTGTTATTGAACTCTTTGCACATTTCATATATTCAAATCAGTTATAAGTCAACTAACACCACTCCCAGGCAGCGACACCATTTTGACTTCACGTATCAGGGCACTTCTTCGGTTCAAGTGACAATGAACACGTGTAGTGATATAACCCAACCAAGGGTTGGGATCGTTCCCACATGGAGTGGTTTCGAGAATTAATAGAAAAGTAAAATCAAGTTCTAATCAATCATAGATGTAAATATTAATGAATAAAAATGTACTAAATCTAAGGGGTGACGCAAACGTCAATTATCAATGGGGGTTTGTATTAACTAATCAACAAAAATGACAAAAATATTAGGAAACGAGATAGGGAGACGGGATTCTTGGGATGTGATAGGAATATGGGATAAATGACACTATTGGGTAAATGTTATTGATAGTACATCGCTAAATATTTGTAACTAGGCTAGACTTTAGTGGGGGTAAATTCTCTCTCGAGCAACTTACCTCGAATCAATTCGGTTTCTCTCGAACACCGAGTTGCCGCTTTTAAGCACAGCCTCCGCCTTAGCCCATTCACTTTCTCTAGTTGAAAGTGTGGGAGAGGGTCTAGGATTCACTCTCTCAAGCTGAATCCACGATGACCTAATAACCATCGACTATCGATTTAGTAGTCTTAGTTTTATAACCTCTCTCTCAAGCAAGCCAAAAACACTAAGATGAAATCGTATTTGCAACTACAATCTCATTAAGGTCAAACACCACTACTAAATGAAATCACATTTAAGAAGCGAATATACCAACAATAAGCAACACCCAACAATAAATTTAACCTATATTCACAAAATCACACCCCAAGAATTGGGGTTTTAGCTAGACATAGAAAAAAGGAAGAAAATGATACCAAATCGAAGTAACATCAACTGAGTATGATTTATTTTCACTTTAAACAAGTCTAGGATGAAGAATCTTCAACACCCACTTCCAATTTCTTGGAATTGGAAGTCTTCAAATCTTCAAAATCTAAGAACAAGGTCTCTCTATTGAAACTTAGAAAAATAAAATATTGTATCTGAAATTGCATACTAAAATAAAAATTTAAACTAGTATTTATAGTTGTCTAAAAATGTGTTGCGAAGGACCATTCGGCGTAGTTAGTCGAGATCGCCGAGTGTCTCGGCGATCCGCCCTTAGTCTGGTTCATCACTTTTTTGCTTTTGCCTTCAGCATTCTCGTATTCTGAATCATTGGGCGATATAGTAATGTTTTGCGGAAATGTTCGGTGACACGCTGACTGTTCCTTTTCATCGCCGACTTGATCTTTTCCTTCAAGGCTCAGCACATTGGAACTTTGGGCGAGTTAAGACCTTTCGGCGACTCACCGAATTCATTAGGCGATCCTCATGCCTTCTTTTCTTCATCTTTTCAGCCGTTTTGTTCCTTTTTTCCAAATAGTGTCCATGCTTTGCCTCAAACTCCAAATACCTGAAACTTAAGGATTGTCATCAGTTATTGAAACAAAATATGCATTTGAGGACACTAATTCTATTAAAATAAATCCTTAAATGAGTCCAAATTGTGGACTCATCGACACCCCCAACTTAAACTTTTGCTTGTCCTCAAGTAAAACTTAAGTTCAGCAGTTAAAAAAAAGATGTCTTAAACAGTGCTACACAAGACACAATCATGAATGCACACACAAGACTCAATTTACTCATGCGAAGATCAAATGTGCACTCAAAATTTCAAGTTGTGACACACCATTATCAAAGAATCTCAAGCTCACTATACTTGCTTCAAATGCAAGTTCGAGCTCAACAAAGGTATTCAAATTCCCTCACACAAAGAATGATTCAATATTCACGCACAATGGTTTAATCATTTAAGGTTCCGGAATCACATGCAATGCTCACTCTCATAAAGAAGAACACAATGCATGCTTTCACCCATAGGTTTGCCCGTATTTGCCAATCAACAATTGTTTCAGCTCACTCAAGAAAAAAAAAGGTCTTTTCAAGGCTTGTAATGGGGATGAGTGCAAATGTATGGTCATTTAGGCTCAATGACTTTCATCCTCATGAAATGTGGTGCTTTCAACACTCTTTTTCCTCTTCTTTCATCATTTTCTTTAGTGCTCATAAGTCATCTCATTATTCACTTACATGGATTGTTCGGAACCCCCTTTCTGTTTCATTTCTCATAACTTTATTTTATAACTTTTTCTTTTTCTTTTCTCTATTTTTTTGTATGGAGGGGGTTCCATTTTTGTCAACACCATGGGTTAAAGGGGGCTTTTCTTGCACTTCTTGACTTGCCTTCTCTTTTCACCACACCCCAACTTAGGCTTTTGGCCTAAGTTGGCTATTCAATCTACCACAATTCAAGAGGATTATAGGTAGCGGATTAAGAAAGGTCTTGTTTTCATCAAGTTTCTTCTAAAGAAAGGTAAGGTTCAAGGGGTGTTCCAAAGAGGTTCACACACTCACAAGGTAGGCCACAAAAGAGGTATATGTCAAATTGGCTCACACTCTTCTAAGTTGCCTAAGATCATATCAAGAGATAGCCTTACCTAGTCAACCAGACCAACGGGGCAAATTCTAGGTGTTATCATGCATGGCTCACAGTAAGCTCATTACACAAGGCATTGACACCAAAGTCAAACAAGACTCCACACTCTCGCTAATGTGCAACGTTCATTGCAAGAGAATCAATTTGATAATTGGCTAGTCATAACAAGATGCAAAGAGTTCACATATTGACTATGTAACTTCATTTGGCCTCATCATAGCTGCACATTCATATTTGTTCGATTATGAGCACTATTCTCATCATCGGTATTGATCAAAACCGATACTCAAATTTGCAAGAGAACAACCACATTCAATACATACAAGAAGTGGCAAAAAAAATTCTAAAGGGTCAAAATCATGTACAAATTAAAGAAAAAGGAACCCTAAGCTCAAACATCCATAAGAAGAAATATAAAACACAATACTATGGCTCACAACCCAAATACATAATCAAAACATCACTCATAAAAGAATACAAAGGTGGACCTTACCCCACCATAAACAAAAATCATTTGTCCTCAAATGCAATAAACAAGTCCAAAAGTAAAAAATAAAGTAAGATAGAGAGGGAGGTAAAAAGGGGATCATCTCTATGCAGTCTCTCCATCTGTTTGGGCCTCAGTGCCCGGAGTAGCATTCTGGACTTGGGCATCAGTGCCCGGAGTCACCTCAGAAGGGCTTGCTCCACTAGAGACAACAAAAGGTGTATTTGTCAGGGAAGCCTGCACAACCACATCTATAATGGCTGCTTCAGTCTCAGTCTGGTCCTCATCTGCAACTCCCTCAGTATCCTCAAACATCTCTTCATCAGCCTCTGGTTCAGACTTTGATGTATGCTCCATTCTGTCCTCATTTCCGGTGCTAGTTGGAGGCCTCTCGGGTACATCTGGAATCTCTATTGTTCCAAAGACCATGGAAATATTGGTGGATTTCAACTGATCCACATCTTATGGCAACATAGCTATAGCAGCCTTTAAGGTCGTTACCTCTTCTGTGGCTCTTTGGTCATGATCACACACCTTTATTCTAGCCTCGATAGCATCAAAGGTATTTCTCAGTGGTGTCACAACATCAGTAAGGGCAACCTGAATCATGTTTGGAATGGAGGTTTCTAGTTTGGCAGCCCGACGACCAGCAGAATAGGCGACCTATACCATCCAAAGTAATGAGGCATGAGTGATCGGAGTTCGGGAGACAACGGAAGCAACAGGTCTAGGAGGCAGCGCAATAGCGGAAAAACCTGGAATATCAGAAGGAGTAGCAGTGATAGTAGATGTACCTGAAGACCCAGGGGCCGGAGTAAGCAGAGATGCCTCTGCAGGTATGGAGTCTGAAACCACAGCCGTAGGGATGTCCACCGGGGACGCTTTCGGCATTTTCTCTACCTGATCCTTAAGATATTCAGTTTCTTTTCTCCGAATATCAGTGGAGGATGTGGGAATCACTTCCACATCCTTCTTTGCATCTCTAGGTACTCGAGACCGTTTGCACAGCTCAGTGATCAATACCGGGTAAAGAAGTGAGATCTGGAGCTGCTTTACACGTATGAGCATTTCTGAAGCAGTGATCATCCCCAAGTTTATTCGCTCTCGTGCAATGATTGTCCCAAGGCAGTCCGCCTTAGAGTGGCGAAAAACGGACTCATTCTGGGCTGGCATTACAGTGATGCTGATAAAGCCAAACCAGTACCTTGCAACTACATGCAAGTCCCTCTTCATTATCATGGACCCTACCCTAACCATTTTGGTGTGCCGTCATAGATAAGAGGGGCCAACCAGTTCTTTATATCCTAGAATGACTCAGTCTTCATCCTGTGAAGGTCGATAATATTATTTGTGCACTCCAAGACTGCATATATCGTGGTGCTATCACATGACACTTTTATTCCTCGGACTATCACATAGTTGACTGGTTTGAATCCCGATGCTTGCTTCGACAATATTATTTGTGCACTCCAAGGTGTTGTATGCACTGTAGAACTCTCTAACCCAGCTTTGAATATACGGGCCACGTGGCTTTGTGAAAATCTGGAAATTATGAGATTTCAGACATCTCATACGCTCGGGGTACCTATCAATCACTCAATCCGTGTAGAGATGCTTTTCCTCAAGAATTTTCCTTAAACCCTCTGTCTTTAATCTGTTCATTGACTTGGGATGAGGACCCTGTATTGGTGGTGCAAGCACCATTGCGTGCTCTGGAACTGGAGAAAGAGATGCAGCTTGAGGAGTCCGGATTCTAGATGGATTGTTCAGGGTTTTAGAGCATAGTTCTACTTTGTGTGCTACTGTCCATTCATCATCATCTGACTCCACAGTTTGGGATTCCTGAAGCTCACCTCATTCTCAAAGGTGGTAAGATAAGTATCATAGATACCGTCACTGTCAGAGTTTGCCTTCGGTGATGCAGGTGCCTTGACTTTACCCTTGCCTTTCCCCCAGTTGTGCAGAGTTTTGTGGCCTTGCCCTTGGATGCAATTGCATCCTCATTAAGTGTAATTCCTTTTGCTTTCCCTCGGGGTGGCATGCTTCGTCCTGCAACTTTAGGTCTGGCCATATCTGCGAAACATTGTGAAAAGTTAAGAATGCCTTAATCAATTTCATAGAAAAGCAATTGAAGAAAGACTCGTCGAACCAGTCGGCGAGTCGCCTGATGGTTTTGGCGGGCTAAGAGGATGGTTCGGAATCCTAGTCAAGTCGGTTGAGAGACGGCGAATCGCCAACACCTTTCGGCGAGCAAGGATTAGCTCGTCGAAAGTTACAGTTGAAAGAGGATTTAGGGGTGAAGACTTAGGGCGATCAATGATACTTCGGCGAGTCGTCGAATGCCTTCAGCGACCTTGGCCTTCCCTCCCAAATTTACAGACTCTAACACACATAAAGTAGGAAATAAAAGGCGAGAAAAGAATGTTAGGTGAACTGCCGAGTGATTCGACGAGCTCGACCCAGCTCGCCAAGTGATCCAACGTGCCTAGTTTCTTCCCAACTTCTTGACTTCAACCCCACAAACCCCGAAAACAAAATTAAATCAATCACACCTTAAATTAAGCTCAAAGTCACTACCCTGGGATGCTCAGATATTTCTCGACTAAACCTAACTGCATGTAAAACCCTGGGATGCTCAGAAATTTCCCGACTAAACCTAACTGCATGTAAACACAACCCTAGGAAATTTATCTCAATTTGCTCATAAATTAGCAGGAATTTAACAGTAATGATGCTACTGGCAAAATATTCAAATTATAACCGGCAAACAATCCAATTATTTCTATTAGAGAGGTTCAACACACTTCAACATGATAGAATTCAACTGCATAAGAGCATAAATACCAAAAATAACTGCAGGGTTTGGAAAACCAACCTTTTCGGCAGATTAAATCAAGACCGTGATGCTAGGCAACAAATTAATCCAAATCCAAGCACCTATTAATCAACTAAAATACTTATAAGATGTGAAAATTTTGAAAATACTAAGTAGGTGTGATTTTGCGAACGTCGAGAGTGAGGGAAGATAAAAAGGGTTGAAAGTTTAAACCTTTGGCTTTATAAAAACCATCCAGATATCACCCATTCGACGACATTAGTCAAATTCTCCAAACTACTAGGCAATACACCGAACAATCACTTACCTCACCCAATTGTATGAATCTCCAGTTAAACTGGATTCCAAACGGCGGAGCAAATCGTGATCGCCTAACAGGTTGGCGGTCCGCCAATAATTTAATGAGTTTGTCGAGTTTTATAGACTCCAAGTTGAATTTTCCTTGAATCCAACGGCGGTTTAAGTCAAGGTCACCAGCCCCCTCAGCGATTCGCCTACTGGGCCTTTACCTCGCCAATTCTTGTATTTTTCAAATACTTTCCTCACTCTGTCGTGCACATTTAACACACCATTATTTGAAAATAACATAAAGCTGGAAAACCTTAGGTTGCCTCCCAAGAAGCGCCTTAGTTATAGTCGTGGCACGACTTCCCCACTTAATTTTGATTTGTGGAGTGGAGATAGGACAACACATGACCCATTTGGTTTTCTAGCAGCTGAATGGATATGAAATGGGAAATAGTTATCTCATTCAACATAGTAACATTCTCTTTTATCTCATTCAACACCTTGTCATGACTTTCGACCTTGTGAAGAATGAGTGAGAGAATCTCTGCTATTTGTCCACCCTCATCTACATTAGGCTTCATATGCTCTTGAGGGGGAATGTACCGGTCTTTATTTTTGTCCGGCGCTTTCAATTCCATGATCTTTTTGGTCACTAGATCCAGTTGGGTCAATAGTGTGGCCAAAATATGGTCCTTTTCAGTCTCTTTGTTGGTCATAACCAAATTATCAAGGAGATGGGATACTATTGCGTAAGGTAGTCAAGAGAGACCCCCCGAAAATATTTGATTAGTCATTCTTCTGTTTTCTAGGCCAAGACTTTTGTAGAAGCAGTCCAATAACACGTTTTCTGAAATTCCACGAGTTGGGTGGTGCAGGAAGATTGACTTAAATTTCAGCCACAACTCATGGATTGACTCCCTCTCCAATTGTTTGAAACTTAGGATGTGATCCCTAAGGGACATCATTTTTAGAAGAGACAAATCCATTTGATCACCATCTCTATCAGACATGCTCCCCTGTCCTATTCAAAATAAACGAGCGAAACAAAGCTAACAATTAAGTACGTAAAACTATGACTAAGAAGAATACAAAATTTACTAAACTAAAAATTCCCAACTAGCACCACTCCCCGGCACCGGTGCCATTTTGACTTCACGTATTAGGACACTACTTCAGTTCAAGTGCCAACTGTAACACCCCGTATCCGAAAATAGAGATTTCAGATTTTCTGGTGTTACAGGTGGCACTCACGGACCATCCACGGACCGCAGATGGGCTCACAGTCCGTCCTGCAGGTCCGTGGTTCGTGACAGAAAACTTCCCCAAAACTCAGTCAGAAAATTTGGCTAAGTGTTGACCCACGGCCGGACTTACGGTCCGTAAGTCAGGTCACGGACCATAGTTCGTGTCCGTGGATCGATGCCCCAAAAGCCCAGCTTCAGTCTCGAACTACGGTTGACCAGCACGGACCGTTGTTCAATCCACGGTCCGTAGGTCTGACCG
>NC_064283.1:25582781-25584263 GCF_019186545.1 Solanum stenotomum
AAATAATGTCGGTTTAGTTAGTGAATTTACTTGTTGGAATTAAGTCAAAACTAATATAGTTAAAGTTAAAAAGTTAAGTTTGTTTAAATAAGTTAAAATAAATATTGTGGTTTAGTTGGTGGATTTAGTTGTTCGAATTAAGTCAAAACTAAACTAGTTAAAGTTGTTAAGTTGTTTAAATAAGTTAAAATAAATATGTCAAAACTAGTTAGACTTGTGTAAATGAATCCTGATCGTAGTTGGATGTATAATAGAAACAATCCTGGTCGAGCGGGTATGATTCCAGAATTTGCAGAAGGTGTCACTAGATTTATAAATCATGCAATGACACTTGATGATTTTTTAAATTCAAGATTGATTAGGTGTCCGTGTGCTAATTGTGAAAATGTGAGATATCATACAACAGAGACTGTTGCTATGCATCTTATGATGAATGGATTCAAACCAGGGTATACAGTTTGGACTAGCCATGGTGAGGTTGAAAGTGACACTATGTTTAATAACTTTGTTGTCGGTGAAAGTAGTAGATCTACCGAGCATAATTATTTCCAGGGTTCTAGAATGTCAGATATGATTAATGATGCTTTTGGGATGCATTCTGATTTTGAACAAGGAGAAAATGTAGAAGAAGCTCCTAATGAAGAAGCAAACATCTTTTATGAATAATTGCGTGATTGTAGTAGTCCTTTGTTCAACGGGAGTCAACACTCTAAATTGTCTGTTGCAGTTAGATTGTTAAGTATCAAATCTGACAATAATATTTCTCAAGGAGCAATGGACTCTATGATAGAACTTATGAAGGAATTAGTTGATCCCAATGTAGAGATTCCTGATTCTTATTATAAAGCAAATGCATTGGTGTCTAAGATAGGACTCTCCTCGATAAGAATTGATTGTTGTGAAAAAGGTTGCATGTTATACTATAAGGAGGATGTCAATCTAGAGTCTTGTAAGTTTTGTAGTCACAAGAGGTATGCAGCGCTTCAGGCCCAACTAACTTTTCTTTTTGAATCAGGAAATATTCTTCCTCCATGTCCGGTTAGCAGTGATGGATCTGATCAGGAGGGTGATGAGAATGATAAAGAGAGTGAGGGTGATACAGAGTAGTTGTATCTATTTGACATTTTAGACTTCTATATTTTTAAAATTGTTTAATTTGATCGTATTTTAGTTTATTTTGAAGTTGGATGAAGTTTATTTTGAAATAGTTTATATATGCTGAAAATATTGTGTTGTTTTGGTTGGATGAAGTTTATTTGGCTTTGGGTTGTTTTGGTATAAATATTCAGGTGGGCAACTAAAAATTGCAGCAATTTGCTGCCTGTTTTGCAGCAAAAAACCGACCTCCGGAGATCGGAATTTCAAAAATAAAAAATAAAAATACCGACCTCCGGAGGTCGGAATTTCAACATTACAAAAATAAAAATACCGACCTCCGGAGGTCGGAATTTCAACATTACAAAAATAAAAATACCGACCTCC
>NC_064283.1:25584521-25723244 GCF_019186545.1 Solanum stenotomum
TCAACATTACAAAAATAAAAATATCGACCTCCGGAGGTCGGAATTTCAAAAATACAAAAATAAAAATACCGACCTCCGGAGGTCGGAATTTCAACATTACAAAAATAAAAATACCGACCTCCAGAGGTCAGAATTTAAAAAAATGAATATTTCGACATAAAATAAAAACCGACCTCGAGAGGTCAGTAAATACCGACCTCCAGAGGTTGGTATTGAATAGCGACCAAGCTTTTTCCGACCTAAGCTGGGATGTCGGTTTTAGGTCGGTATTTCAGGGAATACCGACCTCCGGAGGTCGGTATTCACTGTTTTTTTAGTAGTGTGACTTGGGAGTGTTTTACTGGAGCTTTTTTGGATAGGTTCTTCCTAAGGGAGTTGAGGGAGGCTAAGGCTCTGGAATTTATGAATTTGAGGCAAGGTTCTATGTCAGTCCAAGAATACGAACTTAAGTTCACCCAACTCTCCAAGTACGCTCCACATATGGTTGTCGATCCCTGAGCACAAATGAATAAGTTCCTATTTGGGGTATCTGACTTGGGGAAGACAGAGTGCAGAAATGTTATGTTGTTGAAGGATATGAATATCTCTAGGCTCGCGACTCATGCTCAGCGGGTTGAGGGAGATAAGCTTTGAGAACTAGCTAAGGACAACAAGAAGGCTAGAACAGGCAACTATGAGTACTCTCAGTAGAAATCGGGTGGTGGAAATCGCTCACAGTTTCAGTGGAAATTTTTTGCTCCAGCACTTTCATCAGCTAGTGCTCCATCCCCCAGGTTTCGACATGATCATAAAGGTAGGGCACCAGGCTTTAAGTCTCAAGGGAGTACTTCAGATAACATGACCTACCCTACTTGTCCAAAGTGTGGTAAGAACCATCCGGGTGAGTATCTTGTAGGAAAAGAAGGATGTTTTGGGTGTGGTCAGTCTGGTCACAGGTTGAGGTATTGCCCTTTTTCTAAATAGAGACAATGAGGTAACAATAAAAGGGTTCAGTGTACATCTCCAGCAGCACCAGCAGGTCTCCCAACCCAGCAGGGTACTTCATTTGGTACAGGTGGCGGTCAGCGCCAAAACAGGTTGTATACTCTCCAGGCTCGCCAGGATCAGGAAGATTCTCCTAATATGGTTACTGGTATGTTACGAGTCTTTCATTTAAATGTTTATGCTTTGTGAAATCTAGGGGCTACTCTTTCCTTTGTAACTCCATATATAGCAGTTAACTTCAGTGTCGGTCCAGAAACTCTTTCAAAACCCTTCTCAATCTCTACTCCAATTGGTGACCCAGTTATAGCTAGATGGGTATACAAAAACTGCACTGTCTCTCAGAAAGTCACCTCAGCAGATCTTGTAGAGTTAGAAATGGTAGACTTTGATATCATTCTAGGCATGGATTGGTTACATTCATGTTATGCCTCAGTCAATTGTAGAACTAGGATCGTTCATTTTCAGTTTCCAAACAAGCCAATCTTAGAATGGAAGGGTAGAAGCTCAGTGCCTATGGGTCAATTAATTTCCTACCTTAAGGCCAGAAAGATGATTTCCAAAAGGTACATCTATCATCTCGTTCAGGTTAAAGATTCAAACCCCATAACCCCAACTTTTGAGTCAGTCCCAGTAGTAAATGAGTTTCCAGAAGTGTTTCCATAAGATCTTCTCAGAGTTTCTCAGGAAAGGGAAATCGACTTCAGAATAGATCTCCTTCCAGATACCCAGCCTATTTTTATTCCTCCTTATAGAATGGCTCCAGCTGAGCTCAAGGAATTTAAAGAACAGTTGAAAGACCTTCTAGATAAGGGCTTCATCAGACCCAGTATTTCCCCATGGGGTGCTCCAGTGCTCTTCGTGAAAAAGAAAAATGGTTCTCTCAGTATGTGCATTGACTATCGGCTGTTGAAGAAAGTCACAATTAAGAATAAGTACCCTATCCCCGGGAGTGATGACTTGTTCGACCAACTTCAGGGTGCTAGTCATTTTTCGAATATAGACCTCAGATCCGGTTATCATCAACTTAGATTTAGAGATAATGACATCCCAAAAATAGCCTTTAAAACTCGGTATGGTAATTATAAATTTGTAGTTATGTCATTTAAACTAACCAATGCTCCTACAGTTTTCATGGATTTATGAACATGGTGTTCAAGCAGTATTTGGACTTGTTCGTTATCGTCTTTATTAATGATATCCTCTTTACTCTAGGAATGAGAAAGAACATGCGACTCATCTGAGAGTTGTTTTGTAGACTCTCCAAGATAGCCAGTTATTCACTAAGTTTAACAAATGTGTGTTTTTGTTACAATCAGTTGCCTTCCTTGGTCATATCGTATCTAGCGAAGGGATCCAAGGGGATTCTGATAAAATAGAGGCAGTGAAGCAATGGCCCAGACCCACCTCTCCTACAGATATCAAAAGTTTCTTGGGTTTTTCGGTTATTATAGAAGGTTTGTGGAATGATTTTATCCATAGCTTCTCCATTGACCAAGTTGATTCAGAAAAAGGTCATGTTTCAGTGGTCAGAAGAGTGTGAGAGGAGCTTCTCAGTACTGAAAATCAGGTTGACTACAACTCTTATTTTGACTCTACCAGAGGGTTCAGACGGTTATGTGATCTATTGTGATGCATCCAGAGTATGCCTAGGTTGTGTGTTGATGCAGCGAAGTAAGGTTATAGCTTATGCTTCTAGACAACTTAAGGTATATGAGAAGAATTATCTGACTCATGACCTCGAGCTTGCAGTCATAGTATTTTTCGTAAAGAATTGGATACATTACTTGGATGGTGTTCACGTAGATGTGTTCACAGATCATAAGAGCCTCAAGTATGTGTTCACCCAGAAAGAATTGAATCTTCGCTAGAAGAGATGGATTGAATTCCTCAAGGACAGTGATGTGAATGTGCTTTACCATCCTGGTAAGGCCAATATAGTAGCCGATGATCTTAGTAGACTATCTATGGGTAGTGTATCACATGTTAAGGAAGAAATAAATAAATTAGCAAAGGATGTTCACCGAATTGCTCTCTTGGGAGTTTTCCTTATGAACATATCAGATGATAGTGTGACCGTTCAGAATGGGTCAGAATCTTCATTGGTAGGGGATGTTAAGGAGAAACAAGACAGTGACCCTATATTGCTTCAATTGAAGGGTGCAGTTCAAGAATAGAAAGGTTGAGTTTTTCTCCCAAGGGGGATATGGTGTGTTTCTCTAACAGGGTCGTTTATGTGTTCCTAAGGCGGGTGAGTTGAGACAGCAGATCCTTACAGAAGCCCATAACTCCAGGTATTTTATTCATCCAAGTGCCATCAAGATGTACCGTGATCTGTGAGAAGTCTTTTGGTGGAATGGCATGAAGAGGGATATAGCAGATTTTGTGGCTAAGTGCCCTAATTGTCAACAGGTTAAGGTAGAGCATCAGAGACCAGGATATATGACTTAAGAGATTAACATTCCTACATGGAAGTGGGAAGTGATAAACATGGATTTCATCATAGGTTTACCTTGTACTCGCAGACAACATGACTCCATTTGGGTAATAGTAGACAGAGTTACCAAGTCCGCTCATTTTTTTGCTGTTAAGACTACAGATTCGGTGGAGGACTACACCAAGCTTTACATTAATGAGATAGTCAGGTTGCATGGGGTTTCTATGTCTATTATCTCAGATAGAGGTCCTCAGTTTACCTCACATTTTTGGAACTCATTTCAGAAAGGTCTTGGTACTCAGGTAAATCTTAGCACAGTATTTCATCCACAGACGGATAGTCAAGCAGAGCGTACCATTTAGACTTTAGAGGACATGTTGAGATCTTAGGTGATCGATTTCAAAGGTTGTTAGGATGATCACCTACCTCTTATAGAGTTCGCCTACGATAATAGCTACTATTCTAGTATTCAGATTGCCCATTATGAGGCATTATATGGGCGTAGGTGCAGATCTCCAGTTGGTTGGTTTGAAGTAGGTAAAATAGGCTTAATAGGGCCAGATTTGGTTTATGATGCTATGGAAAAAGTTTAGCTCATCAAATATAGACTCAAGACAGCCCAGAGTCATCAGAAGTCCTATGTAAATGTAAGGACAAGGGACTTGGAGTTCCAAATCGATGATTTGGTTTTTGCAAAGTGTCACCTATGAAGGGGTGATGAGATTTGGCAAGAAAGGGAAGCTCAGTCCAAGATATGTAGGTCCTTACAGGATCTTGAAAAGGGTTGGTAAAGTGGCTTATGATTTAGAGTTGCCAACAGAACTAGCAGCAGTCCATCCAGTCTTTCACATTTACTTGTGGAAGAAGTGTGTGGGTGACCCAGCCTCAATAATACCATTAGAAAGTGTGGCCGTGAAGGATAATCTCAATTATGAGGAGGTGCCAGTTGAAATTCTTGATCGTCAGGTTCGTAGGTTGACAAGCAAAGAAGTCGCTTCAGTTAAGGTTTTGTGGCGGAGTCAATCCGTAGAGGGAGCTACTTGGGAAACAGAAGCAGCTATGAAGGCCAAGTATCCTCATCTCTTTCCCTCCAATTCCATTCCAACTTGAGGTAATAGTTCCTCTTCAGTCTCTCAGTTTACTCCTGCATAAATTCAATCTTAGTGTCATGTTCCTTCAGTTAGTCTTGCATTTTCAGCATATTTGCATGTTCTTGGAACTTAGTTCAGTCAGATGTCAGTTTTCGGTACTTAGTGGTAGGGTTTGCAGCTCTTTCCCTCCATGCTTAGCTAGTTTAGACTTCATTCGAGGACGAATGTTCCCAAGGGGGAGATAATGTAACACCCCAGGTTCAGAAAGGGATAAAATGCATATTTTCAGAAGTTGCAGGTGCCACCCATGGAGGCCACCTACGGACCGTAGGTTGACCTACAGACCATAGGTGGGGTCCGTGGTTGGCCACCTCAACTCCACCCAGAAATTTCAGAAAGAGTCCAGAACCACACCACGACCTACGGACCGTAGGTGGGACTACAGTCCGTTGTCCAGGTCTGTGGTTTAGACCCCAATTCCCAATTCTCTGAATACAAATGACGAGATGACATGATGGGCCGTAGGTCCATCCACGGTCCGTCGGCAGGCCCTGACAACTTTTAAGTTAGAGTCGTTTTGGTCTTTTCCCCTATGTGTCGGACACCTAAACTACGTTGTTTGACCCCTAAATTATGTAGTTTTGGCCAACATAAGCCTAGTAACTAAATCAGAACATACCCTAAGCGATTCAGTCACCAAAATAATTCAAACTTAGAGAAGAAAGGGAAGAAACATGTGATAGCTTTCTCAAGAACACACAACAAGTTTTCTTCAGTTCCAGCCCTGAAATCAAAATATTTCTCCGTAAAATTCGTCACCAGGTATGTGGGATTTCACTAGTGGGTTCCTTGTTAGACCTAGAGTTTCTAGAACTTTAGAGAATTATCATAGTTTCGTAACATTGCTGCTTAGCTTCTTGCATGAAATTCAGAACCCTAGTTGTGTAGATTCATTCAGTTCATAAATTACACTTGCTAGGTCAGATTAAACAAATATACATGCTCCAGTTAAGAATGTTTCATTATCGTTACTTAAATGTTGCATTTTCAGTTGCATATCAGAATATTGGGCTATCCAGTATATTTCAGTTATGTTGTATTGTACACATTTCCAATTGGGAGTAGGATAAATACCGAGTTGGACTAGGTTCAATCACCCTCATAGTCCCAGAACTACGTACCCCCGTAGGTTTATAAGTCCCCTCTATGGGCATCAGATTTAGTGATCATGCCAGTCATGCCTTTATACCCCTGGCCAGGTATATTGGATCCTCTCGATGGGGTTTATACATCGAACTCCATGTTTAGCTCACGTGGTTTTATGTCGATTATTAGTAGCTCCCGCAGTCAGACTCTAATGCATTTGACTAGGTTTTCAAATATATATATTTTCAGTATTCAGTTTCAACATGTTATGTACTTGGTCATTGCATTCAGTTTAGTTCATATTCAGTATATTTCAATATCTTCATCATGTTTAGATTATATCATTGCTTAGTATGCTCTGTTCAGTTATATGTTTGTTCAGCTTTATCCTATTCTGCATGCTCAGTACTTTCAAGTACTGATACATACTCTACGCTACATCTTTTCTTGATGTAGGTTCAAGTCCTTAGCATTCAGAGCACATGTAGATCGGTTCCCAATCCGTATTCAACAGCATCAGTGGTGAGTCCTCATACTTAAGGACGATAGACAAGTTTTTCATTTCTGTCTTTCATTTTAGTTTTAGTTTTACTAGAGTTAGTTGGGGGGGATGTCCCAGCATCTCTAGTCAGTTAGAGGCTTATTTCAGACATAGTATCAGATTCATCTTTAGATTTGAGTTTGATCTTTCAGTTGTTATTGAACTCTTAGCACATTTCATATGTTCAGACCAGTTATGGGTGTTCCCCTTTATTAGTTATCTCAGATTTTAGCTTCCGCATTAGTTCATCTTTTCACACATATATATATATACACATATGTATATATATATATATATATATATATATATATATATATATATATATTCCGTTTGCTCATGATATGCAGCTCAGGGTTAGCTTGGGGTCATTCGTGATCCTAAGTCCTATTTTTACGTCAAGAGGGTAGCCTCAGGGCATGATATGATCCACCTTAGCCCAGATATCATGGAACTTACCTTAATAGGTGGGACCCTCTCTTTTTAGTGTGGGAGAAATACATTTGTAACACCTCGGAAGTGTAAAAAGTAATTGGAAGTTGGAATGAGAAAAACCAGTTGAAATCTGAAAAAAAAAATGACTTCTAAGGATGGGTTCAAGGAAAGTGAAAGGGTACTCCACGGTCAGTGAACCCAAACTTGAACCCAAACCTTGTGAAAAAATCTTAAGGTAGTGGTCTAAGGATGGACTCAAGGAAGGTGAAAGGGTCCAGGTCAATGAACTCAACCTTGAACCCAAATTTTGTGAAAAACATCCTAAGGTGGTCTAAGAACGGGTTCAAGAAAGGTTAAAGGGGTACACGGTCAGTGAACCCAACCTTGAACCCGAACCTTGTGAAAAATGATCCAAGTCAAGATTCTAAGGAAAGATTCAAGGATGGGGGAAGGGTCCACGGTCAGTGAACTTATCCTTGAACCCGAGCCTTGTGAAAATTATTCTAAGGCAATGATTCATGGACAGGTTCACAACTAGTAGAAGGGTCAACGGACGGTAGACCCATCCTAGAGATTGACTTGGAAAATCCTAGATGCCCCTCTGGTTCACGATAGCCTTCACGAACGGTGAAGCGATAATGGTCCGTGAAAGGCTTCGTAGAGGGTGTTTCAATAGTTTTTAAGTCAGGGCTATTTGAGTCTTTTTCTATACATTTAATGCCTAAACTATGTTGTTTTGACCCTAATTATAAGTCGTATATAAGATATCTAACTCCTAAAATTAGCCATTATATATTCATTCTCCTAATTCCCAAATCTCAACCAAATTCATTCTCCTCAATTCTCTATCAAGCTAAGGAAGAAGAAGTTAGGGTTTCAATTTAAAGTCTTCAACTCACCATTTCTTTTGGGCTTTGATTATCAAGGTATGTGAGATTTCACCATTGGATTGCATTTATCCAATGGTCCCAAAGGATTTTTAAGTTTCCAACTCAATTTCTCCTAAATTGCTTAGGGTTTCATGCGATCTTCACGGGTTTTAATTGATGTTGATTTTATTGTTCAATTTAAATCTTCATATGCATGCCTTAATTAAAGGACATGATTCACTATTGATTTCTATAAGACCCATGCATTATTTATGATTTTGACTATAAATTTATGAAGATATGAGTTTATGAAGAGAGTTATGAATTTGTGAATGATGATTTATGGAAGTTTATGCATGATTTATAAAAATATGTTTTATGATCTAAAGATTTCTTTCAAAATAAGCATCAATGAAATTGTGAAAGGATTTCTCAATTAAGAAATTATGGATGGTGAAAGGTTTTCTCACACATGGTGTAAGGATCTACTCTATAATGATTTAAGCTTGGATTAGTAACTAAATTTAGCTTTTCCATGTATGATGATTATGTTTATGAAATTAAATATTTCGTTGGGATTTAACTTAGCATCGAGAGAACTTTGAGGTGGAGGCTCAAATAGGATAGTCTCTAGTAGCAATCTCTAGTTCCAAACTAAGTGCTCCCGTAGGAATTTTATTAAATGACCTAGCGAGTGGATCCACAAATAGCATATGATATGATACAGAGTCCTACCTTGGCAAGTAGACTCTCCCTTATTCGATGTGGAAGTTACATCGGATTTCATGGTTAGATCACATGGTATATTGTTGGTTAAACCTAATATCCCACAAAATGAACCAAGTTACTTTCTAAGATTTTATGAAGCTTTCAAATAATTATAAATTGCATTGACCATGTTCATATTTTATGATTCTTCTTTAAAGGTTTTACTATGTTTAGCTTGGTCATGCATATCATATTTTTCTATTATGTCCCTTTATGAACATATTTTTCATGTTTATACATATCCCTCGTACTTAGTACATTTCATGTACTAATGCATACTTGTACATATATTGTTTAATAATGTAGGGTGTGATGATTCTTCTCCCTCCGCTCGTGGCTAGTGAGCACTTAGAGATTTTGAAGACTTGGTGAGTCCTCATACTTCGAGGACAATGTCACATTTATTGATTTCCTTATGTTTTCATTTTTAAACTTTGTATGTGGTGTACGGGTTACGTCCCGACCACTCTTTTGATGTAATAAATGGCTTGTCAAGATTTTGATATACTTCCGCTTATCTGTCAAACACAGTAATTCTTATGAGATTTCATGCTTTTCTCTATGAAATTTAAAGAAAAAGATCATGTGGTAATGTAAGTGTGCGGTGAGCGTAGTAACCCCGACATGCCTTTTGTACAAGGTATCTCATTGGTTGATAAAAGTTAACACCAAACTAATCAAAGATATTGAGAGCAAAGCTACGTTGATAAAAAAAATTAGTGGATCAGTTGTATTACATAAGTTAATTCCTAAAATACATGTAAATTAAAGGATGAAAAAGGAAGCGAGACGGAGAAGAAAAATATTTACCTTAACCCGCTAAATTTATATTACCTTATCGTACCGCATTAAGCATTTCTTCCTACTTTTACCCTGCTCCATTGAACATTCTTAAAATTTCTTGTACTTTTTATACTTTTATTTTGCAATGCTTTACTTTATTTTGCATTTTAAATTTTTTTAAATTAGTATCCATTCAAACATATATTACTAGGAAAATTATCAAGATTCTCCAAAAGTGTGTAAGTATATATTTTACTAATATTATAATGCATAATCAGAAGATAAATAAATGACATCGTCAATTTTTTAGTTCATGTAATTTAATTTACTAGGTTAGTCATCACTTGTTGAAAAAAAAAATGACGAATAAATCAAATAAGTTTAGTTTCCATCTCTCCAAAATAGAAAAGAAATTCCATGAATTCTATTAAATATATATTATTAAAAGGATATTGACGATTTTTAGTTTCTTCATTCAATTTCATCTAATTTATCTTTATATATATAATTCATCATTTTTAAAGAGTTGTACATAAAATTATGTTGAAATAAAATGACTAATAGATATAAGAAGAATAAAAAAAAAGTGTCTAATAAATTTAAACAAAACTAAATTAGAAAAAAAAAAGTGACATAAAAGAGAAAAAATAATGTAAAAGAGAAGATGATCCAAGCCCAAAAGTTTAACCCAATTCCATGCATTAAAAAGGGTAAAAAAATAAGAGAAGAGGAATTGTTGCGCATGGGATTCAAACTCACGACGTAAAAACCACTGTTGAACCTCTTATCCATTGAGATAAAGCTTCTCACTTATTTTTAGGGGGTTCATTATAATATATGTACACATAAAATCATAATTTGGCCCTATATATATAACGTAATTTTTCGACCAAAGGGGTTTGGGTGAACCCCTTAGACACAACCTAGGTCCGCCCCTGCTTATACGCCATTTCACGTCTAGGGTGTACTTTGGGTCGTGACAACATTGAACTCCATGTAGTATCTCATATAGTTTATGTAGATTTTAGTAACTTTCACAATCAGATTTTCAGATATTGCATTGAACATGTATTTCAGATATATCAGTTCAGTTTTTGCTCAGTTTCCATGATAATATACTCAATTATTACATTAGCATGTTTTACAACTTTCATATGTTTAGATATCATGTTTATTATGTATTTTCTCATACTCAGTACATTTCAAGTACTGATTGCATACTTTTCTGCCTATATTATTTGATAATAGAGGTTCTGATGTTCATCATTAGGTCCGTGATTAGTTCTACTGTGATCATCTATCTGTAGTATCACGGTGAGTCCTCATGATTCGAGGAAATCTCTTTTATGATTTCCTTCAGTACATTATTTCAGTTTTCAAAGTTAGATTTAGGTAGGGGCTTGTCCTACAAACTCACATTAGTAGAGACCTTCAAAACAACTGTTAGATTCCAATTATATTATTTTATCAGATTTTTATCTAGTGCTATGATAGACTATTCAAACTTAATATTCCGCATTCAACATTTCTAGTCTTATTATGCTATCTTAGTATCATGACATGCCACAAGATTAGCTTGGGGACACTTGTGGCTATAAGCACCGTGTGTAGGGGATAATCTCGCAGCGTGACACCAACTAAGAACTATAGTGAAGTTGAAGATTGATATTTGAGTTGAAGAATTGACTTGAACATATGTTATACCTTTCTAATGGATCAAAGCCCATCTTTTGATGTTTCAGTATAATGTTTATATTTGTCTAAATACTGAGACTCATGCCCTAGGGGAAAATATTTATACTTTCTTTATTGTGTTTACCTTGTAAAAATATATACATAAATCCTGCCTCATGGGCAAGACTTAGTTCAAGAAGTTTTCATACTGATTATGAAAATTAAAGGTAAAATGGCACTAACATTTTTTTTCTCAACATAGATTTAAGTACACATTTTTTATTTATGGAGCTTCAATCACCGATTGGTTGAACTATATGCCGATAATAACAATAGATGCAATATTTTTGAAGTTCAAATGTTACAGTGTCCTCATGATAACAACATCAAAGGACGACAACAACAATAACATATTTTCTCTGGCTTTTGAAATTGTGGACTCAAAAAATAATGAATCTCATAATCGATTTTTATCAGTTGAAAAATGTAATTGAGAAACGCAAATAATTTTTCATCTTTATTAAATCGTTATCCGTTCATTGAAAATGTAATTGCTAATGTCTATTCAGAGTGCCATCATGGATATGCATTTATCACATTGAGAAAGTTTTAAGACAGAGATACATCTCAGTTGTAGTTTTGTCACTCTTTTCTAATACAACAACCTACAAACGTAATGAATTTACTTATTTTATGGATCAGATAAAAAATATTAACAAAGTTATTACAAAATGCATGAAAGAGGAACCACCCAAAAGATGAACACATTTATTTCATACCAACAAAAAGATACAATATGCTCTTGACAAATAATATAGAGTCCATGAATATCGTCTTAAGAACAACAGGAAAACTGTGAATATTGTCATTAGTTGATTACATTCATAACAAGCTACAAAGTTAATTTTATAATAGAAAAAAATGAAGAAGAAACAACTTTATAAGCTTTCACCGACCTAGGGGGTCCATTTCTCGTCTTCATTGCATAGTCTCGCAAAATATAGATATCTCTCTATTCTGAAGTTGTATGTATAAACAATTTGTTGCATTGGAAACTAGGCTCGTAGACCTTTGATTTGATAATATTTGGGCCCTCTAACACTTTTGATATTGGGAGAAAAAACTCCGAGATATTTGACTAAAACTTCAAAAAGTTTAAGAAAGTAATTTGAGATAACTTTCGTCGACTTTTATTTTATTACTTGTTTAACTTCAAAACTTAAAATACAATCATTATATAATTCAAATACCTCATAACACATTTTTCTTAGCATATTAATCACTCTTGATTTTACTCTGAAGGTAGACATTCTGAATAGATTGGGTGTTACAAAGTCATTGCCTATTATTTCATTGTTGGCTAAATTTAAAGGTATGAAGTTTCAGGGGACTGATGATCTCACCAACAAAGACTGAAAGTTGGGTCAACAATTGAGTTATATATATATATATATATATATTAATATTTCTTAAATGGTTAATAATGTCCATATTTTTTAGTGAACAAATATACATTGTGTATAAGCATTTTGATTTCATAAAAAAGATTAAATAGATTTAAGGGATAATGGTAAAAAATATCCCTCAACTTTATCCTCTGTTATACTATGTGACTATTCATATCCTTGTCGTAACAAAACCCAATAGATATACCCTTCAGTTTGACAATTTTTTCAAATTTACCAAAATTAGTCAATTTTGATTGAAATTATCCGATTCCATCTTTTTAATCGGAACCCAACCCCTAAAAAAACAAAATTCATAATTTTTATATTCCAAAATCAATTTATTCAATCTTTTTCATCTCATTCCTCCCTGAAAACTTTAGAAATTTACAACAATAACCTATATGTTTTTGTGGAATCATCACCTTGTTGATCCAAAATTTGACTTTAAAATAATTGATCCTCATTAGAACCAAAGGAGTATTGCCGCCGATGCTTCTCTCAATTTCAATATCTTTTTTTTGTCTAAAAGATCAAACTTTTATTAAAACATTAAAGATTTGTTGATCAAGTTAGAGGGATACAATATGTTATCCACCACGTATTCTAGAATTCGAGCTATACAGATCGTGGCTCATGTTATAAGAATTACAAAAGTGATGATTACAAAAACTATCTAGAGTGTTAGAGTTGTAGGACAGAGGATTACAAAAACTTGATGCAAACAATTTGTTATCTAAAACAACCTTGTCCATGATTCTAGTAGTTTGCACTCTTCCTTGATCAGCGTGCAATATTTCCTGTTATCTCATGTATTCGCATTAGCAAACCAGAAATAATAAAAGATAAAAAGAAAGACAAAAAGAACTATCCAAGTCCACAAAACCCACACCCAACATTTCCATCGTAAAAATGGGTGGTTTTTAAAAGACTTGTATCCCGTTGTTGTCCATAGTTAAGCCAAAACAAGCAAGCTGGTCTGCTACTGCATTTTTCTCCCTCTACATATGTTCTACGGTTGGTTTGTATAGTAATTTTAGGAGGTACCTGAACTTTAGAAATTTTGGCCTTGTAAGCAGGTTCTAGATAGTAGTATTCAGTAACAAACTTTGAGATAGTGGAATGAGTAAAGTGAGATATGTTGGGTATAGCAAGAGTTAATGGGAAATGGAGGAAAGATGAAAAGAGGAATTGAAAAAGTTTCCCTTATGCTTTAAGAAAAGGCATTTCCCTCATTGGTGGTGGAAAGAAAAATTGAAGTGTTTACATAGAGAAACACTTCTACTAGTTGTTAAAAGGGTTGGAAAGAGAGACCCCCCTCACGCCGCCGTCGTCGTCGCTCGCTCGGCTCGGCTTTGGATTATTTAATAATTAATTTAATTAAATTGAATGGCCAAAGTGTTTCAATTATTTAGTTAATTAACAGAAACATTCCGAACCGACTCAAATTCACACGACCCATTTTATTTAAAACACTTTCCCATTTTATTTGAATTTCCCGCCGTTGGAGATGACTGTTCTGAAAGGTTGCAACTTTCAAGAACAGCCAGGACCGTTTGAAAGGTTGCAAACTTTCATAAATGGTCGTGTGGTTTCTGAAAGGTTGCAACCTTTCGGAATCAGTTCCTCTTGTCTATAAATACCTTTGATTCCTTAGATTTTTACTTCAAAAATTTCTGAATTGTTCTTCTTCTTCTTCTGCACAAAACTTAATTGTGTACTTTACTGCCGTTGAGTGGCTCGCTAACACCAGAGTTTTGAGTATCAATACACTGGTGATTGAGATCATTTTATCCTAGGAGGACATATTCCAAATCAAACCTCGGATATTAAAGAGGAATAATTTCCTTAAGGGGACACTATGCATCCAGTGGGCTTGATCTTCTTTCCATTCTGTTCTTCAAATTCTGGTACGTTCTTACAGATTTTAGTTTTGTTAATTAATTTATGTTTTTCACTAGTTCATCGAAACTTTAGTAACTTCGTATTTCTGCAAAGTTTCTGGTAATCAGTAGTACTGTTTAAACATAGATTGGCTAAAAATCTTAAGGAAATTATTTATCTTATTTTAATCTGTGTTTCTGGTGGAGACAAAAACCTTCGTTGTTTTATACTCCTATTAAGTTTGCAATTTAAATTATTGCTTACTGAATCATTTGTATCAATTTCTGTTTATTACATATTCTTATTCTAAAATGGCAAATGACAATGTTACGGTGGTTGTTGTTGCACCAACCCAAACTGTTGTATCACCAATAAAGAAACCGGGAAAATTCTCTAGTGTGAATTTCAAAGGATGGCAGCAATGGGTATTTTTCTGGCTTACCAGTCTTGGTCTGCAGAAATTTACTAATAAAGAAACTCCAGTGTCTGTTGCTGATATGTCAGACAGACAAAGGTTCATGATTATTGAAGAATGGACACATGCAGACTTCTTATGTAAGTGCTACAATCTGAGTGCTTTAGAGGATGACTTATATAATGTCTATAGTGCAATGACAACTTTGAAAGAATTGTGGAATGCACTTGAGAAGAAATATAAGACATAAGACGCATGCTTGAAAAATTTTGTGGTCGCAAAGCTTTTAGACTATAAAATGTCAGATAGTAAAACTGTTGGATCACAAGTACATGAACTTCAACTTATTTTCATGATCTGATTGTTGAGGATATGGTAGTAAATGAATTTTTTCAGGTGGTTGCTATGATCGAGAAGTTACCTCCTTCGTGGAACTACTTCAAGAATTATTTAAAGCACAACCGTAAGAAAATGAAGCTTGAAGATCTTGTAATTCGGTTCAAGGTCAAGGAAGATAAAAAGACCACCGGAAAGAAGTCTCGTGGGAATTCGACAATAATGGGAGTTAATATTGTTGAATAAGCTCCTACCAAAGGAAAGAAGAGAAAGAAGTCCAACAGACAAAAGTCAGAACAGGCCAAGAAGAAATTCAAGGGAAATTGTTACAACTGTGGAAAGGCTAGTCACAAGTCTTCTAACTGTCGTGCTCCAAGAAAGGACAAAGGCAAAAGTCAAGCAACATCGTGGAAGAGATGGAAGATGCAGATGACCTCTGTGCAATGATCTTGGAGTGCAACTTAGTTGGAAATTCCAAGGAGTGGTTTCTCGACTCAGGTGCCACTCGACATATTTGCTCTGCATAAGAAGCCTTTGCAACGTATAATCCTACTGAGTTCGATGAAGATTTATTCATGGGGAACACAACAACAACAAGGATTGCAGGAACTGGAAAAGTAATGTTGAAAATGACATCCGGCAAGGTGTTGACTTTGAAGAACGTTCTGCACGTTCCTACTATTAGGAAGAATTTAGTTTTTGTTGCACTACTCGTTAAGAACGGGTTTAAGTGTGTCCTAGTTAGTGACAAAACTGTAATAAGTAAGAATGAGATGTTCTTAGGAAAGGGCTACCTCACTGAAGGCCTCTTTCAAACTGAATGTAATGGTTGTTGACAATATTAATAAGAATTATGCCTCTGTTTACTTATTGGAGTTAAATGATTTATGGCATGCCCGTTTGGGACATGTAAATTACAAAGCCTTGTGAAAATTGATTACTTTAGAAGTATTGCCTGATTTCAAATGTGATAAATCGAAATGTGAAATCTGTGTGGAATGTAAGTTTGTTAAACATCCTTATAAGTCTGTTGACAGGAATTCTAAACCTTTAGACTTAACTCACACAAATATATGCGATATGAAGTCAATACCATTTCGCGGTGGGAAAAAGTATTTTACAACTTTTATTGACGATTATACTCAATTTTGTTATGTATATTTGCTTAATAGTAAGGATGAAGCAATTGATGCATTTAAGTAATACAAAAATGAAGTGGAAAATCAATTGAATTTAAAGATAAAAATGATTCGGAGTGATAGGGGTGGAGAATACGAATCTCTTTTTGTAGAGATATGTTTGGAATATGGTATTATTCATCAAACTACTGCACCCTATACTCCACAGTCAAATGGTTTGGCGGAATGGAAGAACAGAACATTAAAGGAAATGATGAATGCCTTGAAAATCAGTTCTGGTTCACCGCGAAATTTGTGGGGGGAATCCATCCTTACGACTAACAAGATACTCAATAGGATACCTCGTAGCAAAACGCAATCGACTCCATATGAGTTATGGAAAGGAAGGAAACCCAACTTGAAATATTTCAAAGTGTGGGGGTGCCTAGCCAAGGTAGAGGTTCCTTTACCCAAGAGGGTGAAAATTGGACCCAAAATAGTAGATTGTGTATTTATTGGATATGATGTGAACAGTAAGGCCTGTCGGTTTTTGGTTCACAAATCTGATTATCCTAAAATTCATGTTAATACGGTAATTGAGTCAGATAACACTGAGTTCTTTGAACACATTTATTCGTATAAAACTGAATGTGAGTCGACAAGTGAAAGACCTAAACGACCATGTGAAGAATTAATGAAAAATACACAACCTAACGAGGATTCTAGGCGTAGTAACCACCAACAGAAATCCACTTCTTTCAGAACAGATTTTGTGGCATTCTTGCTTGAAAATGAACCTCAAACATTTAAAGCAGCTATGTCTTCGTCTGAGTCAATGTATTGGAAAGAAGCAGTCAATAGTGAGATCGAATCAATTTTAAGTAACCATACTTAGGAATTGGTTGGTCTTCCTCCAGGAAATAAACCTTAGGATCAAAGTGGATCTTTAAAAGGAAAATGAAGTTGCTGGGACTATTGACAAATATAAGGCTAGACTAGTAGTCAAAGGATACAGACAAAAGGAAGGTCTGGACTACTTTGATACATACTCTCCAGTAACAAGGATAACATCAATTAGGATGTTAATAGCACTAGCGGCAGTGCATGATCTTAAAATCCACCAAATGGATGTCAAGACAACCTTTTTAAATGGAGAATTGGAGGAAGAAATTTACATGGAACAACCTAAAGGGTTTGTAGTTCCTGGTAAAGAAGAAAAACTGTGCAGGCTTGTGAAGTCGCTTTATGGGCTCAAGCAAGCACCCAAACAATGGCTTGCTAACTTTGACCAAACAATGTTGGCAAATGGATTCAGATTAACGAATGTGATAAATGTGTTTACATTAACAACGTTTCGAATCATAAAGTCATTGTTTTACTGTATGTTGATGACATGTTAATAATGAGTAAAGATATTGACAATATAAATGCTACTAAGCGCATGTTGTCCAGCAAGTTCGATATGAAGGGCTTAGGAGTTGCTAATTTGATCTTAGGGATCAAGATTCTCAAAACTCCTCAGGGACTAGCATTATCTCAATCTCATTATATTGAAAAAGTATTGGAAAAGTTCAAGTACTTGAATTTCAATAATGTCAAAACTCCAATTGATTTAAGCTTTACATTTCAAAAGAATGAAGGTGAAAGTGACTCTCAATTGGATTATGCCCGAGTGTTGGAAAGTTTGATGTATATTATGAATTGTACGCGACCAGATATAACATGTGCTATTAGCAAACTGAGTCGGTTCACTAGTAATCCTAATCAAACTCACTAGATGGCAATGAAATGTGTGTTGTGGTATCTGAAACATACACAACACTATGATTTGCATTATAATAAATATCCTGTCGTGATTGAAGGATATAGTGATGCAAATTGGATCACCGGGTCAAATGAAGTAAAATGGTTATATGTTTACACTTGGTGGAAGAGCAGTCTCTTGGAAATCATCCAAACAGACATGTATCGCTCGCTCCACAATGGAATCTGAATTTATTGCCTTAGATAAGGCCAGTGAAAAAGCTGAATGGCTCCGAAATTTCTTAGAGGATATTACATTTTGGCCCAAACCTGTGGGACCTATTTGCATACATTGTGATAGTCAAGCAGCAATAGGTAGGGCAGGGAGCTCATGTACAACGGAAAATCTCGTCATATACGACGGAGACATAGTACCGTAAGACAACTGCTCTCTAGTGGAATTATCACAATTGACTATGTGAAGTCAAGCGATAATGTGTTAGATCCACCAACGAAAGGCCTAGTAAGAGGGGCAGTTGAAAGATCATCTAAGGGAATGAGTTTACGGCTTAGGACAGGTCATCATGGCGGTAACTCTATCTAGCAGACTGGAGATCCCAAGAGATAGATTCAAGGAGAAAAATAAAGTTGTGATTGACGATTCTACATTGTCAATCAACTCAATCCATTCTCGTGATGAAGACAATGTTCAGGAACGAGGTTAAAACATTAAGGCTTGTTAATGAGTTAATAAAACTTAGAGTTTTTAATGATTTTCTAAGTTTGGCAGATTTGACCAAATAGTGTATCTACGAGATAACACGATTAGAAATCACCTATGTGAATGTGAAGTGTAAGCCGCTTCAAAGAGATTTTTTTGTCAAAAGTCTATTCTCTATACACTCATGAAATCGGGGGGTGTTCTTGGCTGAAACAAACACAAACGTAAGAACCATAAACGGTAAGGGGTTAATTCTGTGACATATAATTGTCTAGGTATTCATCAAAGCTCGACGGTTCAAAGATATCGCATCTACCGATTGACCGAGTATATCCGACATATGTTCACTACGGAAAGTCCAAGGGAAAACCTACTTATCCAGATGCAATTGATCCTTGCTTGTAAAGTACACACTCGTCCATGCATTCCTTTGTGTTATGACATTTCCCCATTAATGTGGGGGATTGTTGGGTATAGCAAAAGTTAATGGGAAATGGAGGGAAGATGAAAAGAGGAATTGAAAAAGATTCTTTTATGCTTTAAGAAAAGGCATTTCTCCCTCATTGGTGGTGGAAAGAAAATTGAAATGTTTAAATAGAGAAACATTTCTACTAGTTGTTAAAAGGGTTGGAAAGAGGGACCCCCCTCGCGCCGTCGTCGTCGTCGCTTGCTCGGCTCGGCTTTAGCTTTGGCTTTGGAAAATGATTGATCGAGAGATTATTTTTGGCCAAAGTTTGTTTTAATTATTTATTTAATTAATTAAATTAAATTGAATGGCCAAAACGTTTCAATTATTTAGTTAATTAACCGAAACGTTCCAACCCGACTCGGATCAGCGCGATCCGTTTTATTTAAAACACTTTCATTTTATTTGAATTTCCCGCCGTTGGAGATGACTGTTCTGAAAGGTTGCAACTTTCAGGAATAGCCAGGACCGTTTGAAAGGTTGCAAACTTTCATAAATGGTCGTGTGGTTTCTGAAAGGTTGCAACATTTCGAAACCAGTTCCTCTTGTCTATAAATACCTTTGATCCCTCAGATTTTTACTTCCGAAATTTCTGAATTGTTCTTCTTCTTCTGCACAAAACTTAATCATGTACTTTACTGTCGTTGAGTGGCTCGCTGACACCAGAGGTTTGGGTATCAATACACTAGTGATTGAGATCATTCTATCCTAGGAGGACATATTCCAAATCAAACCTCGGATACTAGAGGGGAATAATTTCCTTAAGAGGACACTGTGCATTCAGTGGGTTTGATCTTCTTTCCATTCTATTCTTCAGATTCTGATACGTTTTTACAAATTTTAGTTTTGTTAATTAATTTTTGTTCTTCACTGATTCATCGAAACTTTGATAACTTTATATTTCTGCAAAGTTTCTGATAATCAGTAGTACTGTTTAAACACAGATTGGCTAACAAGATATGATACGCGTAAAAATATAATCATTACGAGTCTTTCAAATTAGCCATAAAGTTAATGCAATAAAAAGATTAGTGGGCAGACCCTGGGTATGTTTCTTTAAAGCTATAAAGGTGAACATATAATAAGACCTTTGTATGCATTCTTTATATTATAACAGTTCACTATAAAAAGCCAAATATTTGGGGAATTAATTTTATATTATATTATACTATATTTTTTATAACATAATTTTTAACTATAGTGGCAACAGCGTTTCCATAACAATATCTTTTATAAATTTAACCCTTTATAATAATAATAGTTTTTTTTGGTAATATAATAAATATAACAATTAATTTTATTTATATATAGAAATAAAATATCTAAGATCACTAATAAATAATAATAGGTCTAGAGATTTTAGCTAACAATTTTAATACTTTAATACACGATATGGCAAAGGATATTACATGAATATATTTCCATCATTAAAAATGTTTTCATTCTTTTATGCGAAGGGTGATTGAGTTAAGGATTTTAAATTAAAGTTCTTACATCGATATTTCATTAAGGGAATTTGTGTCTTAATATACTAATTTAGTGTACATGCTTTGCACATGTATTTCCCGCTAATTAATAAAAGTATAGTCAATAAAATAAAATAATTAAAAATGGTAATTGATGTTAAAAAAAATAAATGCTATATACATCCAATATGATAAGAATTCCATATTAAAAATTTGTTTTTAAAATGTGAATCTTTTTCTCTTATATTTTTATTGAATAATTAATTTATTTTATTTTTTATAATTTAAATAAGATTTATGTAAGATAAAAATATTAATTTCAAGGTTTTAAGTGTTAGGACTTACAATCAATCAATTTATATATATATATATATATATATATATATATAAAGGAGGATCTTCAGCCCGCTGATGTGGCATGTCTCAATGATCAAAAAAATTATTTATCTATTTTCTTAAAATTTAGGGCTTTTTTTCTATTTTTTACACAATAATATTATGTGTGTATATATATATTAATTGCTATTAATTAGTAGTACTTGCTGAGCATTTACACCTCCCTAAAAAGGGAATTTAGGCTGCCATTTTACCTCAACGTAAAAATCTATTTTTTTAAATATTTATTTTCCTTATGTCCTTTTTCTACCTATTTTTTTTAAAGTTTTTATTATTAAAACTTAATATTACACCCTCTATTATTGTTTTAAAATAAAAATATTTTATTTATCTCTTCTTCTTATTAACATAACTGTGTTTCTTTCTATACCTTCTATTTCTATTTTTTTTTTTAAATAATTTTTTTTATTTATCTCTTCTCCTTATTAACATAAATGTGTTCTTTCTTCCATTATTATTTTTCATCTCAATCAATCTCACTTAAGTTATTGTCATTAAAATTACAGAACATTAAAGATAATTTCTTTTTTAATATCTTCATTATTACGACCCTTCCTTTTTCTTCTGTTGTATTTCTTTTATTTATAAAAAAAATAAAACACTTCTTCAATTTTAAATCTTAAATTATGACAAATTTCAATCACATTTATTTTCTATTAAATGAGTTTTACCAATTAAACATTATAATTTCAAATCAGTTACAAAAATTTTTTACCTTCCCTTCATTTTTATATTTTCATAAAATTCTCATATATAAATATATTTTCTCATTTCTGTCAGAACCTCATTTACATGTTTATTATTTTTAATTATTCTTGATTTTGTTTTTGAGTTTTAGGAGCTTGAATTTTCGGAGCTTGGATTTTCGTATGACAAGAATGAAGAGGAATGTTGTGCTAAATTTTTCCAAGAACATTAAGGTTCGAAGGTGTATTTGTAATCTTTTTTTTCTTTTGTTATTAGATTATTTATATTTTTTTTTCTTGATTTGTTATTATTTTAACTTTGAGTTGTAGGAGTTTGGATTTTCTTGTGACAAGAATGAAGGGGAATATTGTGCTAAATTTTTTTCAAGAAAGTTAAGGTCCGAATGCTAATTTTTTTCCAAAAAATTTAAGGTCTGAAAGTGTATTTGCAATCTTTTTTTCTTTTGTTATTATATTATTTATGTTGATCTCTTCTTCTTTCTTTTTTTTGATTTGTTGATATTTTAACCTTTTGAAGACTTGTGTATTTTATTAGGACATTTCAATATGAATGAAGAATTTAGAACACATGGAAACATTTAAAAACTATCCTATTTTATTTCTCGAATGAGACACATATTGTAATGAACTTTCACTATATGAAAAGTAAGAATATAATTATTGTTGTTCTCGATTTCTCACGTAAAAATACTAACTTTATCATCCAAATATGAGAATGATAGTTACTCACAACTCTAGAAGCATCTACATTCTTTAATAAAAGTGCTTACAAATTACTACTAACAACATACTCTTTTTTTTATAAATGTACCTCATGTGAATCATAAATAAAATATAGACATACTTTTTTATTTTTAGGAAAATAAACAAAACCCCAATTAAATCTAGCAGCCCACGTTGCAGTACCCCTCAATTACTAATGCAAGTTTATTTACGGTAGAAACTCAATTAGGCATAACTAATGCCCTTAATACTCATTATAATTATCCAAATTCGTTATTTACTTCAATTTTATGTTACTATTCTTTTTTATTACTATAAGTACTAATAAGGAAGTCATTTCTACCACGTAACATTCTTTCATTTTCATTTCTAAGCTTTCTTTTCAATTCTTCATTATTATTAATGTACTTCTTCATTTGAACTCTTTTTCCTAAAAAGAAGTTATTTCTTAGGTTCTTTTTTGTTTTTTTTTTTTTTGCCACAATTATTCATTTTATATTGTATTTTGGTACAGAAATTTTTTTGTTAGGAAATAAAGTAGAATTTTCCCTTACTTGTAAGTAGTATTTGTCCAAATTCAAGCTTGAAAAACATGTCATCATATCATTAGTAATATATCATTGTTTGCTACTCTTATTATTCATTACAAGTTTGTATATATACTATGAATTTCAACGTAATATTTCTTTAAGGAAAATGCCCTATTATAAATCGTAGGAATAATTATGTTAATTTCACATTGAATTTTAGTAATTCTTATAACTTTGTAGAATATATTATCATTAGTGTTATATCAAATTATGTTATTTTTTTCATTTATTGCAAACTTGTACATAATTATAGTGTAGATTCAAGATTGGAATGTACTAATAATTTTATCTTTTTTTTGGAGTAAATGTCTTATTGTAATTTTAGGAATAATTCTATCAACTTCATATTGAGTTATGGTTATTCTTTCATTATATTTATAAATAAATAAAGAAGATTGGTATGATTTTGTATTTGCTCCCAAAATTAATGATATGTCGTTTTTAAAATGTGGATATTTCTTTTATCTCAAAAGAAGAATGACATGATGCATCTTTTTAATCGGAGAATCATTTATCATTTTTTCCAATATCATATGCAATTTAAAGTTTAATAGAATTCAATCTATGATGGTTATTAATAGATACAAGATGAAAATTACGAGATTTTAGTTGTTTTAATTTTATCCTTCCTTATAGTTCTATAAAAGACATTCTTAAGCAAAAGTTCAAAAATAATAATAATTTAATATCATAATTCATTTTTGAAAACTAAAAGTTATTTCATAATTTCACTAATATACTAACTTTTTTATTCGATTGTCGATATGGGCAGATTTACATTTTCAATATTCTATTTTTTTTTTTGCACATCTTAAAATCATATTAGATAGTTTATATAGGATTAAATATTATTTATCTTTTAGGTTTATTACCAAATTTTTACGTTATTTTTTTTCATTTCTTATTTAAGTTGATATTATACATTAATTTAAATGAGTAATCTCATTTACTGTCGTCTTACACATTCATTCGATAAAAAAACATATATATAATCTAAAGGATCATGAAAAGACAATTATTGTTTGGGAAAATTGTATATAATAGCAAACTATTAATTCAAATTAAATGCTATAAATATAGTTTGATTTAATTGTACCTCATAGCAAACTGTTGTTATTTCACCTCTCTCCTGGTGAATCTCGCTCGCCACTCTCGTTCTCTCCCTTGCCTCTCTCATTTTTTATACAAACGCAAGTGTATAAAGTGCGTTTGTGTTTGTATAAAGCGAGAGAAAATTGTATATATACATATATTTTTGTTCCCCTCTCTCCCCTCTCCCAGATCTCGCTTGCCACTCTCCCAGATCTCGCTCTCTCACTCGCCTCTCTCACTTTATACAAAAAACGCAAATTGTATAAAATGCGTTTGTGTTTGTATAAAGCGAGAGAAAATTGTATATATACATATATTTTTGTTCCCCTCTCTCCCCTCTCCCAGATCTCGCTTGCCACTCTCCCAGATCTCGCTCTCTCACTCGCCTCTCTCACTTTATACAAAAAACGCAAATTGTATAAAATGCGTTTGTGTTTGTATAAAGCGAGAGAAAATTGTATATATACATATATTTTTGTTCCCCTCTCTCCCCTCTCCCAGATCTCGCTTGCCACTCTCCCAGATCTCGCTCTCTCACTCGCCTCTCTCACTTTATACAAAAAACGCAAATTGTATAAAATGCGTTTGTGTTTGTATAAAGCGAGAGAAAATTGTATATATACATATTTTCGTTCCCCTTTCTCCCCTCTCCCAGATCTCGCCTCTCTCACTTTATACAAAAATGCAAATGTATAAAATGCATGAAAATTGTATATATACATATATTTTCGTTCCCCTCGCTCGCCACTCTCCCAGATCTCGCTCGCCACTCTCCCAGATCTCGCTCGCTCACTTGCCTCTCTCACTTTATACAATTGATCTTTTTGTATATGTATACCAAAACAGATTATACAACTGCTTTCTTTTGTATATGTATAGCGAAATATACATATTTATGTTTGCTATGGAGCGCAATTATGCAAACTTTGCTATAACATACAAATATGAATTTTGTGTTTGCTATATGTGAAAGTTGCTCTTATTGTTTCTTATATAAAATTATAATACCAATTAATATTTAATTATATTTATGCTCTCTTCGTCTCATTTTAGGTGGCACCCTTTGACTTGATACAGTGTTAAAGAAAAAAAAATACTTTTAAAAGTTGTGGTAAATTCTATTTAATTATAGTAAAATAACATTTTTTTCAAACGGATTATGAAGAAAAAGATGTCAAATAAAATGAAACAGGGAATATGATTTTTAGGACCGCACGAAGCACGGCCAGTTACTCTAGTATAGTTTAAATAAGGAAAGATTTAAGAATTAAATTTTAAAGGATGAAATATTAGGAGTTATTTCCTATTACAAATAAAAGATATAATAGTTATATATTTAATTAATTTCAAAGTCGTATAAATAGTAGGATATATTTAATTGCTAGTATTATTAAGATTGAAAATGTTTTCGAGAATGATTGAAGGAGCTTGGGAAGTGCAAATAATAGTAGATGTTAGATACAAATCATTGTAGGGATATATAATATTCAACTTATGGAGATAAGAATTTGTTGGCAGCTCATTATACACACAAAACCTTTTAATTTTCAGAGAGATACAAAGTAACATTAATTAAATCAGAAGCATCCCACCAAGAGTATATGATGAACAAAAGCCATATGGATTCAAAACGAAAAACTTTGTTGGGAGGGGGGTTTAGGGAAAGCAACAAAGGACAATGGTTAGAATGAGTACGCGGTTAACCTGACTCCCAGTTATGAGGAAACATTGGCTTCCTATGGGGATGAGGAGCATGCACATTACAATCCGAAAAGGGGTAAACCATCAACAATGTAATGCATTTTAGACCAAACATCACTTAATGTCTCTCTCCCTCTTCTTTGTATTGTGTCCTATGATATTGTTAAGGCCCACCTTATATTTCAAACAGCACTCACTTGGTTCCTTACTGATAATGCATAATCTGTGAGTACAAGTTTTTCTTCTGCACAAAGATGAACTTAGACTAGTAGGTGTCAATATGATCAACTCAACCATATCTAGGCAAGAATCACTTTTGTGTCTAACTTTAACATTACATTAGCAATTTTTGGATTTACACAAACTTCAGACATTTTTTGCTAGAGTAGCTTCAACGACAGCCTGAGCTATGGGGTGGTAAGAATCACAGGCCTCCGAGAATACCCTTCTAGCGAAAGCTCTGTCTTCTTCCTTCCTATCACCTTGTACGAGTGCAGTGTAGAGCGGACGAAGGTATAATATCCTCCCAACTTCTTTCAGAGTTCTTTCTACTACACCATAGTAGTCTCTGCACCTTGCTGAAATAGCCAGCTGAAGAAAAGCTACCTTGACCTCATAATTTTTCGACTCTGAAAGATGATAGAGAGCATCTAAAGATCTTACCTGAAAATAGCACAAAATGACTTGAACAACAACTTTCCAATTCAAGAGCAAATGGTGAGTTTCGAGCAAAGTCTAAAAAGGTAAGAGTGCACATGCCTGAGCGGTTTCTTTAGATATAATTATGCAACACAAATCAAATGGGCTTGTAATAACAAACTCTCTTTCCTTAATCAGAACGTTCAAGGGCAAAAGTAGAGTAAAAATCAACTCCAAAAAGGTATATGAGAATGAGAATCACACTGCAGATCTATCGGCTAATGACTTGGAGGCATCCAACTCCTACAATGCACTCTGAGACAGGTTGGTGAGGAAAATACAACTCTTTTTTAGAGAAACAATATCGATGAAGACTCTAATCAATGATAGACTCATTAAGATGTCGCAAACTTTTTGTCCATTAATTGGAGACATGCAAACACACATGCAGGAGAAGCAGCACAGTCCTGGGATGCATGCATTTGAATCGTTTCGGTAACATGCATTAACAAACAACTAAATCAATTCGCCTGCAACTTCAGTTTGTAGAAACAAATTTTAGTTGTAAAATGAGATAGGCTGCAGTCAAGCACCAAGACCAGCAACAGGGAAGAAGTTTATAATTCATTATATTGGAGATCCATGAGTCTGGAGCCAAAAGGGCAAGAAAATTAGCCAAAAATTCCAAAAGGGCAAAATTGAGTTGAGAACCAAAAGGGCAAAATTGAGTTGAGAACCAAAAGGGCAACATTTAGACGGTTTAACAAACGCTGTCTAAATTAGAGAAAAAGGAGCAAGACGCGAAGTACGATGCGCCTTATAAGGCGCACGGCTGTGCAGCTTTACAAGGCTCAAAACCCCTGCGCCTCTTTCCTTTTCTTTTTTTTTTAGTTTTATGTTTTATGTTTTAATTTTTTAGTTAGTTTTTTTTTTTTATTTTGAAGTTGTTCCTATTTATTTTGCATGTGATTTTTATATTTTTTTTAGCAAATTATTTATTCCGATTTTTTAGGTAAGATTTTATTAATTCAAGTTTGAAAAATATCATTTTATATTTGCTAAAAAATATATAAAAATCACATTCAAAATAAATAGGAACAACTTCAAAATAAAAAACAAAAATTAAAAGGAAAAACTAAAAATTATATTTTATAGTAAGATTTTAAAATAAATGGCTAATTATTGCCCTTTTTATATATTTTTTTAGCAAATTATTCATTCCAATTTTTTAGGTAAGATTTTATTAATTCAAGTTTGAAAAATATCATTTTATATTTGCTAAAGAATATATAAAAAGGGCAATTATTTGCTATTTATTTTGCATGTGATTTTTATAGTTTTTTAGCAATCACAAAAATAAAAATAGGAACAACTTCAAAATAAAAATGTGATTTAGCAATATAAAAATCACATGTAAAATAACTAGGAACAACTTCCAAAATAAAAAAACAAAAATTAAAAGGAAAAGCTAAAAAAAAAGAAGGGAAAAACTAACTAAAAAACATAAAATAAAACATAATAAAAAAAAATGGAAAGAGGCGCAGGGGCCTTGCGCCTTGTAAGGCTACGCAGCCGTGCGCCTTATGAGGCGCATCGTACTTAGCGCCTTGCTCCTTTTTTCCTAATTAAGACGGCATTTGTTAGACTGTCTAAATGTTGCCCTTTTGGTTCTCAATTCAATTTTGTTGCCCTTTTCGAATTTTTGGCCAATTTTCTTGCCCTTTTGGCTCCGGACTCGGAGATCCATGGGTAAAAGATAAATACTTACAAAAGGAGGAACATATATAGACAAAAGCACATGTATCTATGGCTTGTCAAAAATTGTATATATATATATATATATATATATATATATATATATATGTTGTGTGTGTGTAGTTCCTGAGGCAAAGGACCACAAATAACCATTAATTGATACAGAGGATTTAACACTGTTTTACTCATTTGGTAGAAGTAACACTAGAAAAAATGGAAAAGACAATCACTTCATCACCTGGACAAAATAAAAGCAAAAAAGAAAAGGGGAAAGGCAGATAAAATATAAGTTGTCAATTTAAGACGAAACTTGTCAGATAATAGCTGGTTAGTACCTGAGATGCTTCAACAGATTTGGGCAGGTTCTCAAGGTAAAGTTCCCATTCCTGTCCCTTCCAGTCAGCAACTTCATCCTCCCTTGGAATCCTACCTAGCTTGAACTCATTAGCAAGCGAAACAATCTTTGAGTAAAGGTTAGAAACTGGTTCCATGGCATCCGGAGGGATCCCAGTACCCTCAGTCCAAAGTTTCAAATCAATCTCATTCTCTATTCCAGGTACATTAGCTTTAAGGAAATTGAGAAACATATCAGTGTCAATAGACTGAAATTTGAAGGTACCGATATACTTCTTCAGAAAGTCATCAAAAGCAGGTCTTCCAATCTAAGAAATGGAAGTGGATGAAAAGTTAAGTTAGCTCTTCAAGAAGAAAGTAGAATATTTCCAGGACAAGATGATTTACCAACCTGTCTCTCAATACGCTGTAAAAACTGGAAGCCTTTTTCATATGGAACTACGGAGTACACGTCATCCGGATCCACACCTGCCTGACTTGTCTTTAGCTTGGTGAACTCCATGTTATCCTTAAATCTCTCCATATCCTTAACAAGCCCCATCCAACCAATTCCGATATTTAATGAAGCAATGTCCTCACCTTGCACGGCCTCAACAATTCTTCTCTCTGCATATGTTGTAAAACCCTTCAAGAAACATGAATCAAACTAATTGTTGTCATATCCTAATTGTGGAAGAAGCAATAAACCATCATAGTACATGCCTATGTACGAGTTGCAGACAGAAGTTAATGCAAGCATTGAACTTCATTTCTTCCAGGGTCCTCATAATAGAATCATATTTCATACTCTAATCCACAATTCATACAAAAGAACAAAAGTTCTATGTTTTATCTCAACAACCTAACACAAGTAGAAGCCAAGATCCACCTTTAGTGGTATTTCAAAAACAAGTAAATAACCTTAATGCAAAATAAGTCACCAAACGGAATGATATCATATAGTAGTCGCAAAACTGCAGCATTGCAAATTTTGCAAGCAGATTTCCCAAACAGTGTCTCAGAAAGCAATGGTTTAAGGCGAAGCATTTAAAGTGAGGAAACAAGAAGGTCAAAGAAATTCAAATGTAATAAAACCAAAACAAAAATGATTATAATGTCCATTATAAACTAAAAGACTTCCAGAAAATTAGAAAATTAGAGCCTACTGGGAAAAAAACAATAGTTTGTACAGGCCTTTAAAGAAAATTAAGCATGCAGATATTTCCAGATTGACTTTTCAAATACACCAATTAGTCCCTCCCTTTCCTTCCATGTTTTCCGCAATGTCTACTCCGTTTTGCAAACTCTTGGTTCTTGCATGACCTACGTCGCATAATTTAGAGATGGCAATGAGATCTACTCCATTAATTTTTACTGTACTCCTGTTCAAGGTTCACGTTGAGCTAGGTGCAACCCAAGCTGAGAACTTCACATCGTTTAGGCAGTGCTTTAGTGCAGAACGCGGTACAGCCTACTTTCACATGCTTCATTATCCTTGGGCTTACCGCTTAAAAAAGTACTAATAATAAATATCATTGACAAATTAAGTGATATATTACTGATTGAAGAAGCATTATAAGTAAATGCTTAGTGGTTGAAAATAGAAAATAAGAAATTTTAGATACTAACTAGACTTGGAAGATGATACCTGCAGCAAATTTTTGGAGTATTTGGAGGGAAAGGAATAGAAGATGTTTTGAAGGTCTATCAACTCCTTTACATTCTCTCAAAGCGGAATTCCTTATGTGTCTGTACAGTTGGGTCAATTTGTCCTATGTAGATTCCCTGGATAGTGTTTTGAATTTTGTTGGCTCCTTAGTTTTAGCATAATTGTACTAGATCCAGCAGACCAACTGTTTTTGCTTCTACTTTTGTAACTAATTTGCATCTTCTTGATGCCTTCAATGGAACATTTACTTCATAAAAAAAACTAGATCTGAATTTAAAACATAAATGTCCATCTTTGCATCTAAATTAGATCGTTAAGATGGTTTCTGCATTTGATTGACATGATATTTACTTCAGAAAGTTAATTATTGTTTCTTGGTATTCTTTGTCAAGACTCCTGAACATTACTGTTTGTGTCTATAGTTTTCATTCTGTCTACAGTTGTTTTTCCTTGAATTGCATCTATGATTTTTGTTCACCGTTCTCCTCATTTGTGCCTTTCTTCACTAACACATGCTTTAGTGGGCTTTGTGCATAAAGACAAAACAGGCCTCGACACTTTTCTGCATTTTGATCTTTTACCTATAACTCTGCTTGACTATTTGCTTAGTCCATCCTCCATCACCTCCAACCTTAGAATAAATGAAAAGAACAGCAGAAGATGCTATGTGATGCACAGTTATGCAGTAATTTTTTTGGCATAAAAGATTTCATTCGCCTTGACCACTCCTAGATAATTTTACCTTTCCCGCATTAAACTCCCTAAACCATAGTTCTTACATGTCTCTACAAACTCTAGGACCCACCTAATCCTATTTTAGCAACTAACTTGGGAGTAAACTAACCAACCATCCTACTGTTGTAAGTTTTTTCTTTAATTTGTGCGCACCCGAATAAGCTACCGGTACACGCTACCTCTCACCAGCACATATATCAAGTAATTATATATATGTCCATCAAGTCTTAAGCAAATGGGAAAATTTCACCTAGTGTTGTCTCTGTTAAAATTCAAACTTAAGTTCTCAAGGTTGTTACTCCAACACTTCAACTTCTAAGCTACTCCCTAGGAGATTCCTATTGGCACTTCTCTGATCAATTTCTATATTTCACCCTTGCCAATCAAATCATAAGCTAACGGAAAGTAATCATGTTAAAGATTGCATCTTAACTATCCTATAAACAAAGCATTTCATTATATTCTTCATGTGTAATTTATTTTTCAAGTGCTTAAAACCGAAAGGTATAATACCTCATTCAACCAAAAGTGTTCGTTGTTTTTGTTTGTGATCAAATTCCCTGTCCAGCCATGAGCAAGCTCATGCGCCACCACCTGTGATCCACTGGCATCCCCCTTAATCACAGTGGGCGTCAAGAAAACAAGCCTCGGATTCTCCATTCCGCCAAGAGGAAAACTCGGAGGTAACACCAAAAGATCAAACCTTTCCCATTCATAAGGACCAAAAAGCCTCTCCCCAACCATCACAATCTCTTCCGTGCCAGCAAACTCCGTAGCAGCAGCATCCAATACCTCAGGAACCGCCTCAGCATACACCCTAGTCCTAGGTCCCACCTCCCTAAACCCCAACTCCCCAATTGCAAATGCAAATAAATAAGGAGGTATAGGCTGTTCCATCACAAATTCCTCCACCACCCTATCATCCCCACACCAAACCGAATCCTCACAAACCCCTTGCGCCTCAGACGGAATCGGGTCCCGCCTCTCCACATGTCTAGCAGCCATAACCGCCGACAGCTCTCTCGGGATGTTCAATTTCGCAGTGTACTTAACCCGTGCAACAGGTGTATCCTGACAAGGAAAAATTGAACGGGCATAAATGGGCTGACAATGGGTATATAGAAAAGGATGATTCTTGTTGAAAGTTTGAGTAGGCGAAAGCCATTGAAGAGCTGAACTTGAAGGACTAGTTTTGGAAAGAATCAAGATTTGATGGGTTTGTTTAGAAATCGAAATGTTGAGTGATTGTCCAAGAATTGGGTCTGTAGGAGAAAGGGAGAAAGGTAAGGAGGAAAGGGAAAGAGGGTCGAGTACAGAAGAGACAGAGAGTGAGCGAGAGTCAAGAGTGAGGGGTCCAGTGTAAGGAGTAGAAAAGGAGAGAAGAGTAGCAGAGGAGATGGTGGAAGATGGAAAATCGAAGTAAAAAGTGAGGGATATATGGGTTGTGAGTGGGTGAGTTGAATCAGTGAAGGAATGAGGGTCAATGGGTGCCATGGAAATTGCTCAGAGAGTAAGATGGATGATCAGAGAATCTGCAAGGAAGAACAACGATGATACATACAAACAAGAATAACATGAAAAATGGTGTCACCTTGTTATGCTTTGTATTCACCTACTCTAAAATTAAAGAAATATACCCACTAAGCTACTTTACTTATAAACTAACATAAAATCATATTCTTTTGAAAGATAACAACTCCATGCTATCACTAATGGAGGTGTTCGGTTGAGTTGTTTCTTTCTTAATTATTGATCTCGTGTTTGAGTTCTGAAAATAAAAAACTCTTTGTACAAAGCATTACTTTTTCTGAATGAGATCATATCTTGCGCGGATGTGAAATAGTCAAACTTCAATGGGAAAAAAAAACAAAACAAAAGAACTCCATGCTCAAATTCTTCAACGTATGCCTTCACCATAGCCACTATAACATATTACATATAAGGCTCCATACGACATATTATATTCCAACCCTTTCAATTTGTTTGAGGTGACTTTGCTTTACACTTTATTTTTTTAATGGGGCAGGGGAAATACAATGTGGGGAATCAAACGACGAGAGGGAGTTGCTCGGATGGTAAGCACCCTTCACTTCCAACCCAAAGGTTGTGAGTTCGAGTCACCAAGGGAGCAACAAGGGGGTGGGAGCTCCTAGGGAGGGTAAAAAAAATGTGGGGAATCAAACGGTTACCAACAAGGTGAGAGTTCATGTAACTAATCAACTGAGCTACTAAGATTCTCCGACTTTACCTTACACATTGTTTAACAAAGAATAAAAAATAATAAATTGGATGTAGCTTAGAAAAGTTTAAATTAAAGAGTTGTACCAAAAGAATAGGATTTTTTAAAAAAAATAGAAAAAAAAAACAAATTGAAATGAAGCGAATGTTATATTCCTCCCTCTCAATTTGTTTATGTGATTTTGACTTGAGATATAGTTTACGAAAATTTTAAAATACTTTTGAATTTCGGGGTTTTAAATTAAAATTGCGTTGAATGTATCAAAATGTATTTTAAGTTTGTGGTCTTAAATATGTCATGTGGAAAAAAAATAAGAAGACAAATAAATTAAAACTGAGAAAATACTTATTATTTCCTTTGTTTGTTTTTTAAAAAATGTATCTTTCCTAATATGACAACTCTTTAATTTCAACTTTTGACCTAACATATTTAAAATCATAAAATTAAATAATGCTTTTATATATTATACATATCTTTAATTTATAATTATAAAATTTAAGAATGTTATTTATTGTCTTAAACTTCGTATATACTTTGTATAATTTTATATATATAGTAAAATCTCTCTGAATTAATACTCGATAAATTAATAACTCTCTAAGATAATATTTTTCTCGGGTTCCGACTTGGGCCAATGGAAAAAATCATAAATTTCGATAACATAATAAGATAATATATTTTTGAAAGACCTCTATAAAAATATATGGTCCCATTGATATTATAAATTAATAATTCTTTAAAATTACGAAAATATATGACAATTTAGTGAAATATGATTCTAGTGTTTTTTGTTTTTGGTAAAATTTAAATCTAGTTAAATCTCTCTCTATCTTTTCTTAATGCATTCAAAATTCTTGTAACGACTTGAACCGTCGTTATTCAAAAGGTACCTCGTGCGGAATCCCTCAAATTATCGAAAATATGTTGCCAATCAAAAGATTGGGTTACATGACGAAATTTAGGAATTTGAATCGATCTGAGCTGACCATCAGCCCACTATGAGGGTGCCGCTATAGCGACTGCATGACTGCTACCCTAGATAAAACATTGTCTTTAATTTTTCTCCCACATTTGATTAAGATAATAGACGAGGGTTGCTCCAAAATATTTTCTAAGCCACTCTAAGATCGAGAATAATGGAGGGGAGGGACTTCACTGTAAAGAAGGTTAGAACCCATGGATTTCATGTCTACATCTGTCAAGATTTTCCCTCGAGGAGCCAGAAGTTCATATTCGGAGCTCTTCAGTAGTTGCTTGGCATCCAGGTAGGCTAGGTTTTCCTAACTGAGTAGTTAGACCTGTCTTTACTTATATAATAACTTTACAGTAAAACCTCTCAAAATTAATACTGGGTAAATTAATAAATTCTCTTGAGATAATAATTTTCTCCGATCCCGACTTGGGCCAATGGAAAAAATCACAGATTTCAATAAGCTAATAAAAAATATATATTTTCGGAGACCTCTTTATAAATATATGGTCCCATTGATATTATAAATTAATAATTCTTTAAAATTACAAAAATATCTTAGACAATTTAGTGAAATATGATTTTAGTGTTTTTTATTTTTGGTAAATTTAAATATAGTTAAAGTTAAAATATGTTGTCAATTAAAAGATTGGGGTACACGACAAAATTTAGGAATTTGAATCGATCTGAGCTAACGTCATCCCGCTATATGGTAGCGTCGCTATAGCGCCTGCATGGCTGACGAAATCAGGCCCTAGATAGAATGATGTCTTTTAATTTTCATCCCACATTTCATTAACATAATAGATAAGGGTTGCTCTAAAGATTCTCCTAAGCCACTCTAAGCTCGGGGACAATGAAGGGGAGGGACTTCAGCGCAAAGAAGGTAAAACTCATAAATTTTCGATCTACTTCCTTCAGAATTGTCCCCAAAGAGCCAAAATTCATATCTACGGCTCTTCAGCAACTAATTGGAGTCTAGGTAGTCTAGGTTTTAACTTGAGTAGTTAAACCTGTCATTACGTATATAATACCTTATAGATTGTCGGGAGATATCATGCATAGGCCTACGAGAATGAAATCTAGATGGTTGAATATATGGTTAGTTGTTGTTTAGGCCAATGATGTACTTGACTAGTTATTGTTGAACTTATGGTGTTTTCAAGGAGTTATCCCAGAGAAGGTAATTATTGGTGATTGTATTATGATCAGAAAATATTCGAGTTTGGGTAGATGATGATTGTTTGGTTCTTATAAATGTTACATGTAATTTTCAACTCCTTTATTAGTATTGCATGCATGATATATGATTACGTAAAAAGAAAAGGACATGATTTGAAATGTTGAAAGTTGTTCATCACATACAATGAATGTGTTTACTTGGGGGTACACGCGTGGTTGTTATTCATTGTGGTTGTGGTTGTGATTGTGATGTGTGTTTGATGATTGGATAGAGTATCATGCCAATACATTTTAATGATTGGATCGGGTACCCAACCAATACATACTAATGATTTGATTGAGTACCACGCCGGTACATACTAATAAGTGAATCGGCTACCACACATATTAACGAGTGGATCGAGTATCACACTGATACACTGACAGTTCGCTTGTGGGTTCCATGAGAGAACTGAATTGGCTTTTTATGTTGTGATTGTCTATGTTTATTGTGCATAATGATTTAGGGTAAGGATTGAGAGTCCATGCTATTTTGTACGTATGTTATAATCTTATAAATTTGTTTTCCTAAATTATGGTTACTTGTTCATATTTTGTATAACTAAGTGTTATTAAGACAAGGTATGGCATGTGAATTTGCGGGAGAGTAGCAAGCTAATCAACACGTAGTAGTGGCCTTGCTTTTGGGAAATTCTCTATGTGATAGAATGAGTTAGGTTATGATATTATATGAGGGTATAATGGTCTAAATGGAGTTGGCAGCGAAATGTGGTAGATGACTTGAGATAGAGTGTATGAGGTTTATGGTAATGCTGTTTGTAGTAAGGATGGTGATTTAAGGATCGGGGACCTAATTTTGTCTTGAAGTTACATGTTTCTTTTGATTATTTACATTATATTACGTGGCGGATTCGGGTCAACAAATGATGCCTACCAGTATGTGTTGTTTGTACTAATACTACATTTGCTATGCCTCTTGACATAGTCTGGTTGCAGGATTCAGTAATGTTTCATAAGTGAAGACAATGATGATCTTCAACAACTTCTACTCATTTTTCCTTATGGTGGGAGTTGTGTCTTAATTCTTTCATAGTTTGTACTCTTAGAAGCCTTTGTACTTGTTTAAACTAGTTCCATGGGGAGGGTTTAGTGTATTTCTTTACAAATAACTTTGTTTTAAAGTAATTAAGAGTATTCCTACATGGAAATAGGGTGATTAGTTTATAGTTGTTCAATTCTGCATTTCATGTTTTTAAATTTAGGTGTAAGGGTTCTCCTATCTAGGTTTTAAAGTAGGGGCCTACACGGCCTGATGGGTTGGATCATGACAGTTCTGGTGTTGTCTTTTTGAACTTTCAAAAAACATGAAGAGTTCTGGACACGATAATGCTTCTTTATGCGTAACTGGTTCCAAATGTATTGAATCATCTTAAACTTTATCAACACTATTTTCGTCGAAAATGGTATCTACAATTTTTTCTAAGCTTTGGATCACTGTACATGTATCATTTTCAGTCAGGTAACCAAAAAAAGGCTATTGACATATATTTTATTGCGGTAATCAAGATTAGGCCTGACAGGGAACCGGGACGGCCCAGTATTGGCTCGTGTCCCGAACCACCGATCTCGATCTCGGGGGATGACGTGGGATTGGGGGATAGGGGTGGATGATGCGGGAGGGGATGGGACAGGGAATTATCTGGTCGACCCGGCCCACTTTGGCTTGGTCCGTCTCGGTCAGGTCCCGTGCGATTTTTATTTTTTTTAAAATAGTTGTTGGGGACCGTTGGTCAACTACTAGTGGGCCTCCCAACGGCTATTCAACCATTTACACCCCACCCCCCTACCTTTCAAACCTTTATTTTAACCTTAAAGTTCCATAAAATATACTTTAGTCCACATTTTACATTATAAATACTCATTTACCCCTCACTATATCTCACAAATTATCTACTATCTCATCTATATTATCTCATTCTTGAGTCTTGATTATACTAATCTCACATTCTGAATTCTCAATTAATATCATTATATTTATATTGCAATTTATTTATATTTATATTATAGTTATCAAGTAATGAAATTACAAGTTACAACTTACAACAATATTTTTGGAGCAAGCTTGAAGTGTCAAGTATTGGTTATAATTGTCTGCTATTACGCAGATGCTTGGTGCACTAGTTTCATATCTTAATTTATCAAATTTCCCGCAATTAGCTTTTGTGTTATTATTATGTTATATTACATTTCACATTTTATTAAGATATAAACTCTAGTAAAAAAATTCAGTAAGGAAAAAGTAACAAACGTTATTTCTAAAATGTTTACTTCTAATATAAAAGTAGTAAAGAAAAAAAATAAATGTAAATGTGGTGGTTCTTCTTCTAAATCAATGCCTAGTATTAGAATTAATACGAATGATTATACGTATGTTGATGTTACATTCCTGATTTAAATATAGATACAAATACTCAAATTGATCATGAAATTTTTGAACGACGTTATTGTAATACTAATTTTGATGAAGATTTAAATGAAGATGTAGAAGTTGATTTAGAAGAAGATGAATTGGACGATTCACCTACACTTTCACGCCCCGAGCCTACACCCTGGGTGAGATTGGCACTCGAGAACCATTGCTGGCCCCAAGCGAACCCTTGGCCTGACTTACTACTCAACGGAAGACTTACTTATGATAAAATACTTTAAAAAGTAAACTGAACTACTCAATAAATACTTAGAATGTATAAGAACATTCACTAGCCAAAATGGCACTCAAGTCTCAAACATAACTGAAATGAACAGACTCAAGAACTAACATCAACTAACTGTCTATGAAGCCTTTAACAACTGAGATAGATGTCGGGACAAGACCCACGACATCCTAATGAACTAAAATGATAAAGTAATGAAAAAGGGGATCCTCCAGAAGCAAGGAGACTCACCAACAACTCTGAAGCTCAATTGGATCAACGATGCGCTGGATGTTGATCCTAGTTACCTGAATCTGCATCATAAAAAGATGTAGGCCAACTGACATCAGTACATTGAATGTACGAGCATGCGAGGGGAATTCTAAAACAAGACATAAGCTTGAAAGGAACTGAAAGAACAAACCTCAACTGAACTAAACTGAAATGAACTCATTTCAATATAAAGCAATATAAATAAGTGCATTATAAAGAAAAGCTTTAAAACATGGATATCAAGAACTCCTCAATCTCATCCCAAATTCAAGAACGAAAGTAATTCAAGAATACAACTCAAGAACATCAAAGTCTCAATCTTTTAGGACGAAAATCATATTGAAATAAACATGTTTGGCGCGTGGGTGAACGAATCCAACACTGTGTGAACTCACATACCTCGTAGGGATCACCCCTTCACGAAATCCACGATCTTAGCTTCAAGAACTGACGATTCCTTGTCTTCTCTTCTCCTTTCTCCTCTTCTTTTCTTTTCTCTCAAAACCCTAACTCAAATCTCAAAAGCGTAAAATGACCAACTTCAGTTTAGATTCCAATTAATTACCGAAAAATGAAATAAATTAATAGGGTAGTGAAAAGACCAAAGTACCCTTCTAAAATCCGGTTTTGACTTTCCTTATTTGGACAATCCAACTTCAAATGGGCATATCTCCCTCATACAAACTCAAAATTGCGCAAACTCGGCGGTGTTGGAAAGATAATTCAAAGATATTTTCTACGTTATCTTGCAACACACCTAACGCATCCTGAGCTAGGAGTTATGGTCGTTTTAAGTTGACCCAAAACTCATACTTAACTTAATTTTGTGAATCTTTCCAAATTTGATTATTTCCAAAAATGATTTCTTTCTAATTCCAAGTCTTTCTAGTAGCGGGGTGATACAATATCTCCCCCTTCAGAACATTCGTCCTCGAATGAGACTACTTTTAGAAGGCTAAGGGTGTAACATCTAACATCTAGCTCAAACACCCAACTAGATACATGTTGCCTGCGAGACATTGGTAAACCTGTGATGGAATCCTTATTGATCATCTCCCACTTCCATTTCGAAAGTTCTATATTCTGAGCCATACCATTGGGCCTTGGTGCTCCACTTTAACTTGTTGGCAATTCAGACACTTAACAACAAACTCTGCAATGCACTGCTTCATACTATTCCACCAATAAACTTTCCTCAAATCTCGATACATCTTTGTGGAACCCGGATGGATAGAATAACTGGAGCTATGAGCTTCCTCCATGATTCTCTCTTGGAGTTATTCCACCCTTGGTACACACAACTTACCTTGATACCTCAATATACCATCTCCCCCTTGTTCAAAAGACATTACTTTTTGCTTATAAATATTTGCCTTTAATTCAAGAAAAATAGGATCTTGGTCTTTCTTCTCTTTCTCTTTTAACACTAATGATGATTCAGCCCCATTCATCACCACTACTCCTCCTCATGTGGAATCCATTAATCAAACTCTTAATCATGCAAGTCTGTGCACATTTTTGCTAACTCTTTCTTATCTTCCTCAAAATGGGCGGTACTACCCATAGATAATCTACTTAAGGCATCATCAACAACATTAGCCTTACCTGGGTGATAAAGAATACTCATGTCATAATCCTTGAGTAATTCTAACCACCTTCTTTGTCTGAGATTAAGCTCTCTCTGACTAAACACATACTGAAGACTCTTGTGATCAATGAATACATCAACATGAACACCATAAAAAATAATGATGCCATATTTTCAAAGCAAATACTATGGCAAAAAATTCTAGGTCATGAGTTGGATAATTTTTCTCATGAACTTTCAACTATCTGGAGGCATAAGCTATAACTTTGTCATTCTGCATTAACACACAACCTAAACCAACTCTAGATGCATCATAGTATACAACAAAGCCTTGCATACCTTCTGGTAAGGTCAATACTGGGACAGTAGTTAGCCTCTTTTTCAATTCTTGAAAGCTTTTCTCACAAGAATTCAGACCATTGAAACTTCACCATTTTTTGAGTTAACTTAGTCAAAGGGGGCGAAATAGATTAGAACCCCTTTATAAACCTTCTATAATATCTAACCAACCCTAAGAAACTCCTAATATCAATTGGAGAGGTGGGTCTAGGCCAATTCTGCACTGCCTCAATTTTTTGAGTATCAACTCTAATTCCATCACCAGAAACGATGTGGCCTAAGAATGCCACAGACTCAAGCCAAAACTCACACATAAAGAACTTGGCATACAACTATCTATCCTTTAGAGTTTGGAGAACTATTCTAAGATGACTAGCATGATCTTTCTCATTCCTCGAATAGATTAGCATGTCATCAATGAATACGATAACAAACATATCTAAATAAGGCTTGAATACTCTATTCATAAGGTCCATGAACGCTGCAGGTTCATTAGTTAAACCGAACGACATAACTAGAAACTCATAATGACTATAACGGGTCCTGAAAGTTGTCTTTGGGAATATCACATTCCCTTACTCTTAACTGATGGTTGCATGATCTGAGGTCTATCTTAGAGAAACAAGTAGCACCCTGAAGTTGATCGAAGAGATCATTAATTCTCGAAAGAGGAGACTTATTCTTGATGGTAACCTTGTTCAACTGGCAGTAATCTATACATATCCTAAGGGAACCATCTTTCTTCCTCACAAATAAGACCGAAGCTCCCCAAGGTGAGACACTTGGTCGAATAAAACCAATCTCTAAGAGATATTTCAACTGCTCCTTTAATTATTTCAAATCTGCTTGTGCCATCTTATATGGCGAAATAGATATAGGACGAGTATCTGGAAAGACTTCTGGAAACTCTTTTACTTCTGAAACTGACTGAATAGGAAGTATCTCAACATTAAAGTCATTAACTCGGACTAAGTGATAGACACACCTCTTGGAAACTAACTTTCTGTACGAAATAAAATGACCCTTAGGCACTGTTGAACTACTTTTCCACTCTAAGACTTGCTCACTTGGAAACTAGAACTTGACTACTCGAGTTCTACAATCTACTAAGGCATAACAGGCATGACACTAGTCCATACCAAGAATGACATCAAAATCTACCATGTCTAAGTCAACTAAATTAGCCATGGTGCTCTTGTGATTGACAAAAATTGTACAAGCACGATAAACTCTCTCAGCTAGAATAGACTCATCAACAAGTGTAGAAACACTGAAGGGCTCAAGAAGTTCCTCAGGAAGAACATCAAAATTCATCGCAACATATGGAGTTACAAAAGATAAACTCGCTCCTGGATCTAGCAAAGCATAAACATCAAAATTAAAGACTTGGATCATACCAATGACAACATCTGGAGAATTCTCTTACTCTTGGCGACTAGTGATAGCATACAGGCAGTTTCCTCCTCCGCCTGCCCCTGAAGTAGCTCCTCTAGATGCATTTCTGTCTGGTGGAGCAACTGAAGAAGATTGGGCTTTATTGCCCCCATTACCATTACCTTGCCTGTTCTCAGGACACTCTCTCATAAAATAACCATTCTGACCACATTTGAAACAACCAGTAGAGCCATCACGACACATCTCTGAGTGATTCCTACCACACTTAGCACATGCAGAAGGCTTACTACCCCCTTGTGCGATACTACCTTTAGAATAGGCAGGTTTAGCTCTGAAATTCTGACTATTGTACTCACTTTTGTTCCCTTGTGCAGGTGCACAACAGATGATGGAGCAGGTCCCTTCTGCTTAGGTTGGAAAGATGACCGGTTCGCATTATTCTTTTGCTGCCCGGACTCATCCCATGATGTCTTAACCCTCTTATTCTTAAACTCTTCTCTATCCCTCAGCTTGTCCTCTTCAACTTGTTGCACATGAATCATTAACCTTGCTATGTCCATATCACATATAAGCATAGCTGCATTGCCTTTCTTACTTGACAGACGAGACAACCCAGCAACGAATAAACTTATCCTGCTCCTCATGTAAGCAACCATCTCCGAAGCATAGCAGAAAAGTTCTGTGAACTTCAGACTGTACTCATGGAAGCTCAAAGAATCCTGGTTAAGAGTGAGGAACTCTCGTACCTTTGTTTCTCTCATTTCTCGGGGGAAGAAACGCCCCAAGAAGGCCTCCTGAAAACAAGCCCAACTCACAAGTGGTGCCCCTCAGCTCGATTCTTATTCCATTGGTCGAACCATATCCAAGTGACACCCTTCATTTGGTATGCGGCTAGTTCTACCCTCTCAGTATCAGCAACATGCATAATCTCAAAAATCTACTGAAGCTCTGCAACAAAATTCTCTGGATCCTCAGTAACATTTGAACCTGTGAAGCTTGGAGGATTCATCCTTAAGAACTCATGGATCCTCAAAGTATTAGCCACTTTCTATCGATTCTCTCTCTGTTTCCCAGCTTGGTTGGTCACAACTTGGCTCAACATCCAGATGGCCTCACGGAATTCAACATTGGTGACCTCTCATTCGGGTTGCACTTCTAGTCATTACGTACCCCTTGTTCCTGTGGTTCAACATTCCTTCTAGCGGGATGACCTCTGACAACTCTACGTGGAGGCATGATCTGAATGACACGCGCATGCACGAATTAGAAGAAAATTTTATAGAGATACACTCTATCGCACGAAATAAGTATGAAAGAAGTGAGATAGTTCCTTAGTAATGCAGCCTCCTAATTATAGATGTGGTGTGCCTCACACTGATAACTAGGACTCTACAAACACGACTTCATAGACTCCATAGGACTATTGAGCTCTGTGCTCAGATACCAAGTTTGTAACACCCCGAGCCTACACCCTGGGTGGGACTAACACTCGAGAATCATTGTTGGCCCCAAGCAAACCCTTGGCCTGGCTTACTACTCAGCGGAAGACTTACTCATGATAAAATACTTTAAAAAGTAAGTTGAACTGCTCAATAAATACTTAGAATGTATATGAACATTCACTAGCCAAAATGGCACTCAAGTCTCAAACATAAATCTTTACAAAGAAAGTTTGGTAATTTTGATGAAGAAGTAGAACATGATAATTAATGTTAATGATGATCTTAATACTTTTGATGAACTCCTGCTCCCTTTCGTTGCCCTGCTCCCATTCCCCCGTACATCCTAGGACTAAGGTAGAACGTGCTAAAAAATCAGCTGTATGACAATTTATGACCCTGAGTGAAGATAAAACACACGTTATTTGTAATAAATGTAAACATAAAATGAATCATAAAACTGTGGGAAAATAGGGTGGGACGGGACATTTGAGTAATCATTTAATGGGATGTTGTAAAAATGAATTTTTGCATGCTAAAGTTGTAGCCGAAGCTAAAAAGAATGGTACCACCCTTCCTAGTGCAACCGTAGGAGTATGGGGCTCTAATATGGTCCAAACGCAATTAAATCCTTCTAATGTTTCTGGCCCTAGTACACAACGCTCATATAGTAGAGTAAAAAATCTTGAAGAATTAGCTAAAATGATTGTTGTTATTGGCTTGCCTTTTAGTTTTGCTGAAAATCTCAGTTTTATTCATTATATTCAAATTGTGTATAATCCACATTTTAAAGGGTTTACAAGAAACACAATTAAAAAGGCTATATTTGATTATCAAGATTAACATTTTCAATATCTTTGTGGTTTATTTTATTATAATACTTGTAAAATAGCTATTACTTCTGATATGTGTCGTAGTGTAAATGATAATGATTATTTCACTATTACTGCACATTGGATCGATGAAAATTGGATTATGCAAAAAAGAATTTTAGGTTATAAATGTTGTAAAATGCATAAAACCGGTAGTTACATAGCTCAAACTATTGTAGATGTTTTAAAAAACTATGGAATTTGCTATAAAATAATTAGTGTCACCTTAGATAATGCTTCTACTAATACATCTGTTGTTGAAATACTAAAACCGACTCTTTGCCCTATTTATATTAATGATTTTCATATTAGGTGTGTTGCACACATCTATAATTTGATTGTTAGAGACGGTATAGCAATGTATAATGATGGTTGCATAAAATGTGAAATTGCATGTCATTTTATTTTTAAATGTCAAGTTAAGTTTTAAATGTCACGTTAAGTCTAGACGTAGAGAATTTAAAATCGTTGTCGTAAATTTAATCTTCCACCTAGAAAAATTCCAAAACCACTGTGTACTAGATGTAATTCTTTATTTGAAATGCTTCAAGTCGCTTATGAATATAGGAAACGTTTACAAATAGTTTGGAATGCTCATAATTCAAATATGAACTATAGACTTGATGAAAATGATTGGAATGACGTAAAAGAACTTATAGAATTCTTAAAAGTTTTTTATTTAGCTACAAAACAAATTTCTGGATTTAATTATCCAATTATTTTCTCTGTTTTACCAAATATTTGTGCTATTTCTAATAAATTTTATAAATTCAAAAATAAATCAAGATTTGAAGATTCTGTTAAGAAGATGATTGAAAATTTTTAAAAATATTTTGTTCCTATTCCTCAAATTTATTTAACTGCTTGTTTGTTAAACCCACATTACAAAGATGTAGGTGCATCACGAATGGTTGATAAAATATATTTCAATTTAGATATTCAAGATTTTGAAACACCTAGTTTACAAGAAGCTAAAGATAGTATAAAAATTGAAGTTAGAAAATTGTATGACTTGTATAATGAGAATAGAAGAAATGTAGTATGTAATGAAGAACATGAATCTTCTAGGTGTAGATATAATGAAGATGATATTGACGATATGCTAGATAGTTATCTTGAACTTTTTCATAATGATAAAAATGGTTTAGATGCATATATTAACCAAAATACGGAAACTATTAAGGATTCACAAGGTTTACATGATCTTCTAGATTGGTGGAGCAACCGCAGCAAGGGATTTCCAAAACTTCAACCGGTGGCTCGAGATGTGTTATCTATTCAAGCATCTTCAGTAGCTTCGAAAGGCACTTTCAGTGCAGCAAGATTTCAAATTGGAGAACATATATATTCATTAGCAGGAGATATCGGTACTATTTAGAGATTGGATTAATGGTGAGAGAAGGAGTTATGGGCGTCCAGATTTGCCTACCAAATTTGAAAATGATATTGATGAAATGTTGCAAGATTTTAGTGACGACGGCATTGATGCATTGGAGAAACTAGCCGATCAACCAATTCCAGATCATGTTACTAGAGAAATGTTAAATGATTTAAGAAAAGATTGGCTTGGTAGCATAAACTATTAGTATGATAATTCGAGGTCTAATTCAAACAGAACCCTTCCTAGAAGGTGGCTGTGTAGATTAGGTCATCTAATCCTCTACTAATATTTTGTAACTCAAATTGTACTATTTAATTAATATTAATAAAACTATAAGCTATTCACCTTAATCTTTTTTTATAATTGTCTTCTATTTTAATACAAAGTCTTTTTTTAATTATATTTTCAATTTTCAAATGACAAAGTGGAAACTTAAGTTATAAAATAGAAACTTTTAAACTTTTAAAGTTTGAAATTTCATTTTTTCAAACTTTTAAAGTTTGAAATTTAAATTTTTAACTTTTAAAGTTTGAAATTTAAATTTTTAACTTTTAAATTTTGAAATTTAAAGTTTTAACTTTTAAAGTTTGAAATTTATACTTTAAACTTTTAAAGTTTGAAATTTAAATTTTTAAACTTTTAAACTTTGAATATAAACTTTTCACATTTTAAAGTTTAAAAGTTTGTATTTTAAACTTTAAAAGTTTAAAAGTTTAAAAGTTTAAATTTCAAACTTTAAAAGTATAAAAGTTTTAATAATTTATTATTTTTCCTAATTTTTTAATTTTAATAATTAATTATTTTTTTAAAAAAATATAGTCGTTGTCCCGATTACCGGTCTGGTCTGGTCCGGTCTCGGTACTGTACCGGTTCGGGACGGAATATGCTATATTTTCCTGAACTATCGGTTCCGGTCCCTTTCCTCCCATCGGACCCCGGTTCCAGTCGATGTCGGTCCGGTAGGTCCGTTACCAGTACTGCTGCCAGACTTACTTCTAACATGGGTCGTATTGTTAATGGTAATGATTATTTAACTGTTACATCTCATTGGAAAAAAAATCTTAAGTTATAGATAATGTGTAGAGAAAAAATTAGTGCTTATATACATCAAGTGTTTTATATATCTTAGAATTTTAAATGCTTTGTGATAAAGTGACGAGTATAACATTAGACAATGCCTCTAATAATACCTAGGATGTTAGTATGTTAAAGACTAGACTATGTCCAATTTATAATAACTCTTGCCATGTTAGATGTACTCCACATATATTTAATTTAGTTGTACAAGTGTAATGACCCGCTTTGTCATTTTTAGAAATTTTCATAAAACTACCAGTTTACCCCTCCCAATATTTACCTTGAGTAATTTTTTGAATGAGTTTTGAAATTGGTTTCGAGTTAAAAGTTATGAATTTTGAAAATTCTAAAGGCTAAAGTTGTTAGAAAGTGGGTTTCGGTGTCTTTTGGAGTTTTGAGTGTCGGAATTAAATTCTATCGATTCCATCAGTCACAGAATGTAGAAATTGGTCCAAGAGAGTTATAGGTTTCATATTCAGAGTTTTTTTAAGGATTTGAGGTCCTAAGTTGGAAATTATTAAGATTTTAGCCTTTGGATTGACTTTGGTCAGCATTTGGGGTTCAAATGCTCTGATCGGAATTCTGAAAGTTTCATTGGATTCGAGGGATTATTTTACACCTAGGTGAGGTATTGGTTACATTTTTATAGGTCCATTTGGCCTTTTTAGGTGTTATATTTATTTCTTGTGACTTTCACGAGTTTCAGATAAAGAAGACCTCATATTAGTATTTCGATGGTTCCATTGACTTTGAAACGTTAAGTTTAGTCAATTTAGATAAATGGTTTGTGTACGGGGTTTTGAATGAATCCGGGTGTCCATTGATGTTTTCAAAGTTGGCTGCTTTTCTGGTGCCCAAAATTTGTAGTGCCTTGTGATCGTGATAGGGTGTACACTTTAAGGAACCTCACGATTGCGAGACCCGAATCACAAAATCATGGGAGGTGAGATCCCAGACCTTCGCGATGTCAAAGGGCCTGTTCGCCATCGCGATCTTCGTGAAAATGAAGGCCCGTTTGCAAAAGCGATGGCTGGGATTTTTCAGGGGTTCACTTTTGCGAACTAGTGGTCACTTTTGAGACATCTGAGACCCCATTTTGTGTGCCATTTTTGGGGTTTTACCCCATTTCCCTTCATTTTGAGCTGAGCTTTGTAAAAACCCTAGGGCGATTTTGAATAGATTGCTTGTGCTAAATCATTTGGGTAAGCTTTAGTGATCCTAAAACTTCATTTTCCTTTTATCATTTAAGGATTTTAACATCAAAACTTGAGATTTTGATTGACAAATGACAAAGTTTTTCAAGAACTTGAGTTATAAACTAAAATGGTGATTGTGAACTGATTTTAACTCTTTTTTCGAAATGGTTTTTACTAATGAGTTCCAAATGCCTTGGTTAATATCTTCAAGTAACGAATTTTGAATTCAGACCGCATTTTCATAATTGGGTTTTTTCAGTTGATTGACCTATTTTCCAAAATGTATGAGTTGGGTATTGTTATTTCTGAAATCTTATTGTGATTACTTCATTGAATTAGATTGTGTGGCTTTGGACATTATTCGGAAGGAGAAGACTCAAGTCTTGGATTGACTTTTGATTGAATTAAGGCAAGTGATCTCATTGTATGTGTTGGGGAGTAATGATAATGAGGTGATGCGTTCATTGTTCCACTTGATTAATCTTAATGAATAAAAAAGAGATTAGTGAAAAAGTCAACATGTTGATTATAATGCTTGTGAATTGACTTTGGACCCTATTTGGTTGATTGGTGAAATGTTTTGATGACATTATGTAACACCTCGGAATACGAAAAAGGGAAGATTTCACTTTCTAGGCACTGGTTGTGTTCTACAAATCCATTGTACGGGTTGTAGATGTTTTTAGGGACCGTAAAGTGCATCCGTAGGAAGTGGGTCAAGTTTTGGGAAATTTTAAGTCCAGTAACTTGATCTACCATTGACTAGGACGAGTCGTAGGATGTTCTACGGACCATAGATGGGTTTCATATAAGCAATTCAGACTTAGTGATTGAGGTAAAAGTTGAGTTATATGGTTTGGGTCTGGACCGTAGAAAGTCGTATGGGCCGTAGAAAGATCTCGTCGAAGTTGGATGAATTTTGGGCCCTAGTCACTCAACCTACGTTTAATCAGTACGATCCGTATATATTCCTAGGAGCTGTAGGTCACAACCATAGGCCCGCCCACTAGTTATTTTAAAGGGTATTTGGATCTTTTCCTATGCATCTAATACTTATACTGTCATTTTAACTTATAAATAAGACCATATAACTGATTTTATTCCTAAAATCTATCTATTTTCTTTCATTCCCCAAAAATCCTCTCAAGTCTTCTATCTCAAGATCAAGGAAGAATAAGCTAGGGTTTCCAAATCAAGTCTCTTTTTTCAATATTCTTTTGGGCTTCAAGATCAAGGTATGTAGAGAGTTCATCAATGGGTTCCATTCACACATCGAGTCCAAAAGATTTCTCAAATTCTTCAATTCAGTTACCCTAAATTGGTTAGGTTTTCATCAATTCTTCATGGGTTCTATTTGTATGGATTCAACTATTTGGTTTTGATCTTATTATGATTGTTTAGACTCAATTACATGTTTTGCAATCAATTTCATATGAACCCATGCATGATATATGATTTGATTATGAACCCCAAAAGGGTATGAATTAATGAAGTTATGATTGATGTTATCGTGAAAGATATGCATTATTTATGAAAATGATTGTCTTATGATCTAGGTTGCTTTAAGATTAGCATAAACTAAATTGTAAAAAGTTTTCTCACATTAAGGAATCATGCTTTGGTGAAAGGTTTTCTCACACATGCATGATTCAAGATTTAAGGAGCTTTTCTATGATGTTTTAAGCTTGGATTAGTAACTTAATTGTGTTTTTCCATGTATGATGAAATGTTTATGTTTATGACTAATTCCGTTGGAATTTTACTAGCACCGAGAGGATATTGAGATGGAGGATCTCCCATTAGTAGAGGTTGGGTGTCTAGTTGCAATCTCTTTGTCCCTAACTATGTGCCCTGTAGGTTGTCTTAAGTGACATAGCTAGTGGATCCACCTAATCTAGAATTTAAGGTTCTTGCCTTGGCAAGTAAGAAAATCTCTTTTCGGTGTGGAAAAGATACCAGATTCCATGTCATAGCCCACATGGTCAATCTCGATTAGTAGTAAATATCCCACAATCGAACTAAGTTACTCTCAAATGTTTTATAAAGCTTTCCTTATGATTTACAATGCATTGACCATGTTCAAGTTTTATGATGTTTCTTTAAAGGCTTTTACATTTCATGCTTTTATACTCTCTTATTCCTTGATTTATGCTTTGTTCTATTTGGGAAATAAAGACATTGAGACTTGTAATTATCTTTCAATTTTTCACTTTATACAGTAGTGGCTTGTACACGTGACAACCAGGTTTTGGGGATTATGTTTTAGAATGAATTAGTTTTCACATTTCTTTCACATCGTTGGGTTGAGGCTGACTTTTCTTGGTGGGATAGAAAAGTGTCATCATGTCCATTTTTGGGTCGTGACAAATGATATCAAAGCCAAGTTCATATGTCTCACGTGTGTACAATCCAAGTCTAAGTAAAGTCTCAATTATTAGTACAAAGATGTATGTACTTATCTTTGAGAGGCTATGAATACTATTAGGGAACTTTCTTTAATCCACTCTTTCCTATCGTGTGTGGTTGAATCACTGAGTTCAAATCACTCCCAAATGGATGGAGTAGTGTCTAGCATGTTTTTCGAGCAATGCAAAGATGGCAAGGATGATGAAGATGATAATGATGCAGAGTGATTCAGGAAGTATTTCCCCATCTATCCTTATTATTCTAGCATTGAGGATAATGCTAAATTTTAATTGGGGTGTTTATTTGGTTATTTCTTGTCACGACCCAAAGTACCCCTAGGTGTGACATGGTGAATAAGATCCTAAGAGACCCTAAATGAGCCAGTTGACATAAGCATGACGTAATGAATATACAATTTAAGAGATATAGACAATATAAGTCTCAAATCATAAGATGACATAAATGATACCAAGTCTAACACAGGCCTTTCTAACATATCATAAGAGTAGTTGAGATGTAACTCATACACCACATACAATTGTTAAACAAAAGACATCAAGCAATATGAATATCAGTGGCCTTGTCCTCAGAGCATGAGGACTCACTAATACAAGTAGTCAAGCTAAGCGATCCCGATCTAAGCATGTCTGGGAGGATAAGCGTCAGACCCTATATTATAAAACAATATAGGTACAAGTATGCATGAGTACATTGAATGTACTAAGTATGGGAAAATGCATAAAAATGTGAACATGATCATAGGAGGACTTTAAACGTGATATGTGTGACCAAGTAAAAAAATAATTATAAGCCTTTAAGAAATCCATTAATCATAAACAATGGATAAGAAAACCTTTTGAAGAAAACGTAGTTCATGGTCATGTGAGTTATAACATGGAGTCCAATGTAACATTCACACTGAAAAGGAAATTTTACTTGCCAAGGTAGACTCCGTAACGTTTATTTATAATTGTTATTATGGATCCACTAGCTAGGTCATTTAACATAATCCTATGGGGCATATAGTTTGGCACAAAGAAATTGTTTCTAGAGAACCTGACCTATACTATCGGGAGAGCCTCCATCTCAAAGTCCTCTTGGTGCTAAGTAAATACCAACGGAAAAGACATATTCATATCGTCATACTTGGAAAGGCACAATTAAACTACCAATCCAAGCATAAGTTATCATAGAGTATCTCCTTTCAAATCGTGATTTCATAAAACTTTCATATTAGTCACTTATATTCTAAGCATCTAAATCATGATTTCATTCATATGTGAAAAACTTTCACAATCATTAATGCTTTATCTTAAAGGCACCTATAGTTCATAAATCATCCTTTCCATAAAACATACGTAGCTTTCATAACTTCATAGACTTAATTCATAAATTATCATAATCAAGTAAACAACATGGGTACATATGAAATAAATTGGAAACTATATAATTGAATCAAATCATGCATAATAAGATTGAAAATAGACAATTGAATCATAATCAATAAGATCCGTGGAGATTTGCATAAAACCTTAATTGGTTGAAATCAATTTAGGAACTTGAGATTCTTTTGGGACCCAATGGGTGAAAGGTATCCATTGGTGAATTCTCACATACCTTGGGTAATCAAATCCCTAGCAATGTAGAGGAGAATATTGAAACCTTATTTTTTCTTTCTTGAGCTTGAGAGAGAATTGAAGAGGATGAAATTGGGGTTTTGAGAGAATGAGAGGGTTTGGATAGTTTTAGGAATTATAATCAGTTATAGGACTTATAAATAGGTTCAAAACGACTTAGTATAGACGTTAAATGCATAAGACCTAAATATCCTTAAGAAATAATTATCGGACAAACCTACAGTTGACACCTACGGACCGTAGAGCTTTTAATGGTTCTGGTGGTCCGTAGGTCGAGTTACAAGGGTCTAGATTTAAGGCAAACTCCTACGACTCAGCTCCCACAGTATGTAGAATATTTTATGGATCGTAGGTCCTCCTCTTAGGGACCACCTTCCCTTGTTTTTCACCAAGTTTGGACCATCTTCTACAGACCCCTTTCTACGGACCGTCCTGATGGTCCGTAGGAAAATTTTAGAGACTCAAAATTTTCTAACCTCATGATACCTTCCTACAACTGCCGTCTACGGATCGTAGGACCTAGACAGTCCGTAGGTGGGCTTCGTTGAACCTGCATTAGTGCCCAAAATGAAACTTTCCCTTTCAAACTCAACTTTTCAATTTTCGAGGTGTTACATTTATGTTTAAGTTGGCTTTCACGCCAGATTTGTGTTTGTGGATGATTTTTTGTTGATTTATGCCCTTGATGTGGGCTTTTGGATAATGGTGTTGGGATTCCTTGTTGTACTTGTTTTGAATGTTGAGTTATGCCTTGTTAGGCATGCTATTTTAATTGGCTTTTTTTTTTTTGCTGGATTAATCTTACGTTTCTCTGTTGTAGTACTACCCATGCTTATTAATTGCGCTTACTGCTTCCAATAGGCCTTGTTCTCTGAATGAATTTACGAGCGCATGATTCAAAATCATCTTTGTGTGTAGTATTTAATTTAATAAACTACAAGGTTTTTTTTAATACAACGCTTCTTTTCAAAAAATAATTTTTTTCTTTTTTCTTTTCATTGAGTCCTTTTGTGTCGAACCGGGTTGACGTTTCCCTATGATAGATTGAGAGGAAATTTTCTTAAGAGAAAATGGCAAGTTTTAGTTTTTAGTTTGAGTCTTGTGTCACACTTCTTGCAAAAGGGACCACTAAAAATAATTTATTTGGTAAAACATGGTTGAAACCGAGTTGCAAAATGAGGGATTAAGTCGATCTGAAGCAATCTCTTCTCATGTGTCTTACATTCTTTGTTTGGATTTATAACCTACAAGTAGGCGTGAATTTCATTTTGGTAAGTCAAAATTCATTAGGTAGACTAACTTGAGACCGTGTTTGGTTTTGATGCCTTGTGTGGTAAGGTTTTTGATTAATAATATGCATATTGTCTAGAACTTGCCCCAAAATATGTTTCAAGGTGAAATTTCAAGTATGACTTGACTTGAAAGATGAACCCTGACACTCTTTGATTAGTTAGTTTATCCAAAATTATTCTTCCCTTGACATTGATCTTAATCAACCCCATTGAATCTAAAACTATTTCTTTGGTCACCATGTTGTACACTTTGACCTTTTTGAATCCTCTATTTTGGCACTCCCATATCCCTAATTGCTAATAATGAAAGTGTAGGTTAAAAGACTATGTTTGGGGGATAAGAAAAGAATGAAATTGATACATTAGCAAAATCCTAAGTCAAGGGGTTTATGCACCAAGAAAAGATAAGATGAATGAACTAAAAAGTGATTAAAACACCACAAACTTCAATAGAAAAGTGCTTAGTTAAATCATGGATGAAAGAATGGAAAGAAGAAATAAAATTTTGTGCTAGTTTGTGTTGTGCACATACCTCATGTGGAAAGAAAAGTGGTTGTTTGAATGAGTGAATGATGGTTTGAATAGGAGAAATAAAGTGAAAACTAGTCAATGATGTGAGCGGTCTGCTCAAATGAAATGTGATAGCATTAGGGAGGCTTCTTAGTCGCTTTGACCAAATGATATCCTACTTTTTTCCCGAGATTATATTTAACTCACAAGGCCTTTGTGATTTTGAGTCTTAACAATCTATATTAGTGGTGATTTACATACAGGGCAAGCCTATGGTTAATGTGTGCTTATTATTTGTGAGAGTGAGCAAATTTACTTGACCTATAATCCCTTGAATTGATATTGATATTTGTTAGTGAGATTCTCTCTTGTGTGAGTGACATTACACCTTCCAAGTGAATGGTGAGGTCTTTGTTTTAATTGGGCAGCACGAATGCGATAAATTCGTGTATCTTTAGACAAACTTTGAAGGTTGATGCCAATTGCTTGAGATGCTTTGAAATTATGCTTGAACGAATCATTGTCATAGATTTGTGCTTGAAAAGATTGTTTCAAATGAGAAGAATTTTGAAAGGAAGAAAAGATTTGCCTTTGATTTATGGTGGAAACAATTGTGAGTTGCATTTGTATATAAAGTCTTTTTGTTTTGATTTTTTTGTTTATAGTGTTTTTGCGACTTAGTGTGTGATTATGCATATCTTATCTTCTGTGTGGCTGAGTGTGAATTCTATGCTTAATGGATAATTTGCTTGAGGGTAAGCAATAGTTCAAGTTTTGGGGTTTCATGAATTGATATTTTACCAACTTATTGAATTAATAATCATGAATTATTTCTATGTTTTAATGCTAATTGAGGAAATTTCATGCCCTATTTCTTTTATGTGTAGACATTCCTTAGAAAAATGAAGTTTGAAGGATTTGAAGCTTAAAACCACTAAGCCACACTGGTGAAGAGCTAGCATTCTGTAAAAGCCAACTGACATCTTATAGGGTAAACACCAGCTCGATGGGAAGGACTCTGTCTCAAACACCAGCAAGTAACCAGTGCCAATCCAAATGCGAGTGTAAATGAAGAAAGAGAGGCTGAATGGATGCCATGATTGGCGCATAATAACTCTGGACAGACATTTTGCTAGTCCTGCGCAAGTTTGCTTATGCAAGCTCAAAAGCAAAAACATAGTTGAAAAATAAAATGCTTCCCTTGGAATGTTCCAAGGATGGAATATGGATTTGTATAATTATTTATTATTATCTCTTTCCCAATGAGGAATATCATAGAGAGTTCTCTTTTTGAAATTTGTAGTGATAGAAAGTAGCTAATAATTTTTTTTCTTGCTAAAGAAGAAATCCCAGATTGTGTACCTTGCTAAGCTTGGATCTCACCTTTTGCTATTTTTTTGAAATGGAGTATTCCTATTACTATTTTTGGTTGAGAAAGAAAAATAAAGTTGAGTAAGACGTCATTATTAAGGACTTGATGAAATTAGTATTTGGATTAGAGCTAAAGATAGTCTAATATGAATAATTTCTCATTAAAGGATATGAGCTAAGGCTAGTCTATCCACTCGAGCAATGTTTGGTGTTTTGTCTATAAAGGCTTAGAGTTTAAGAGAATCCAAGAGATATATGTCTGACAGTTCAAAAGAATATTGAATGTGTCCTAGATTAAACACTATCCATGTAGTAACCAATTTGAATTTGATTAATCTTTACCTATTGTGTTGAAACCCCATCACAATGCACATACCCTAGTTGTTTCCAATCTTGGTAGAACTCATTTGTGTCAATCTTAACTATTGTTACTTGTAATTGATCATAATTATTCCCTAAATCCTCCCATATATATAAATGTGAAGAGAGAGAGAAACTTTGTGCTAGTTTGTATTGAATCAATAAAGTTATTTCAACGTAATCTTTTATGTCGGTCCTTATGGTTCAACCCCGACCTAATAAATTGGGTATTGTTTTTCCATACGACCACATATGTCTTAAACACGAGAAATAGTTGAGTGTTATCATGTTGCTACCCTAAAAGTGAGCCATCTCATTGCTACCCCCACATGCCTCATGATAAAGATCTTTCATAATACGAGCATGGTCAACTACATCCAAAAAAGACATACATGTTGATGCCACAGACTTTGTAGCAATCTAAAACGGAAGTCTCAAACCTCTAACAAAGCACCAAAATATCCCATCCTCGGTAGGCAAAATAATAGTAGCATATACGGAGAGCTGGTGGAAATGGATCTCAGACTTTCGGTACTAACATGGAGCACTACCCCAGTCTAGTGAACTTATCCCTCAGCCTATCTCTAACGCCCGAGGTTTAAAATTTTCCAAGAAGGCCTAAAAAAACTATGTCCTAGTAGGAGCAGACCTAATTGGTCTACACTCCATGAATATACACCACCAATGTTTGTCTGGTCTTTCTAATAATATGTAGTATAATCGGCCCTTTTAGACTCAACCCATCTCAGTGTATACAATCTCTCACAACACCTAGTTAAGAAACTCATGAGATCCTCCCCTGCAGCTCTAAAAAATCTTGGAAGAGTCAATGTCAGAAATCTACCCAACATCTGCTCCTATATTGTCATGGTGGGATCAACTTTCGTTGGCTAAGAAACCACAAGTGTTGGTGGTGCCTCTAACTAGGGATCCATAATGACAAGTTGTACTCTTGGAACCACTAGGGCCTACTGCATACCCCTAAGCACTGCAAATATCTGATCGATGAAAGTATGTAATCTCGATGCAACTGTAGGCCTAAGTGATGGCTAGGATGGTCTCGGTGCCATCGACTGCGAAGAGATAGTTGCCTGTTGTGGATCTACAACTGTATCAAGAGTAACATCTCTATCTCACTTTTGAACTGATGCTGCCACTTGTGAATGATCTCGGGGTCAACCTCTAGCCCTGCCCTTAATTAGGGCTTTATCTGCTGTCTCGAGAGTATCTCTCTTTGTTGTAGCACCTCTCGTGCGTATCATCTGCGAAATGGTGGAACAAATGAGAATTCTAGAAACCAACATGACTAGGAATGCACGATACGTAATCAAAATGAAAATCTTCCTAAATATGTCATACAACCTCAGGAAGATAGGATATAGACGTCTCTACATTGATACACAGGACACTACTAGACATTAGTTTTGTACTAACAATATCGGTGAGCCTGGGCTCTGATACCAACTTGTCATGACCCAAAAACTCAGGTCATAATAATGACACTGCTAAATCACCAGTAGGTAAGCCAACCCATATTATGGAACCAACAATAACATGCCTAGGGAGCGTAAGAAATAAACAAAAGCGTAATAAACCAGACTCAAGTTAGAAATAACATAAATAAGAGATGATACATATATACAACCCTCTAACTAGGACAAAATATAAATATCCATTAGAAAGTTCGGTGGATGCTAGTTCAAAGCTACTATAAAAGATTGAGTACAAGACTAGACACATATAAAAAAAATATACAGTCTGTCTTGGGATACAAAAGACTAGCCAAAATATAAAAAGGAGACAAGTCAATCCCAAACACTTGCAAGCTCATCCTCTATCTCTAGATACCATTTGCATCACATGAAAAATAAATGGGGTCGACTGGAACTCAAATTTGCATCATGGAAAAAGATGCAGAATGTAGTATGAGTACCAAAAAATTGAATACTTAGTAGGCATTATAGATCGACCAAGCTCGCGATAACATAATAATAAACAAGTAAATAACAGGGTAATAAGGTAATATTAAAAGTATAGCTAGACATGAACCACAATAGGAATGCTAAGGTAAAGAAAAAAGCAGTAAAAAAATCTAAAACCTAACTAGACGCCATAAGTCAAGAAGTCATAAACAAAGGGATATAAATGATGATCAAGCAAACAAGAACCTGACCGAACCCATAAGCACAACGGGTTTAAAGTCAAGAATAGTGATTCTGACGTCAATATGATCATTTTAACACCTAATTGCAATATTCAAAATTGGGTCAAAAATGACATATTGAGACCCGCACAAGGAATCACAAAGTTGACTTTATCAATAAGTCTCAGCTAGTTCAAGAAATTTGTTCCCTAAAAAATGACACAATCTAAGCTTCACTGAAGCTAAAATATCTTAAGACATAAACTAGGCGAAGAAATCTATTTCTAGCTAAAATAAATGAATTTAATGGAATTTACATATTTAAAAGCAAGAATATCGACCCTTACAACATCTCCAAGCTACTTCCAACTCAATGCAAGAATTTTTCACACGAATTTCCCAAGAAAAAGCTCTCAGTACTTCCTTATTCAAAAATGAAAAATGACGAAGGGTGCTAGAACTTTAATCACTATTAGCTCCACTTCAGTGAACCTAACGTTGTAGAAGCGTCGTCGTTGGAGCGGAAAAGACTCTGTCGATATGGAGGTCAACAAAGTTGACTGACTCCATAGGAGTAGACCCAGCTTCGTAGGTGTGATTTTACCAAAGCAACCAAGGTTCGGAGGAGCAAAGTTAGTTGATGTGGCCAGCTCTTTGTAAAAGGGGATCCTTCTTCGTGCGAGCGACCGTACCAGCAGCCTGTGCATCAACTCTTGGGATTAAAATTTCATGTTTCAATCGGACCTTAAGAATTATTTTAGGTTCGTACTAATGCAAATCAAATATGCTACCCAACAAAATATGACATTCCAGAATCAATGAAACTATTGAAACTTTTGAAGAATGTCGTCTTGATAAAAAGTGGGTCCCACACAAAAGCTTCATTTTAGTTAAAAATTTTCAAGGTCGCTTGAAATGAGTTTGGAAGCCTCAGGATCCAAACCAAAAGTTTTCTAGATCAAACTCAACATTCTGGAGCTAATGAAATCATCATAACTATATTCCGAGGTCATTTTCCTAAAGTTTTGACTGAAGTCAACCATTCAAACTTTAAAAGCTCCAAAATATAAAAACGTATATAAAACCCAACTGAATGATTTGGTAATTGAACAATCAGTCCCAACAAGACATAAATGATTGGGACCACTACAGGAATGCTCTAAACACAAAAAATATGGAAGAACAAATAACATGACCTAGGAGGTCATTACAAATACTATTTAACTTTTCACCATATTTGTTGAGGAAATATAAATGTGAAAATAAACAATTAATTATATCTGGATTCTCTAAAATGATAATTATTTTGAACTACTAGTTTTAGTAAAAAAGCCAATTAAAATAGATTAGATGGAGTAATAGAGATGTGATTAAAGATGATTTTTTTTAAAAAAGAGAAGAAAATAGTCGGGAAGATAAAAACATGACAAATATATAATGATGACAAAAAGATTTCTTGAGAAGAGAAGAAATTTTGAAATGACATAAAAGTGATAGATATGGAATGGTGACTGTTAAATTTTTCGAAAAGAGAAAAAATCTTAAGAGAAATAAAGGTGATGGAAATGTAACGATGATGGTAAAATTTTATAGAAAGAGATTTTTTTAAAAATAAAGAGAAAATAGCCAAAAGCCCCCCCAAGCTATTACCGAATTCTCAACTACACACTTATTCTTCACGGGAGTCCTATCACCCCCCCTGAACCTTTTAAAAGTGAAATATCTAGCCCCCTACAAACTCACTCCCAGATTCGTATTAGGTAGTAATCAACACGCGCTGCCACGTAATATTACCTCTTTTTTATATAAAAAAAATTAATTATTCTTTTATATTTTACTTTTATATATATATATATATTCATCTTCTCCTTTTCTCTTTTCTTTTCCATTCTTCCATTTCTTTTTCTTTGAAGCTTCTGCAGATTTGACGACCGGGATGCCATGACTACCACATCTTCGATCTTGTTCTCTAAGGCAAGAGACAGACGAAAAACTGTGTCACTGATTAATGTTTACAACAATTTCAATAAATAGGTCTTCTTCATTAAAGGGTCTATCACCCAATGATAAATTCTTCTCCATTAATTGAATCTATTTCTTAGTGAACTCCTCCATTAATGACTAGTCTAAAGTTCGATTCTTCTAACTTTCAATTTTGATTTTGATTTTGATTTTGACCTACCAACAAATTTTCAAAGTAATGAAAAGTGGAGATATGATGAAAAGTATGTGATTTGAAGTTATGAATTGGCTTAGTGATGAAAAGTTGATGAACAATGAATTTATGAATGATTTTGAACTTCTCGAATCGATTAGGCAACATTTACTTGAAGATTGGGATTCCCTTGTGACAACAGTGCTAAAGTCGTCCGTTAAAATTGAGCCAGAAGTGATTGTTAGTTCGCTGAAGATATACGATTTCACCGGATTTACAGCGACGGCGGAGGTGAAATTGGAAAAGAAAGTGAATATGGCGGCGGTTACCCTGGTGGTCGAGGTGAGCCCGCCTGTGTCTATGGATCTTATGAACATTGAAGGGAAAAGATAAACAAGGTAAAAGAAATAAATGGAAACATAATTTTTATTTTTTTTATAAATAAAATATTAATATGAAATAAATTAAATATTTATAAAGTTAATATTTTAATCATCTTTTTATCTCTCACTCTCCCAAAGAGAGTGAACTATACTTTCTTTGTCACATCAGCATTTAGGGAGCAAATAATTACACTTTAAAATAGTCCAAGGGGGTAATAGGACTCCCGTAAAGTATGAGTGTGTAGTTGGGAATCCGGCTATAGGTTGGGGGGTCTTTTGGCCATTTTCTCAAAAAATAAACATAAAAGTGGTAGAAAAGTAATGATGAAATAATTTTTGTGAGAAGAAAAAAAATCTTTGAGAAATATAAATATAATAATAAAAAAGTTATAAAAATATGACCCAAATATATAACCACTAATAATTAGAGATGGAGATGAGGAATTAAATGGTAATTACAATGTTTGACTTATATTTGACAATAATTTGTTAGATCTATACATTTAATTTTCACTCTAATTTTCTTTTCTTATCAACTATATTAAGCAAATTACAAATGTTAAATTGTTTAAGCAAATGTACTAAAATGAAAAAGTAGAGAAATATTCTTTAATGCTTTTCAATGTTCTTTCTAAAAATAATCTTATGTCATTAATTTTTCCTAGGAATAATCCAAAGAAATTGAAAAAAGGTAAAAAAATAAAACTCTAATTAATTTTATACTAAAAACTGATTTTTTATGTACAGTATTTTCAGTCAAATCAGATTATTGTAATCATGTTATCAAGGTGTGCAGTTATTATATAACTGCGACTAACAATCTCTGTAGTCACATCATATTGAAATCAAGTATAAATCTTTATTCCTTTTTTTCTTTCTCTTTTGGCCCTCCCCACAAAAAATGTTACCTACACAAGAATCAATTTCTGTGAATGAAGTATTTTCATCTTCATCTTCCTCATCACCAATTTCTGATCCTCGTTCACAGTTGACATAAATAATAATCAACTAGAAAATCAAGTCGCCATTGATATTCTTAAAATAGATCTACTATGTGATGAATCGTTTAGTCAAATTATGAAAGAAGAAGAATTTATTTGTGATGCTTCTTCTAAAGAAATTGCTATTTTTGATGCTTTTTCTACCAATTACATCGTCGCCGCGTTGAATAAGCGTAAGAGAACACGTTCTGATGATGATGATGAAGAAGAAGGTGGAAATGCAATAAAGACTATTTGTAATATAAATAAATTAAGTAGAATTCATGAAAAAGAAAGGCAAGAAGGCCACAAAGAACAAAATGAAAATCAAGAATCTAAACTAAATGAAGAAGAAAAAGAGGGTGGAAATCAAGGAAACACCAATGAAGAAGGAGATGAAAATGGAGAAACAAAGGAAGAAGAGGAGGGAGAAACAAACGAATCATATGAAGATCAAAATGAAAGAGAAAAAATATAACATCCATTTTCTGAACTATACAACTCTGATGTGATAATATAATTTATTGCTGATGAAGAAGGCGAAAAATATGTCACAAATGTCTATTGTGACTTTTATTTTAAGTTTTTAAATATGTCAACCTTATTCCCTTATGTTTATTAGTTGCTCTTTTAATATTTTTTTTGTTCTCTAAAGTTCGTTAAGTTTAATTATTGTCTACTCCTTAATTTTGTTAGTGATTGGGACACCTATCTAAACTCTAAAGGAATGTTCTTACGACAAAGTATTATATACTCATCATACTACAACAGAAATTATTATTGAATATCACAAAAAAATTCTCTATTTTTGTAGTTTGTTTTTTCTATTTCATTTTCGTATGCTACACAATAATAACAAGAGCAATACTCTTGTTACAAATGATATTAGAGCCTATGATCACTCTTCGACTACCTTCAATGGCTTCATCACCAAAATTTAAAGCACTCCAGAATGATGTGCAAGATGTGCGTTGTCAACTCTCTATATTCGTTATGATTCAAGAAAGAATCAATATCATACCAGATCATTGAGATTTGTGAACCCAACGAGAGGCTCGAGCTCATCATTTCAAATTTGGGGCTTCAATCAATCTCTCCTACTTGAACACCAACTGATACAACTCATATGCAATGCTAAAGGGTACTCATATCATCTCGACCCTTATTTGAGATAGCACAAACATAGAATGGTAAATCTCATTGTAGGCTCACAAAAATCTTTTACTCCTTTACTTTTGAGATTGGTAGGGGGTTTACATTTTCACCATGTCACGACTTCAAAATTGAACCATGATGACGCCTATCATAACCCCCAATAGGCAAGTCAAAATCTAAAATGGAAGGCAATAAAGTACTAGAAAAATAAAAATACGGAAGAAAAATAGAGACATAGAATAGGGCCCATGGCATTGATATGTATACACGATACAAAATATACAAAACAGGCACATAACTGTCCAAGAAAGACAAAACTACATAAAAGAACCAAATCCTAGACTTGGTGTCAGCGGTACAAGAGTGCCTAAGTACGGAAATGATATATATATATATATATATATATATATATATATATTATCAAAATACAAAATAGATAAAGTAAAACGAACAAATCTCTAGACGATAAGAGATCACCCCGATCTAAATCTGTGACGGCCACAGGAGATCCAAACTCAATGAGAATAGCTTGCACTAAGAGCTCTATCAGAAAATGATGCAGAAGTGTAGCATGAGTACCAAAACATGGGTTACTCAGTAGAAATCATAGGCTGACCGAGCTTAGAAAGATCTCTCTCACACACCCACACACACTATAAGGCCAAACCCATCAGTGGCCCCTGAAAGTTGGCATCAAATTTCACTTGGACACCTTAACTAGACTTTGTTTATTTTAAGCACCTCATGTCAAACCTCATTTTGTCATCTTGACACTTTTTATATTTTCAAAACCACCTTTTAAGTGGGTACATCCAGACGCCTCTTATGTAGAAAAATAAACAAATCGGTATGTGACACGTGGAAATTTTATTTTATTTTTTAAAAACTTAGTTTTACTTTCTTTTTTTCTTTCTTCCAGATCCCAAACCCCATGCCCCCACCTCTTTTCTTCTTCTTCTTGTGCCTCCTTTCCCTTTTCATCTGTTCTTCTCCATAAAAAAGGCAAGAGCAAAGGTTAGTTCACAAAGTAAAATACGTTGGGAGAATAAGAAAAATCATATCAAATCGAAAATTTTTTGTATGACATTTAAAAGAAGATGATTTCTTGTGCTACTACGATTGGGATTTACAATGAAGAATATGTAAAATATATTTCTTCTTTTTTTCATTGGAGGTTTGTTTTTTAATATGAATCAAGATATAAATTTGATTTTCAAAGAAGATGGAAGAATCAAAGAGTGTAACCGATAAAGTATTGTAGAATTTTTTTTAAAAAGTTGTGTGGTGATGAAGGATGGTAGAAGGTGGAGAAGATGGAAGGGAGAAAGCAAGGAAGAAGAAAGAGAAGAAAATATTTACAAAAAAAGTCTCTAACGTGCTTAAAATTCGTGTAGCAGTACCATGCTTAGTCAACGAAAAGTGTCAAAATGATCCAACAAGACGCAACATGAGGTATCTAAAATAAACAAAATTTAGTTAAAATGTCTAAGTGAAAATTTATACCAACTTTAGGGGACCATTGATGGGTTAGATCCACACTATAATTGTGTATCATATAACACATATTTGCTTGTTGGGTAGTTTTTCTCTAAATTGAATCATTCAATAAAATTCAAGTGTCAAATTGCAATACTATACCAACCGTTGTTATCTTTACTTTCCTAAGGCCCCACCCCCATCACTTTGTTGAACTTTTTAAGATTTCGACAACAATGCAAGGATACAAAAAATATCACAACGAAGAAGAGAGCCCTGAAAAAAAAAATCAGACATTTCTAGCTTCGGCAGAGAGCAGCAGCAGAAGAACCCCCAGGAAATAGAAATGGATGATTATACAAGAGAAATGATGGACCTCAAAACCCTCGTCACTCGAACCCTAGAGAAGAAAGGCGTCCTCGCCAAGATCAGAGTATGAATCAATCCCCTTCTCCTTTCTTCTCTTATATGCATTTTCATTCTTTTCTGAATTCTCTTCTCAATTTGACGTCAAATGTTCACCGATTAGGTATCTGCTTGCAAGTTTATACGTTTTTTCTTTTCTGGGTATGGCTTAGAATAACCGATAAAGCTGTAATTTGATAATTTTTGGTTTTTATTTTGTTGGAGTGGAAATTGGTGTCATGAATAGCTAATTTCCTAAGTTTCTTGGTTAGAAAACTGGAAAAATAGGGTCTTTTGGAGCTCCTGTTTCTTTGTCGTTTTCAGCTCCACCGGTGAGGTTTTACTCTAAGCACAGACATTGAAAATTCCATACGCTACAATGGTTAGCCGATGGGTTTAAAGGCCTATGTATCATGGATATTCCTTTAGCACTTCTAATGATTAGATTGTACCTAAATTAAGATTTTGTTGGGTATTTGCCTTGGCTGACTTTGAGCTTCTTTTACAACAACATACCTAGTGTAATCCCACAAGTGGAGTTTGCGGGGTGGTGCGTACACAGCCTTACCCCTATCTTGAGAAGGTAATAGGCTGTTTCCTATAGGCCCTCGGGTCAAGTAAAATATTTAAAAAATTAAGTATGTAAAGCAAATACAATAGTGAAGAATCCATACTGAAAACAATGGAGAAGAGAACAATAGCAACAACAAATAATATGATAATCGAAGCCAAGGAGACAATAAAATTAAAGAATAAGATAGAATAAGTTAGTAGGAGAGTAATAAAAATAATTTTGATGAGGAGGTGTCACCAACGTATACTAGAAAGCTCTGGGCAATGCAAAACATAGTTTAAGTGATTAGAGATTAATATATTGAAATGAATATCTTGTGTTAGACATGAGTGCTTCAACTGTTTTAGTTATCTCTAAGGAGCTAAATATTAGACTTGCGGGGGTTGCTACATGTATGCCTTTTATCTTCATCTGCTTCATTCTCATCAAACAAACATGAAATTCCGATATTTATGCATTACTTACCTTGAAAGTGCATGTCCTTTGATGCTCAACCTATCTTTTAGCTTATTTGTGTCACGATCCAAAAATATGTACGTGTAATCAACACCCAACTAACTACCCCGTTGAGCGAACCATTGGATTGAAATTGAGTAACTTTATATACCAATGAAATATCTTAAGATCTAGCAACTACAGTCAAATAAACTGCACTGAAATAGTTAAACATATGTCTCAACCTATGTTCCTCGGACTCTTCAAAAATGTCGACGGGTGCGTGTTAGATCCTCCAAAAATAGTGTATTTTTGAAGGATCCGACACGGGTGCGGCAACATTTTTGGAGAGTCCGAGCAACTTAGTCTCAACTGAATAAGCTTAAAGCAGCTATCAAAAATCCCCCAGCCATACTGTATAAAAAAAATGAAAATCTCCCAATCATAACTGATACTCGCTTGGTCTGAAACTAGTTATTATCCATCTAGAGTCAGAAGAGGAACTACATATGTTCTTGGGGCATACAGCAGAATAATTGAATGAAGGGTGAAACTCCCACGGAAAGAAAAGTGAAGGATGTTGAGGACAATGCAACATTTAATTGGAGTTACTAGGCTCGGTGTTACCCATTTTTGAGAGAAAGAGGCCCGTGAGCGCTTAGTACACCATTATAATACACATTAAGTCTAATAGATGACCTACTAAGTGGTGGGACAAGATAAATACAACAGAAATGCACAAATAGCATAGATACATCTCGAACCGAAAATTGTTAACTGAAAGCTGAGAGAAATTGATAACTGAAAACTGTATAATCTGCAATACAGGCAAGCACTTAATGACACTGAAGTCAATCATAATTGTGGCTTGTTGCAAGTAGACTTGTTCTACTTGGCAGGGTCACCCTCACTCCAGAAAGTTGTGTACAACTGTGGCTATTTCATGTAGACTTGCTCTATATGGTAGTGTCACCCTCACTCCAAAAAACTGGGGTAACTGTGGCTATTTCAAGTAGACTTGTTCTACTATGGGATGTTTCCCTCATCCCATACTAACCAAGTTGACCGTGGCTATTTGAAATAGACATGATCTACTTAAGAGTGTCATTCTCACTCCAACATGTATATCACAAGCTTGTTCATAGAAGCATAGCATGAATCAAGATATGTTCATGACTAAGAATGATTTTTAAGTCGAACAATAAACAAGATAGTAAGCATTGCTTGGCTTCCATAAAAAAATCCATAATTAGGCAAAATTAATTTTTCAGATCAAACTTTTGAACATGGTGAATTGGATACTAGCTCGTCCTCACCAGTTTTAATCCACAAAACCTTTGAAACCTCTCACCAAACACCTTCGAAGATCATTTGGCTTCTCCCGTCTTTCAAGCCATCTAAATTCTCAATCTACAAATAATTGAGTTCAACTCCATTGTTACAAGCTCACAAGATTTTATATAATCCAATTATCAAGTAACAATTAGCTCATGCTAACCTAGTTAATTCTACCTCTTTCCATGAGAACTAAGCTCACCATCCCTATTCTACAATGTAACTGGTTAAAATCATCAATAACATCATCCTAAATCACAATATCGAACACACATTAAATATTCCATCAGCTTTTCTTTCTCAAAATATATTTCATCATTTTCCACATCCACCCAACGATCTCCATTAATGGTGGAAACTAAGTAGTAAGTACCATTAAATTTAACTTTCCAACCACCTAACAATACAATAAGCATCCTTAATCTCCATAAATAAACATAAAAGTTAAAGTAGAGTAGGTGGGTTTACCTTAAGAGGTTTAAATCTTTTTTATTTTTCTGATGAAGTAAAGGATTCATTAGAAAGCATCAAGTAGATGTTAATTTACAGTGAGAGAATTTTAAAAGACATAAGTATGAGAGAGTATTGCTTGCCTCAATAATATCTCAGTCTGCCAGCTAGAGAGCACAAGAGAACTAACAAATTCTTTAAACTGTCCAGTGCTATTTACTGTGGACATCTTGTCCAGCTGAAAAGATTAATTGAACAAATGGCTTTGAGAGAGGAACTAGAGTTGATATGCCATCAGAGCATCTTCTATTTCTCTCATCCGTAGACACCACAAAATAGCTGAAGAAATCATAAGCCAGATTTTCTTGATGGCTGTATCCACATTCCGCAAGCTCCAGCACAGTTGTGCCTCTCTCAATCCCAGAGGCAACCAGCTTAAACCAAAGAAACTGAAAAAAGCACACTCCAAAGGTCTCTGGCTACAGGACAATGCAGAAATAGGTGATTGACAGATTCATGGGAGCACCTACAGAAGTAACACCTGTTGACCAGCTCAAATCCTCTCCATTAAGGTTGTCCAGAATGAGGCATGCATACCAGAGAGCAGACCACAGATCAGTTGAAACATATAACCTTAACAGGGAGTTTGATCCTCCAAATCAACTTCCACGGTCAAGTGTCAATGACTTGGTTTTGAGAGCTTAGTAGCATGTAGCATTCTTTAACAGTGGAAGTGCCCTCTTTACCCTAATTCATACTGTCAGGGGCATCTTCATTACTGTTAAAAGACTCAATTGTTGCTAGCAACTCCATCAAACTTCCCATCTCCCAGTCTTGAACGGCTCTTCGTAGGTGCACATCCCAATAACTTTTAGTTCTGTTTTGAGCAATAGATGAGTTCTTGTCCAGGGCGATGTTGAAAAGGTTAGGAAAGTCTACCATCAGATGTGTGTTACTCAGCCAATAGTCCTTCCAAAACTTGATGTGTGCTGCATTACCTGGCTTGAATTGAACATTCGGAAGAAATTCAGTTTGCTTCATTGTTTAGCCTTGATTACATCCTTCCATAAACTGTGTTCCCCTGTTCCGTATCGCTAGAGCTACTTCATAAGCAAAGCTTTGTTATGCAAGGGTAGGTCTCTGATCCCCGGTCCTCCTTTGGATTTATGCATTATAACCTTGCCCCATTCAACGGGATGAAATTTGTGTGAGCTTCTATTACCTTCCCACATGAAGTCTCTCCTAATTCTCTCCAGTATATCAAGCACACTTTGGGGGATAGGGAATAATGACATGAAATAGGTGGGTATGCTGTCGAGCACATTGTTAATGAGAGTGAGTCTACCCCCAATTGATAAATATTGCAGCTGCCATGAAGCAAGTCTTTTGTTCAATTTCCCCACTACTCCATTCTAAATATCACAACTTCTGGATTTGGCTCCCAAAGGAAGAACCAAATAAGAACAAGGCAGTGTTCCAATGTTGCACCTCAGGATTCCAGCCAACTTATCAATATTGCGAACCAGCATTCACTGGGTACACAATGCTCTTCTGCTTGTTGATATGCAAACCATTTAGGGCTTCAGAAAGAAAGAGAGTGAGATTTAGGTATAGAGTTTGAGATCTATCTGCCTCACAAAAAATCTAAGTATCACCAGCATACAATAGGTGGAAGGTTATGACTGGATTACAAGTGATTGAACCAACACTGAACCCCTGAATCCAGTTGCATTGTCGGGCTTTTTCTAGCATCTTGCAAAGCCCTTCGTAGCTGAAAGCTCTTGCCTTTTGGGTTCTTGATGGGTTTTCTTGACTAACCAAAATCAAAAGATTTTGATGTTAAAATTCATGGTATGGAGTGTTATCTAACATAAATAATTCATAAAAATCTTATATTGGTAGTTGGATGAAGTAGAATGACAAGAAAATACTCTTGAAGTTGTGCCCTAGGTCCCACCTATTTTGTGAGAATCAAAATCTACGTTTTGGGAACTAAATAGTTTTGCAGCTAGCATGGCCAGTGTTATCAAGAGCAAAAAATGCAAAAATGATCTAAGGTTCATTAGGGCTTTAAGCACCAAGCGCAAATAAAGCGTGGACTTTAATGAAAAAATGCGCAAAGGGAGAAATGACAAGAAAATACTCTTGAAGTTGTGCCCTAGGTCCCACCTATTTTGTGAGAATCAAAATCTACGTTTTGGGAACTAAATAGTTTTGCAGCTAGCATGGCCAGTGTTATCAAGAGCAAAAAATGCAAAAATGCTCTAAGGTTCATTAGGGCTTTAAGCACTAAGCGCAAATAAAGCGTGGACTTTAATGAAAAAATGCACAAAGGGAGAAAAAACAAACAAACATATATGTCTAGTCTATGACTAATAATTATAAGCATGAATGTCAAATATATGAACAAAGAAATTGAAAAAAAATATACAATATGCAAGCTTGATATACAGAAGGCCTATGATCATTTAAACTGAAATTTCTTACTACTTATGATGCAAAGGATGGGTTTTGGAGCCAAATGGATTAGATGGGTGAAATTCTGCATAAGCACAGACAAGTTTTCTATTTTAGTTAATAGAACTCCTAGTGGTTTCTTTTCATCCCAAAGGGGACTGAGACAAGGTGACCCCCTGTCACCCTTTTTATTCATCTTAGCCATGGAAGGTTTGAGTAACCTAATTCACACATCACAGATGAAGGGTTGGGTAAGGGGCTTTAGGGTGGACAGCAGTGCACAAAATGGCTTGGAGATTACACATCTGCAATATGCAGATGATACCCTTATTTTTTGTGAAGCAATGACAGAGCAAATGTTGATCCTCAGAGTAATATTCATCATCTTTGAAGTAGTCTCTAGATTACATATCAATTGGGGGAAGAGTTTCATTTATCCCATAAATGAAGTGGCTCAGGTGGAGAGTCTGGCAGGGGTTTTGGGTGGTAGGGTAGGGGAACTACCAACCATATACCTAGGTATGCCATTGGGGGGAAAGAGCAAATCAATAGGGATATGGAATAGAGTGATAGAAAAATGCGAAAAGAAGCTTACCAACTGGAAGAGCCAATATCTGTCTAGGGGAGGTAGATTAACCATTGTTAATAGTGTGCTAGATGCAATACCTGCTTATATGATGTCTATGTTCCCAGCACCAGACAATGTCATACAGAGGATAGATGCTTTGAGAAGAAATTTTTTTTGGTAGGGAAATGAAGATAAAAAGAAGTTTCATCTGGTCAAGTGGGAAGAGGTCATAAAAAATAAGAAGGAGGGTGGACTGGGGATCAGGAACATGAAGAAACAAAACAAAAGCCTAATGTTAAAATGGCTTTGGAAGTTTATGACAGGAGAGAATATGCTATGGAGAGAGGTGATCAGGGAAAAATATGAAATGGAGAATAAGTGGATGACAAAGATGGTAACTACACCATATGGATGTGGTATCTGGAGATCAATAAGAAATCTTTGGCCTCTGTTTCTTTCTTGAATCAGATTCCAAGTGGGTAATGGAATGAAGGTGTCATTTTGGGAGGACAAATGAATAGCCCAAAGAACCCTGAAACAATTATTCCCAGACTTATATACACTAAGCCTTCAACAAAATGCAACTGCGGCTGAAATGTGGACAGGACAGGGGTGGAACTTACATCTTAGGAGGAGTCTAAATGATTGGGAGATGGGGAACATAGTGGCCTTCCATGATACAATGGTACAATTGAGCAATCTGACTAGGGAAGAAGACAAGGTTGTGTGGAAGATTGGTAGCAAAGGGGTTTTCAGTGTCAAGTCAGCTTACAAAGATCTTAATCAATCAAATTCAAATGATAGGATGGAGCTCTGGCCATGGCAGATGATATGGAGACCTTAAATCCCATACAAGGTAAACTGTTTCACATGGTTACTAGCAAAGTAAGCAGTGCTGACACAAGAGAATATAAAGAAGAGGAAGTTCCAACTATGCTCAAGATGCTATTTGTGTGAGGAACAGGCAGAGACAGTCAACCATCTCTTCTTGCATTGCAAATGGACAGATCAATTATGGAGAATTTTCAGCAGCCTTAGAAAGATCACTTGGGTGAAACCAAGAAACATAGTACAACTCCTAAATTGTTGGATCAATATTGGCACCACTACAATTAAGGAGGAGAGATGGAGGATTGTCCCAGCTTGTACATGGTGGACAGTGTGGAAAGAAAGGGATCAAAGATGTTTTGAGGGCAAGAAGAACGATTTGCAGAATTTCAAGATGAATTGTATAGCTCTTTATTATTTTTGGTGTAAACGGAAAGTCTTAGTACAGACAGAAGATTTTTTTGATGTTTTAGACTATTTGTAACAAAAAGCACAGATGGAGTCGGTCTAGTTTGTAATACTTTTGGAGGGGGGCTACTTTGATGTAGTATATCTGTGGATAAATAGAAGAAAAAGTTACCATTCTCAAAAAAAAAATATACAATAATGTGAAATATCAATTGTTGAGTGTCACCTCTTCAAAAGAGGCTCAATGGCAAGGAAAAATATGCCTTAGAACCTTGATGACGACACAAAATCGCACATTAAGCAATGCGAAGCGCGCAACACGTTTTGAACCTTGCTTTCAGGGCTTAAGCGAACCTTTGGCAACACTGACGTGGCCTCTTCAACAACACACTAACCTCACACCAAACTTTTGTAGTTGTCTTGGCCTCCGTCCTATGGCCTCTTTGACAGCATGCCAACTTATTCCAAACTTCTGCAGTTGTCCTGGCCTCATGCACATGCCAAACATCTACCCACTTTCAACATTCATATTCATGTCCCAAGCATACCACCTTTATTGATGTCGGTAATACCTTTAGAATGCCTTAATCACATCATTAGCCTCACAATTAACGTAGTTAAGGTTTAAGAATCATGAACCTTAACTATTTGGGGATAGTCAGGAGACAAGGAGTCACTGAGGGATCTTAAGCCCACAGTTGGCACAGAAGAATAATATTCTATTGGGCTCAATTAAATTGACCTTTGCTTGAGAAAGTGTGAGTTAGTGACTTTGAAGGGTTCAACCTTTAGGTGCCATTTAGTTGGTCTTTTAATAGAGTTAATCAATGTATAAAAATCAGCATATAGTAGTATTGGTATAAAATCCAGCATAGTTGATATAATGTTTTTATTTTTTCTTTTGTTCTTACATAGTACCTACATAAGTTAATGTGGAAATTTGTGTTCTATGTTATGTGGGTTAGAGTGTGGAATAAGAATACATGTATTAAAATAATACTTGAATTAAAACATTAAAATGACAAAGCTTGGCCTCATAATAGTCAACAAACTTTTTTTTTTTGGGCTAAAAAGTACACAAATATTTTTAATTTTACACTATATACTAATTGGTACTATTTCAGTTGCCCCTATCTCAAAAAATATACTAATTTGTAATATTTTGCCCTCATAATTTGTGCAAGCTGGCCCGGACACCACGGTTGTCAATTTTTTTTTTTTAATATGTGTGTATATACACACACACACACTAATTTGTAATAGAACCAAACTAAGCATCCAACAACAAATAATCATCAAATTACAATCTTTGAATTACTAATCCCTACATAACAATTCCTAAGTTTATAATCCCTACATGATTATTCCTGCATAACTTGTATCTATACTAAATGACTCCTTAGAGAAAAGATTGTCATATACAGAATAAGGAGGATTAAGTTGTAACCTGCCAGTTGAATTGCTACCTTGTATCCTGGAAGTATAAGATTCATTCCCTTCATGCATTCCCCTTTGTGGTACCCACACTATGGACCTCCAATCCGTAATCCAAGAAAAAAACAAGAATAGTAGAGAAAAGTTGGGAACTTAGAATTGTTCCATGCTTTGAAAATTAATATGAAAACAAAGATTTGAGGGTGACTTATGGGGTTAAAACTTTGAAACATTTTGGGCCATGAAATGAGAAACTTATGGTGGTGAATTGTAAAAAATCAAGATATATACAGAGAGCATAAAAAAGAAATACCAATGGATGATAAAATTTGGGAATCCCGTCTAGGATTCTATCAATAAAAACCATAAGATAAGATTGTGTGAAGCACCAAGAAATTGTATAGGCTTCCAGGAAACTGAATGTATAAATGTGTTTCTCTATTAATTAGAAAGCCATATAGGTACTTGTATGCAGCTTGCTTTTCTAATACTAATTACAAATAAATAAAGAAATTTCTACAGTGTGACTGGTAGATGAATGACACAAAAGTAATAATCAAAAGAGGTTAACAATCTACTTGTATGCAGCTTGCTTTTCTAATACTAATTACAAAATAAATAAAGAAATTTCTACAGTGCGACTGGTAGATGAATGAAACAAAAGTAATAATCAAAAGAGGTTAACAATCTAATTTGTGACTCATTTATTGGTCACGGAAAAAGTAAATTGCGAAATGGCTAGTTAGAGTTTACTGGATCTGAAGTAGAATCTTCAAACAGTCATATGAGCAGATTATAGAAATATTAAACTGAAGCCAGTGGTGTCAATGTATGTCTGATTAACTTGGCCCATAAAAAAGTTTTGACTTTTTTTTCACTCATGAGAGCTGCTTGTTACTACCTTTACAGAGGAAGTGCAATTAGAAAAAGCTGAAAACAAATGTTTCCTATTCTATGTTGGATTTGTAATAATAGTGAAATTTTTGTAGCTTTTTGATTAAGAAATTATTTATTGGTAAAAGAAACCTGATGATCTTGTTTATTGAAACAAGATTTCTGTCACATGCAGATCTTCTTCAGAATTCTCCCTTGTTGATATAATTGGAACTCTGGTTGATCCACAAGATATTTACACATTTTTCTTGGCTACATTTCTTAGGCTGAGCTTAGAGCAAGCGTTTTTGAGGCGATAGAAGAGGAGGATAGGACCATTGAAAAGGACGAAGGCTTGCCTCCTGCACTATTGGGTAGCTGCAATGAGCGTGCGAAGCAACTCCATAATTCCCCTTCAGGTTTATTTTGGGCTTTTACCCCTTTATGTTTTACGGTCATGCTTATTTTTTATTTGTTTTGATTATTGAAGCGTTGTAGATTGTGCACATGTGCTTTCTGTTTTCCTTGCATAATCATCTTACAGTGAATAACACATATAGTTGCTTTAGGATTCTTACAAAACACACTGATGTTTACACATTGAACACCAAATATTACTTTTATGGTAAAATATCTCTTACCATGGCCCTTTAATTTTATAATCAATGCATAAAGATAGGTGTTTTAGTAGTTAAAGAAGAGTTTAACATTTCATATATCCTCCCATATTGATTCCTTGTAACTTTTTTTTTTTCCCTTGCTGAATGCAGGAAGGCTGCTAACGGCACTGATATGTGAATATTTTGACTGGGCTCAGTTAAACCACTCACTTAAAGTTTATTTACCAGAGTGTAATTTGGTAATATTGTACAGCTATAATTAATGAAATCAAACCAATTTGCATAAATTGTCAATTATTATTTCAATTTACAAGAGATTTCTTGTTTGCAGCAAAAGGATTCTTGGAAATCAGAGCTAAAAGAATTTAGCAGCAAAAATGGATACGATCTTAACAGGAATGGGGATAGTGGCCCATTGCTTTTGGATGTTCTCGAAGGATTCTTGAAGTATGAGGTTCGATAAACTTCTTATATTAGATAACTTCTAGACATCTATCTGTCAGTTGCTTATGGTATTGTTTATGTTTCTATTAGTATTACAAGAAGAAAATTAAAAGAAGAAAGGCGGGGAGATTATCATTGATAATCGTATGGAACTTGTTTGTTGGGGATACAATTTTATCATCCTTGAAAAGAATAAAAGTTGAGAAGGATGAATTCAATAATGTAGGAAATATGTTAAATATATAAATAGTTCAGTTTGTTAAGAGTGGTTGTCTCGACATCCTCATGCAGTTGTGTCCCTCTCTCCATATGGTATCCAAATTCTCCTCGTTTTTTTTTTTCTTCTATAGATCGATAAATTGCTTACAAATGCTATGACCAAATGTGGTCCTAGGGGGGAAAACATGTTGCTAGAGGTCCCAAGAAACAAATCACAGAGGAAGATGAAAGTAAATAAGTTGAAAGCATCAAGGCATAATTAGGAGCAGCTCTCTTGATTTACTAGTGATACTGGCCAATAGGACAATAAATATCACTAAGCTTGTTTTATCAAAAGAGAAAAAAGACCATTAAGCTTAATTTTATTCAACAAAATTTGTTTCTTGGTTCTACTTCAAACACTTCTTTCTTTTCTTTGTTCTGTGAGGTATATCTGCTTCGTGCAATCAATGGTTTGTGTTTGAACCATTAACCTTGCTCAGATGTGATTGACTTAGTAAAGACTAAAGAGCATCCCTATTCTGCAGATGCTGGTTTAAATTTTTTTAAGTGTACACAAGTATGTTAGTATATGAAACTTGCATTTTGTGATGGTTTGACAGTCTCCTGTTCCAGGTGTGGTTAGAGTCTTTAAAATGTTTAAGTAGTTTCATTGAATGATAGTTATATCATTTGCAGTTCACTTTTTCCTGCATTCGAATTGACTATGGTGAATATACAAGTCTATCTAGTAGGAATTAGCATTATGGCAAGCTTTTAAAATCTCTGTCACAGAAGTTACCAGTTTCAAAAAAAAATCTGTGTCACAGAACTTATCTCAAGGAAGGGGTGCTGGGAGGAGATTGACAACACCAGATGCTGACTCTCTTCCCACTTTAGAAACAAGGAACATGAGGAGGCCTTCTTCATCTTCAGTTGCCGGGGGCTTACCTCCATTGGGAAGGTTTTCACATAAGACACTATTATGTCATCTTTTTTTTTTTGTATTTATTTATTTTTCTTTTTGGATTTGAGATTTTGACTTGAGACCATCTTCATTCCACAGGCCAGGTCCTGCAGCCCAGTCATCTGGTAGGTAGTGTACTTGCTTTATTTGTATTAATTCCTGGATAAATGTTTAATCTTGTTCATATGGTTGCAATTTTAGATAGAAGAGGAGGTTCGTCGGTATCTGGATACAGGAAGGATGAATACAACTGGAGTTATGACAATGATGAACTTGCAGAAGATGTAAGTCGTGCTTCATCTGCCTTAGAAAACCTTCAGCTGGACAGAAAAGCTCGGAATCTTACCACTTCCTGGCGGTAAGTGTTTGAAAACTGGATTGCTTATTCAAGTTTGATTTTTATGTTACTTCTGTTGGATGGGTATGGGAGTTAGAGATTTGGTGAATGTTAGTCATGGATGATTTGTTTGATTTTGGCTGTGGCTGTTATAACATACATCACTTGTGGCTGGTCAGTAAGGTTAAAGATGACAACCTTATTTGTTCTGCTATGCAGCTGTTATGTCCATAGATGCCATTATGCAGCATAACTAGACCAGATAGTACTTTTGGGCTGGCTTGCTGAGAAATATTACCCATGCTTTCAATCCAAGTATATGGATTTTGTGCTACTTACTGCTAGTGAATTCTTTTTTTAAATGTATTGAATTCTCTGCATAAGAGCAACGTTTCAGATTGTGCCAAGGCAGGTGCTACATTTATTTTGTAGTACTGAATGTGATAAAAACTTAACTATGAATAAGGAATAGAGACTCTCTCTGATGTTTGACAAAATCTGGGGAATATAGTGTAATGGTATGCATGAAAAGTTTGTGTGATGACTAAAATAGGTTTAATCTAGTGTACTTTAAGATCCGTTTAGGTAGAGAAAGCTACTTTGTAAAGTTTTAATTGAAATGATCATTAATACACGTTTATTAAGTTTTAAATTTTGAAGTTATTTAATTGTTAAAATACATTAATTTTTTTGGATACCTTATCAAAAACAAATTGTTAAAAATGCATTATGAATAACAAAAATTATCAATCCTTTTTGACAAAACAATAGATTATGTACCTTTTATGTTTCCAGCAGTCTACTGTGATATCTTTTTGATAAAGTAAAATTTATTGATGTGAGCCAGCAAAATGTTGGTTAGATGAACATTCAAAAGAGTACGTGCATTACAAGTCATGTAATGAATAGAGTAAATCTAACATGGCTTCAGGCTCTATTCAATTCCCATAGCAGTGTTGCACCAAAACCTAAGCAAAACATTTCAATTGTGTTTGAGAACAATATCTATCTTATCCAAAGAAATTCTCATTTCTTTCTTTCCAAACAACCCGAAACACCTGTTCTGAGAAGTGATTTAGCAATGGCTCCCTTTTTCATGCAAGTAGAAGTTTTAAGGTGTCTCTCGGCATACACCATTTGATGTCTCTAGATACCAATTGTTTGTTGTTAGCAAAAATTAGGGAAACAACATAGGAAGGCTTAGAAAATAAAATAAAATACTGCAATGCTGTCAAAGGGAATTATTTTATTCATAACTCAGAGACATACATTTATAGCTTTAGTTTCTAACTAAAATACAAAATTATGCTACTAACTTATCCGCAAATTCAAATAACAAAGAAAGAGGAAACTAACTCCTAAATTCAAGCCACATAGGACTCTTATAAAAATAAATTAATATCCTTAAAACTTAGCTATTGATGAACTGAATTTCTGCAAAAGAAATCTTTTAGAGATAATACAACTAGCTGATTTATTTTTGCAATATCGTGAGACATATTTCCAACACCTTCCTTTTCTTACTATTACTTTGAGGGTAATAATAGATTGTGATTTGATATAACTGACATCACCCCACTTTAGGAAGTGCTTCCACTCTATTAGATCAAGTTTAAGTTTGTATTACACAAAGACTAGGTAAAACTATTCAAGAATGCAGCAAGTAGTAATGACCTAGGACAGCTGATGAGCTGTTGTGTTATTCTGAAAAACTTATGTACATCTAGTTATTCATGATGTGTTGTCTCTTTGTTGAAGTATCGTGGTAAAAAATGTAGTATCATGCTTTCTGCTAAATTTGATCATATTATCTTGAACGTATGGTTGTGCCTCAACTTTATACTAAATTTGTTCGCAGGCATGGAGGGGATGGCATGTCCGAGGAAGATGACAGGGGAGAGTAGGTGTAGCTAAATGGTCTCCAAATTACTAATGTGGAAATTGATATAATCTTAAACCATTGAAATGCTATGTTGTGTATTGGCCTGTGATATTGCGTATGATTGAAATACTGTATATTGATATGAGCCTTTTACTATTTATGCCATTTTTCTTCTATTGGGGTTAGTTTGGTTTGAGTGGCTGGAGAGAGCTGGTTATTATTTGCAGATACAGTTGCCTTTTTGTATTTTTTTTTTCTTAAAAAAAATGTGTTTTTTATCGGTTTGTATCCATATTGACTATCCATTTCACACGGTATCAGGTAGGTATGAGGTAACTCTGTCTATGAAGATATAGACAGACGAGATAAATCTCTTTACACTCAGGGGTCGTTTGATAGAGTGTATTAGAAAATATAATGCATGCATTAGGTATGTGTATTAGTAGTACCTTGTTTGGTACACTTTTTCATGCCATGTATAACTAATGTAAGCATTATTTATACACTCTATTGTGTATTAACTTGTGTATTACTAATACCAAGGAATTCTAGATATTAGTAATACATAACATTTTAAAACTTGCATTAAATTAAATAATTACAAAACTACCCTTAAAGCCTTTTCATTTTTTTTGTTGTCGTAAGTTTTTGTTTTTATTTTGATTTGTTTTTTGGTGTCTTTTAATTTTTTGGTGTCTTAATAGGCTTTATGACCTCTTAAGTAGGAGTATCTTTTTTTTTAAAAAAAAATTCAATTTCAATATAATTTAATCAAAAAATTTACTATTGTGACGATAAATTTGATTAAAAAAAAATATTTGCCAACTTTTCACAAAAATATTTTGATGCAATAGTACAACTATTTAATATTATTTAAAAAAGAAGAAGAAGAAGAAGAGTTAATGATGATTTAGCAGAGAATTTTTTTTGATGTTTTAGCAAAGAACTTTGTTGCAAAGGAAGTGTACAAATAAATAAAGTGTGAAGGGTATATTTGTAAACATATATTTTTTAATAGAAATTATGCAAGATTTGTTATTTCTAATACATCAAACCAAACACTGTATAAAAAATAATGCTTGCATAACTAATGCAAGTATTACTAATGCAAGCACTACTAATGCAAGCATTACTAATGCATCTTATTTTGCATTATTCTTTTACACTCTACCAAACGACCCCTCAATGTCTTTGGAATTTAAATTCTACATTATAAAGAATTTTACCTGCATCCGTTCATTTTTATCCGTATTTCATGGGTTAGGATATAGTAACTGTTGCAAACTTGGAATTGTCAATCTTGATGAGATTTTAACTTCATATTTGAAGTACTACCGGCGACTTTGCGTAGTGTTTGGGATGGAGGAAAACAATTTTTGGAAAATGTTTTCTTATTTTTCTATGTTTGGTTAAACAAAATTTTTGGAAAATATTTTCTTTGGGAAAATGAACTTAAAAATGAGGAAAATAATTTCTTTAATGAAAGTGGAAGAAATAAGTTTCAGAAATGGTATTCTATGTTTATTCTATTCACCCACTCATTCAATGCCTTGATCATCCCACTGCCACTCCTTCCCGGCTTTATACTTTTTTTTATTAGATTACATTTAAATGTTTTTGAATTAACATTTTCTTGCCTATTTATCAAACATTAGAAAATAAGTAAGAAATCAACTCATTTCTTAAGTGAATATTTTCCACATTTTTAATTAAAAATGTTCTTCGTATCAAACAGCAAACACAAGCAGAATAGTTCACTCTTGCCTTAAGCAGAATGATAAAAACAAGAAAACGTGCCGAACAAATATTCTCTTTTAAAATTGTGAAATACTTCTCTTTGATTTTGTGTGAAGCTATTTTCTACATTGGTTCATGTTTAAAATCTTATACTATGTCTACAACATAACAACATATTTAGTGTACAGTAAAATCTCACTAAATTAATATTCGGTAATTAATAATCTCTCTAAGATAATATATTTCTTTGGTCCTGGTTGGTTCAATGGAAAAAAATAACTTATTTTGATAAAATAATAAGATAATATATTTTCAGAAGACCCTTATATAAATATGTTGTCCCATTAATATTATAAATTAATAATTCTTTAAAAGTACAAATATATCTAAAACAATTTAATGACATATGATTTTATTGTGTTTTGGTTTTTGTTAAAATTTAAATCTAGTTGAAGTTCATCTCTTACTTTTCTTATTGCATCCAAAAGTTTCGGTGTTATCTTTTTGAACTGCACCATAAAATTGTGAAGAGTTCTAGATGAGATAAGTATTTCCTTACGTGTAACTGATTTCAAAGGTATTGTATCATCTTCAACTTCATCATTAACATTGAATTTATTTTACCATGAATCATTTAACAAAAAAAATATATTACAATGATTCATACACATAATTGTACTTTATGTATAATGAATTTATTTTTATGTGAATTCAATACATATGATACATAGTTTAGTAAGATACAATGATTTGATGTATTTATTGTACTTATATATAATAAGTTTACTTTTTATATGAATTCAATAAATATGATATATAAATTAGTAAGATGCAATGATATAATCAAAATTAACCTTTATTGAATCTCAAAAGGCTCTTTAAATTATTAAATAATACCTCTACAAAATAATAATATTTCATGGTCCCACATATATTAATTTGGTGAGGTTTTACCATAGTCCCATAAAGTGAGATTTGAGAAGGATAGAGTATACGCAAATCTGTCTTTTATCTCAGAGGTAGAGTAATTGTTTTTGATAGACCCCAACTTAAGATAAAACATCTACAAAAAGAAGTAATGGAAATAAAAGAAAAATCTTATCCTGTATTCATCTCAATTTATATAAAAGTGTTTGATTGTACACATAGTTTAAGAATAAAAGGTAGACTTTTTAGAACTTGTGGTTCAATATGCCATAGATTTATAGGTAATTGTCCAACCAATGAATTCTATAATTTTTCTCAAAATTGACACAAATGCCTCTACTTGCCAATCAAGCAAGTCGGAAGCAATAATTGTTGGAAAAAAAATACTACTATATTGATATTGGACTGGAATTACAAAGTAGTAATAACTTATTATAAACACTAGGTAAACACTGTGTCGTGGCAAGTCACTGCCTTGAAAGCGATTTCGATCCGACTCCGGTGCAAATCGTTGTATCCGGTCGCTCCCTAAGGTTCCACAGTTACTCTCAAACACATGCACTCGTGAGTGAAAGTTTGGAGGTTGCACAAAATCAATTGCCCAAAAAATATTCTAAGAATAAGCTAAGAAGAAAGGATTTTTTTTCTCTTCTTTTTGTTGGGCTTGTGGTGTGCACAAAAGACATTATTATATATGATATTTCAGTAGGAGGTATTGAAAATTCAAGAGTTAATCTTGACAACGCATTGTGAATCTTAATGGCGTTAAAAGTCACTGCATCACATTCTACAAGAACTCTTCTTTTGTTTTGAAATTAAAATATTGTTCTCTTTGTAGTGTATTTTACGTTGTGTTCTTTGCATTGCACAAAATGAATAATTGTGAAATTAATATCACAATCCCCCATAAATGCAAAGATAAAGAGTAAGAATAGAATTTGGACAAAAGGAAGGAACATGTACTTAAGTGTTAATATCTTTCGATTTGAACAGTGAAATGAGGCAATAACTTAGTATCCACACAGTTAAGTACTCTTAAACTGAATGGTTATATATTGAAACCCATAGCACATACTGTATTTTTAAAATTTAATCAACCTCCACAGTACAAACAAAGTGTTTTTATGGTATGCACACACACCTTGGGTCTTATGAGTGCTCTAGAAAGACGATCCAAGTCTTTCAGAAAAAGCGACCACACCTTTACACTCACGTAGGTGATTCCATCAAGTCTATCTCAAATAGACCACCTTAAGACTATAGAATTATTAAAATAAAAATAAGATCAACTTTATAAGACACTGCCTCACGCCATATGGATAAAAAATATGGTGCATATTGAGGCCTAACGGGTCCACCACACTACGTCAATCAATGGGCTTCCCATTTCCCCTCAACGTTTCAAGGATTATTTTTCTTGACAAGCCCTTGGTCATAGGATCCATCAAATTTCTCTCAGACCTTACATACTCCAAGAAAATAACACCAGTTTTAATAATTATTTAACTACATCATGTCTGATGTGAATATGTTTTTTTTTTATTGTACACACTATTTTTTGGTAATTTCAATTGTTTCCTTTGAGTCACAAAGAAGAAAGATTGATGAAGCTTGTCTTCCCTACAATGACACTGTAACACCTCAAAAATCAAACTTGGACTTTGCAGCAAAAAACAACAAAATTTGGTGAACCACGACATGGTTCACGGATCGTGAAAGGAACCAGGGTCCATCGACCTGCCCATGGCTCATGCCCATCTAGAAGAGGTGGACCACATGACCCTTCACGGGTCGTGGACCACCCCACGAGCCGTGGGGAGGCTTGTGTAAGCCAGGAAGAACCAGCCAGGCCTAGGCATCAGACCACGGAGCCCTCTACAGGGCGTGGTCTTGATGAAGGGTCATGGTGGCGTGTGTTGTCTTGAGCCAGCAGGCCCCTATCCCAAGTGAAGGAACACGGTGGCCTTCACGGTTCGTGAAGTGGACCGTAGAGGGAAGGGTCCTGAACCAGTAGTCACTGGCCCGCAGACCATGACCCACTTAACGGGCTGTGGTCCGTTTGACGGTCCGTCATAGGGTCCGTGGAAGGCCTCCATCAGATTTTAAGTTGGGATTTGGTCTTTTCCTCTATGTGTAGGACACTTAAACTACGTCATTTAAACCCAAAAATACGTCGTTTTAACCAGTTCAAGCCTAGTAACTTAGTCAGAACTTACCCAGAACGATTATTCTCCCAAAAATCAACAAACTTAGAGCAAAAAGGAGAAGAAAGAAGTGACAACCTCTCAAGAACTAACATAATAGTTTCTTCAGTTCCTGCCCCAAAATTGAAAGATTTATCCGTGAAATTCGTCACCAGGTATGTGAGATTTCACTAGTGGGTTCCTTTCATCCACTAGGTCTCTAGAATTCAGTCAGATTCTTGATTCTTTATATCTTGTTTAGACCTAGGGTTTCTAAAACCTTAGACATTTGTTGTGATTTATCTGTTGTAGTATTCGTAATCGAATTATCATGTTTTATTGGAAAGTTTACTTAGTTCTTGGCATGAAACTCAGAACCCTAGTAGTGTAGATTCTCTTAGTTCATGAATTACACTTGCTAGCTCAGTTAAACAGATAAACATGCTCCTGTTTTCGAATATTACATTGTCAGTTCCTAAATATTGCATTCTTAGATTTGCATGTCAGAACATTGATCTATCCAGTATTTCAGTTATGTTGTGTCATATACATTTCCAGTTGGAAGTAGGCTTAGCATCGAGTTAGACTAGGGTTCAACGTACCCTCATAGTCCCAGAACTACGCGCCCCTGTAGGTTTGTAAGTTCCCTCTGTGGGCATCAGATTTAGTGATCACGCTAGTCATGCCTTTATACCCATGGCAAGGTATATTGGGTCCTCTCAATGGGCGTATACATCAGACTTCGCATTTAGCTCACGTGGTTTTATGTCAGTTAATAGTAGCTCCCACAGCCAGACTCTAGTGCATTTGACCAGGTTTTCAGTTATACTTAGGTAGTCAGTCTCAATATGTTATGTTAATAATTAGTACTTGGTCATTGCATTCAGTTCAGTTCTTTTTGGTTATAATTCAATATTTATATTTTGTTCAAATTATATCATCGCTCAATTATGCTTTGTTCATCTTGTATGTTTGTTCAGCTATTATCTATATCATGCATGCTCAGTACATTCCAAGTACTGACACATACTCTGTGCTACATCCTTTCATGATGTAGGTTCAGGTCCTCAGCATCCAGATTACGCATAGATCGGTTCCCGATCCGTACTCAGCAGCTTCAATGATGAGTCCTCATACTTCGAGGACAATAGATATGTTTTTCATGTTCAGTCTTTTATTTCAGTTTCAGTTTTGCTAGAGTTAGCTGGGGGGATGTCCTAACAACTCTAGTCAGTAGAGGCTTTTCAAACATAGTATTAGATTCAACTTTAACATTTGAGTGATTGTTCAGTATCTCTAAACTCTTAGTATGTTTTATATATATTCAGATCAATATTGGGTATTTCCCATCTTTTAGTTATCTCATGTTTTAGCTTCCGCATAGTATCTCTTTATTTAGTTTTTAGTATGCTTATGATATGCTAGCTTCAGGGTTAGCTTGGGGTCACTCGTGATTCTAGGTCCCGTGTTTACGTCAAGGGATAGCCTTGGGGCGTGACAAACACATCCACCAAAAGATTTCTTAGCCACTCATCTTCTTGCCCTGCCAACTCGAGAGTAATATGTTCTGATTTCATGGTAAAACGTGCTATATAAATCTGTTTGAAAGACTTTCAAGAAATAGCACATGCATCCAAAGTAAACACATAACCACTAGTAGAGCTAACTTCATCATTGTCAGTTACCATGTTTACATCACAAAAACCTTTTAAAACAACAATAAATTTATTAAAATGCTAACACCAAACCATAGTACCTCTCAAATACCTTAGCAAGCGATAAAGAGCATTACAATGTTCACTACTGAGATTATGAGTACATCTACTCAATCTACTAACTACATAAGCTATATCAGGACGAGTGTAGACTTTACATTCTCAATTATTTTTGTATATTCATCTTGAGAGACACTAGATTCTTTATTCTTTCTCAAGTGTATGCTAGGACATGCACCCAAAGTAAACACATAGTGATCTTAGACGTATTTATATGCCAAAGTTTCCAATAAATGCTCATATTGGGATTGAATTTAAGAATAATCTTGAGACTATTGACTTGATTTTGTTTAATTTGCTATGATTGTGTACTAAAACATGTGATTAGGTGTTGCAGGAACTTTCAAGGTGAATGGAGTCGATTTGAGGAAAGGAGAAGCAATTAAGCACGAAAATAAACTAGGGAGAAAAGCAACATTGAGTGGCGCGAGGCGCCAAGGCCAGAATTACAGTCAACCTTCTCAAGCGCACTGCCTGTCGTGAGGCGCCAAGGCCTCGATTACTGAAGCAATGCTCAGACACACTGCTTGGCGCAGTGTGCCATTGCCTAAACTACTGAAGGCTTTTGTTGGCGCACTGTCTGGCACGACACCCCAACATGTGTCCGACGTGTCTAACGAAAGTTGACTGAATTAGGACTCCTAGTTAGAGCAGATTTAGAAAATAATTTTACTAAACTCTATAAATAGGACTCTAAGGCTATTTTTGTTAGGGTTCGACTTCTTTTTGGTTTGCAAAAGCAAGGATTAAAGTTTTGTAATAGGTTTCGATTCTCCAACTCTTCTTTATTTTGGAAATCGCTTGAACAATATTATTTTGCGGTTTTCGAATATTATGAGTGGCTAAACACCCTTGTTATGGGGCTGTAGCTACGAATTGATTGTTGAGTATTAATGGTTTTTGAATTAATTCATGGTTATCATTTTTAAGTTACTTTTATCTTCTTGTTTTAGTATTTCTTGATTGGCCATCATAGAGATAAATATCTTGTCTACTCTTAAAATCGGGAGAGGCTAAGGTAGATAGACCAAAGAATATAGAAATCTTGATCCTCCATTAAGTTGAGTTGATTTGTGTTTAGGAGTGACACCCGGACGAACACCTAGCTTGGTTATAAAACAAGATGAAAAGTAAATGCTCGCCAATTAGAACTACCTATCCCCGCTCAACAATGTAGTTAGATAGCTAATTGGAGTAGGCGATTAGAGGTCGGGAGACCATAATCATATAATTAACCCTATGAATCAGTAACTTGATAACGTAAATTAGTTCATTGTCTGTGATATGATGCACGAAATCCAATGCTTGCTGCAACCCTGGAATTGTCTTTTACTTACTTAAAACATCACCTTGAAGTCGTTCACATTAGTTGTTTTATTTATTGCATAAGTTGTAATAGTAATCAACAACGTTCAAACTCTTTTAGAAGTTACTTTTATCTAATTGTGGAATTAAGATAGTGAATATAAGTTGATCATAAGTCCCTTCAAAATGAAAACTCATTTCTAAAGAAACTATATTACTTGCACGACCGCGTACACTTGTTTGTGCAATTGGGAGCAACAAGTTTTTGGCGTCGCTGTCGGGGACTTAGGAATTGATTTATATTTGATTTTCTTACGTCTACAATGAGATTGTTCAAGTTTTAATAACTTGATCTTAGCTCTTGTATATTGCAGGCACTATATTCTCAAGTCTGGCTCGAAAAGGGGATCTTGTCGAACCAGACGACGAACCTGAAAGAGCCTTTCGACTACGAAGAAAGTTGGCGAATCAAGAACATCAGCAAGAATTGGACTAGGTCTCCCGAAAGATATTGAGGGTGACCACGGAGGAAACATGAACAACGAAGTTCAAGAAGTACCCCCGATTATATCGGCAAGACCAGTTCGTGATGTGGTAGTCCCACTCACAGCCAATATGGTGTCTAGTATATGGAAACCACCACCTACTGGCAGATTTGAGCTGAAATAGAATATGGTACAACTTATCCATGAAATGGGACAATTCACCGGTCTCCCTCACAAGGATCCTCAAATCCACATTCGGAACTTTTTGGAGATAAGCGACACATATATCCCAAATGGCATTTCATTGGACAATGTGAGGTTGACTCTTTTTACACACTCATTATTGGGAGCCACCAGGTAGTGGTTAGATTTAGAGCCACCAAATTCCATCACTACATGGGATTTTCTATCAAAGAAGTTTTTGAGTCGATTCTTTCCATCAGGCATAACTGCACGGTTGAGGAGTGAAATATTGAGCTTCAAGCGGAAAAATTGGGAGGATATGTATCAAGCATGTGCTCATTTCAAACAATTGGTGAATGCTTGTCCCCATCACTACCAGGCTAATGAGACTTGCTCACACTTTCTTTGAGGGTCTGGATTATAATGCACGAGTACTTAGTAATAGTGCAATAAGTGGATAAGTTTTAGCTAAAAACCATGAGGAGCTATTTGAACTCCTAGATAGACTCTCAGAAGGAAACCCCGTTTGGGATGGGGAAGTGCCAAGGACCACAACACAAAGGGCTGCAGGAATTTTAGATATGGATCAAGCTACCGCAATAAACACAAAACTAGATGCAATGAACCACAACATAACCATGCAGTTCAAATAAATTTCCCTAAATCAAGCCCCAGTGAATGATGTACAACAATCAACAATTTGGTGCAGAGTATGTGGTAGTGGAGCACATGACATGACACAGAATCATGTGAAGCAAATTCAGATTCAGTTAATTATGTAGGCAATGCACAAAGAGGTGGAGGTCAAAGTTTTGGCAATACTTATAACTCTAGTTGGAGAAACCATCCTAACTTCTCATAGGTGGAAACCAAAACCAAGCGCAAGGGTCTAACCAATAACGATCACAAGGAATGGGGCAGCAATATCAAAATACTAGCCAAGGTGGAAATTCGAGTGCACCAAAAAGGGGGATGACTAATGAAGAGTTACTCCAAAAGCTAATGACAGAAATCGGTACGAAGATAAACGCAAGGATAGATAAGCAGGATGAAAACATAAGGAACATCTAAATTTCCCAAATGAGTCTGGGAAAATAAATTGCGCAAGTGGCTAATTCACTAAACTTGCGTCCTCAAGGAGATTTGCCTGGTGACACTGAACCCAACCCTAAGCAATTGAATGTTGTGAGTACCAGAAGTGGGCTACAACAAGAGGAACTAGCTCTAAAAAAGAGAGATGTTGAAGTGGTCAATAAAGAAAATAAACAAGAAGAGGTGGTAAAGAACTCCAATGTTGAGAAGAATGTTCCTCTAATGAAACCACCCCTCCGTTTCCATAAAAGTTCAGAAAGAAGAATGAAGATGAATGCTTCGGTAAGTTTCTGTCTCTCCTTAAACAGGTTAAGATTAACCTGCCTTTGGTTGATATTTTGCAGAGAATTCCTAAGCATGCCAAGTATGTAAATGAGATAGTGGCAAACAAGAGGAGGCTCACGGAGTATGAAACGGTAGCACTTACTGAGGAGTGCAACTCTCGAATTCAGAAAAGACTACCCAAGAAGTTGAAGGATTCGGGTAACTTCATAGTTCAAATAAAAATTGGGCAAAGTGTCCATGCGCGGGTTTTATGTGATTTGGGTGCGAGCATTAATCTTATGCCGACATCCTTACACAAGAAACTTGGGTTGGGGAGTCCGAAACCAACCACTGTTATTATCCAACTAGCTGATAGATCCATTCTAGGCCAGAAGGTGTAGTAGAAGATGTGTTGGTTTGTAAGTGGGATCATTGATCTTTCCTGTGGACTTTGTGGTTTTGAACTTTGAGACTGATCCAGAGGTCCCATTTATTTTGGGGCATCCTTTCTTGGCCACTGGGCGAGCATTGATTGATGTAGTAGCTGGGCAGTTGACTATGAGGGAACACGATAAGGTTGAAGTATTTGATGTCTATCGTTCCTTGAAATTGCCTTCTGTCTATGAATAGTTGTCTGCCATTACTGTTATAGACCTTGTAGTAGAATCACAATTCATTGCTTCTGTGGATCCCTTGGAAAGAGTCCTGATAAGACATGACATAGAGAAAGATACTGAAGCTCAATATTGGAACACACATAGGTAGAGTAGAATCATTGGATCGTGAATTGGGGCCTCTGCCCAAACCCTCAATTGAAGAAACACCTAAATTAGAGTTGAAATCTTTGCCTACTCACCTAAGGTATGCGTATTTGGGTATTAATGAAACCTTACCCATAATACTTTCTGCAGAATTGTCTGAAACACAGGTTGATGCGACATTGAGAGTCTTAAAGCGAAGGAAGAGGGCTATTGGGTGGAAGATGGCAGATATCCATGGGATTAGTCCGGCGTTATGTATGCACAACATATATATGGATGAGGATCACAAACCAAGTGCACAACATAAATGTAGACTAAATCCCTTGATGAAAGAAGTGGCGAGAAAGGAAGTAATAACGTGGTTAGATGTTGGAATTGTGTACCCAATTTCTAGTAGCAAATGGGTATGTCTTGTGCAGTGTGTCCTGACTAACGTTTCAAGCACACCTCATCCAATTCTAGGTGCAAACAATCGTTAAGTGGTATAAAACCCAACAAAGAGTTGGGGTCAAACCCACATGGAGAGGCATGTGTTCACATTCAGTTATGAAGTACAAATGTGATCTAAATAGCTATTGGAATAGAAATTATAAAAAATTACAAAGTAAAAAGGGGGTGAAAACAAATGTCAGATGGGGGTTTTGGCTTGCAATTTTCAGTTATAACGCTGTCAAAGAATGATGAAATAACAATATAGTGAGGAATTCTCGGGATGTGATCGATTATAGGCAAATTTCGCTATATGGGTAATTTAAACTACTAATAAATAGCTAACTATCAGTGGGTAGGCTGTGCTATGAGTGAAATAGCTTTCTCTCGAACAACTACTTCGATTCAAGTGATTTCTCTCGAACATCAACAACCTTAACAGATAAGAACAACCCACAACCTTAATACATCTTCTCTCTCTCGCAAGATGGATAGTATTTGGGTCTGGGATTCACTCTTTCGAGCTGAACCCACATCAACCCAATACCTATAAATTATTAATCAAAAGCTTTGGTTCAAAAACCTCTTTCTCAAGCAAGCTAAGAACTCAAAGTTAGAACTGCATTTGCAACTACAATTCATAAATAAAAACACAGCTAATGATTAAATCCACTTCAATATAATATTTAAATTAGTAATAAACAATACCCATAAGCTAATTTAAACCATAATCACATAATCACACCCCAAGAATTGTGGTTTTAGCCACACAACATAAAAATGGAGAAACGATTACCAAATGCATTAGCCATGAATTGGGTAAGATTCTCCAAGCCTTTACAATGATTTCTAAGAATGAAATTCAAAAACTCACTTGCAAATCCTCCAAAATTGTACCATTCGAACTCAAAAATTCAGAGAAAACTCTAAGTCTAGAATGGGAACTGTAATATCTGGGAGAGAACTCCTCAAAATTACATTTAAAATCCAATTTATAGTTTCACAAAATTTGGCCTGAAAATCCATTAGGTGAGGTAAGTCGGGATCGCCGAGTGGTTAAGTGATCTTCCCTTTTCTCTCTTCCATCGCCTTTTCACATTGGTTCTCAGCATCCTCAAGTCCTGTAACTTTGGGCGATCCATTTTTATATCGCGGAACCGATCGGCAATTCACTGACTTCCCATTTCTATCGCCGACTTGGTTTCTTCCTTAAGGGTTGAGACACTGGAACTTTAGGCAGTCTGAAGAGCCACTCAGCAGTTCGCCGAGTGGTCTTATCGATTACCAGGAGTGCTCTTCTTCACTTCTTCAGCTTGTTTGTTTCTTTTTTTTACTGTTAGTGTCCTTAATTTGCTCCTTAGTCCACATACTAAAAATCAAGGCTGTAACATCCGTTTATAGCATAAATTAGGCATTTGAGGACACAAACTATCAAAACAAAGCCCTAAATTAGTTCAAATCTCATACTCATCAACACCCCCAACTTAAACTTTTGTTTGTCCTCAAGTAAAATTCAAGATCAACAGTTCAATAAGGATGTCTACAAATAGTGTTGCATAAGACTCAACATAAATGCACAAAACAAGGTTCAAATTACTCATACAATGATCAATTGTGCACTCAAAGATTCAAATTGTGACTCACCATTATCAAAGATGCTCAAGTTCACAATACTTGCTTCAAATGCAAGTTTAAGCTCAACAAAGGTGCTCAAATGCCCTCACAACAAAGATGATTCCACATTCACACAAAATTTCTTAACAATTTAAAGTCCCGGAATCACATACAACTCTCACACTCTCAAAGATGAACGTATGCATGACTTCACCAATGGGTTTGCCCTTATTTTCCAATCAACATTCGTTTCAGCTCACTAAATATTACAAAGGTATTTTCAAGGCATGTAACATGGCTAAGTGTAAATGTATGGTCATTTAGGCGTAGTGGCTTCTACCTTCATGAAGTATGGCATGAACATCACTTTCTTCCTTTTATTTATCATTTCAAACATGTTCAAAATCCACCCCATCATTCAAATTCATATGAACCACATTATACCCCATTTCTTTAGCAATAATCACTACTTTATTTCACAACTTTTTTGGTCTTTTTTCTTTTCTTTCTTGTTTTTCATTTCCTTTTATTTTTCTCTTTTTACATGAAGGGGTCCCAGGAAAAGGGTAAGGCTCAAAAGGTGCCAAACAAGGTTCACACATCTCATAAGGTTGGCCACAAAAGAAGTATATTGTCAAATTGGTTCACTCTTCAAAATCCTTGCCTAAGATCATTTCAAGCGCTTGCATCACTCAATCAACTGGACCAACAAGACAAATTCTAGGTATCATCACACACAATGTTCCAAGTAAACTCATCACACAAGCCATTGGTACCAATATCAAACAAGACTCCACATTTTCTAGCTAGCGTGCAATGTTCATCACGAGAGACTCATTCAACAACCGGCTAGTCACAATGAGATGCTAAAAGTTCATATATTGCCTATGTAACTTTGTTTGCCTTATCGTAGCCGTACATTCATTTTGTTCAATTAGGAGCACTGTTTAAGTCATCGATATTGACCACAATCGACACTCAAATTCGCACAAGAACAACCACAATTACACACAAAAGAGGTGACAAAATTAAGTTAGGCTTAAAACCATTTTCATTTAAAACAATGGGCCACAAGCTCAAACATCCGCAATATCAAAATTCAACAACTAAGAAATACATATCAATAAACCAATATTCACAAAACAGTCCCAAGACAAGAGGTAGGTATGGAAATACCTCACCCCACCCAACAAAATAAGCAGTTGTCCTCCAATGCAGCTAAAACAAAACAAAGTATAACAAGATAATAGAGAGGGAGGGGAAGAATCATTCTGCTAGGCTAAGCCTGGGTGAAGTCTGCATCTCAGTCACTCCGTTTTTCTGGGCATCAGAGCCTAGGGTCACACTCTGAGGTTGGCAATCAGTGCCTGGTGTCTCGTCAGCCTTGTCTCCACTGGAGCCTGCCACAGAAATATCTCTGAAGAAGGCCTATCTAGCTGTCTCGAACATGGCACCCTCTAGATCGGCAAGGTCCTCATAAACAACTTCATCTCTCACCTCAAGCTGCTCCTCATCAGTCTCGGCCTCGGACTTAACAATAACAACATCAGCCCTAGTATCATCTCTGGTAGTAGCCGGAGGTACCTCAGCACAGGCTGGAACATCAACACTCGAATCATCTGGGATCTCCACCGTCCCAAATAACAAAGTGAAGTATGTGGACTTCAGATGGTCCACACCCTTCCTCAACTTAGAAACATCAGATTTCAAAGCCGTAACTGCATCAGTAACACCCAACCCTCTCTCACAAACCTCTACTCTCATTGTGAGGGAATTAATAGAAGCCCTGAGAGGTGTCAATGCATCATTAATAGCTCTTTCAATCATCTAGGGGACCTTGGCCTCTAGCCGGAAAGCACGTACATCGGCAAAATGGGCTAGGTGCCCCATCTTGAGAAGCATGGCCTGAGTGATCGGAGGCCTATAAGTGGAAGTGCCAGTAGCAGACCTAGCGGAAGGGGGAGCAAAGGAAGTACTCGAAGTGCTAGAAGAAACGGTGCTAGAGGTACATGAAGTTCTAGAGGTCGGAATAGGCAAGGCTGCCTCTGCAGGTATCGCATCAACATTAATCTCCGGAGATGTGTCTACCGGAGTTGCACTCCTTCTGTCGGCCTCATCCCGTGTGTACTCGGCTTCAATATGCCGAATGTCTGTAGAAGATGTGGGTGTGATCTCAACATCCTTATTCTCATCTCGAGGAACACCGACCCGACGACATAGCTCGGTGATTAACACCAGAAATGGCAGTGATGTCTGTCTCTGTTTGGACCTCATGGTCATCTCTTGCTCAATAATCAACCCTAAATTTATTCTCTTCCTGGTTATGATAGACCCAAGGTAGGCCGCATTTGGATGGCGGAGAATGGAATCATTTTGTGATGGCATGACTGTTTTGCTAATGAAGCCAAACCAGTAACAACCTGCTATGTTTAGATCCTTCTTCTTTATTGGCGCTCCGGCCTCAATCCACCTTGGGGTGGTGTCAGAAATCATGGGGGCTAGCCAACCCTTCAGGTCATCTTGAGTGTTTGTAGTAATCATACTCTGGTACTCGTGCTCAAAGTCTGTAGCCCTCTCAAACACAATGTTTATATCATTGCTGCTGCATCTCACTTTCCTCCCTCTGACCATCACAAACTCCACTGGTCTGAAGGAACTGGCCTTCTTCTTTCCCTGAGGTACCAGATCACTGTAAGCAGCATAAAACTCCCAGACCCATGTAGAAATGTATGGGACACGAGGCCTGGTGAAGACCTCGAACCTGTGGAACCGGAGAGTGTCCCACATTGTTGGATGCCTGTCCCCTACACCATTTGTGGACAATCTTTTCTCCTCTAAGATGGTCCTTAATCTCTCGGCCTTTAGTTGGTTAAGTAGCCGGGGAGGAGGACCCTGAACAGGTGGTGCTGGAACCACCATCTGTGCTCGAGCTGACACTGAATCTAAAGCAGGAGGGGTCGGCTCAGGAATTCTAGATGGATCATAATGAGCTTTGGAACGAAGCTCTGCTCGCCGGACCTGTAGTAACTAATTATCCGCAGGCTCATAGAATGAAGCCTGAGAATCAAATAACTCTCCCTCACTGTCGAAGTTATACTCTAGTGTCTCAGCTATGGGCGCTTTTCCCTTTCCCTTTCGTCCCTTTGGAGTAACTTCTTGTTCATTTATCACGATCCCTCGTGCCTGCTTTCAGGGCGGCATGCCACTATCATTTAAGTTTGTTCTAGCCATTTCTTCAAAACACATAGAAAAATGTTAGAAATAGTTCACAAAAAATGCAGAAATTCAGTTGCAAAAAGACTTGCCGAACCATTCGGTGAGTCGCCGAGACACTTAGGCGAGCCAGATCGGGCTCGCCGAAGTACCAATGCAAAAAATTTCAGAAATCAAGAAAGGCCGGCGATGTTCAGGGACATTCAGCGAGCTAGAAGTAGCTCGCCAATAGTTACAGTGTATTTTAGTGGTTAAGGGCACAGAAAGGGCGATCAAGAAAACATTTCGGCGAGTCACTAAGTGAACTCGATGAGCTCAGGCTTCCCGCCAAATGTTACAGAACAAACTCAACCAAAAATTGAAATTAAGGGTGATCTAAGGGGGACTTCGTCGAACCACCGAACCACTCAGCGAGCTCGACGTAGCTCGCCAAACGGTCAAACGTGCCAGTTTTCAACCCTATGTCCCAAAATCAATCCCACAGCCCCCGAATTCAAAATCAAACGCATACACCAGTTAATTAACACTAGACCCATACTATCCATGCCCTCGGGGTACTCAAACTTCCCTCGATCTGGCCAAAATTGGCCGTTTGACGACTTTTGCCCTTAAGAATGATGTCAAACGCTCCATCATTGGGCAAACTACGTCAATTGGCATAATTTGGGGTTATTTAGACTTCACCCCACTAGATCCATTACAATTACACCGCAACACAACAATTAGACTCGATTTAACAAGCAAGAACACGGGAATCGATCAATTTAAAGAATTTAGGCGCATATTTAAACAAATTTTGGGCAATCTTACACATTAAAGACAATTATACCAATTACCCAACACGAAACAACAACAAATTTATCTATTGCATTTGATTTCAACCACAAAATTAAAGTATGGGTTTCGAAAAACCAACCTGAATGCCGAATTTTGAATTTGAATAGCTAGGTGGAAGAGTTCCACAATTCCGAAGGTTGATTTCACACAAAAAATAGTTACAACAATAAAATATGCAAAATTTAAAGTTTGGGTGAGAAAGTACGAGAGTAAGAAATGAGAGAAGATGAAGGATTTTGAAATTTTAAACCATTTGGCCTTTAAAATTGTTCAGTTTGTGGCACCTTCGGCGACGTAAGTCGTGCTCACCATCGCCGAGTGGTATTTTTCCTCGCCAAGTTTTACAGGATTCTCAGCAATTTTGGGGGTTCAAACGATGGACAAAGTTGGGCTCGCCGACCTGTTTGGCGAGTCACCGATTAAGCATTTAGCCCATTGAGTTTTACAGAGTTCCCTTTAAGGCTTGGTGGTTCCAACGGCGGTCCAAGTCGAGGCACGCCGATTGGACTTTGACTCGCCAAACTACCTATTTTCCAACACTCTTCACTTTTCAACTTGCACACTCAACACCCATTATTCAAAATCAAATATTAAAGCATTAAAAACTTGGGTTGCCTCCCAAGAAGTGCCTTAGTTAACGTTGTGGCACGACGGGGATACCAAATCAAGCTTTTTTTTTGGGGTTTGACATTGTGTCACTAGGCAACCCCCCTTGTTGTCTTGATTCAAATGAGAAGAAATTTGACCCATTTGGGTCTCCAACTGCTTAATAGAGACTGAGTGAGAGGTCACCGACTGATTGTGAGTTGAGATATCCTCTATCATCTCTTTCAACACTTTGTCTGACCCTTCAACTTTGTTGAGAATGCGTGAGAGCATATTTTCTGTACGGCCACCTTTAGATTCCTTAGGCTTTTGATGCTCATGGGGAGGGATGTACCTATCCTTGTCCCCCTCTCTTTCCTTCCAAGTAGCATTATGATCATACCAATCTCTGTCTCGGTCTCTCCAACCCTCATCTCTATTCCAACCTTGATTTCCACCCGATCTTAGGTAGTTTGCACGATAACCTCCTCCTTGATTGTCTAGGAAGTTCACTTCCTCATTGTACAACACTTCAAATTATGTTTCATCGGGGTTTACTCCACCAACACCTACAATATTAACACTCTTTGTACCAACACCCATGACATTTTTAACTAAGATATCCAGTTGGGTCATCATTTTGGCCATGTTTTGGTCTCTCTCTTGATCATTTTTTATCTGCTCTTTTGTCATTCTAAAAGTGAGAGGAGAGACTTGGTCTTCACGAGTGTACAATGCCCTATTGATCTTGGTCGTGCAATCAATGAGTTGAGACGCTACTTCATAGGGTTGTTGCATTATACCACTAGGAACAAGTTGATCAACAACTCCTTTGTTCATCGAGTCGAGGCTCCTATAGAAGTATTGCAGCTGCACATAATTTGGAAGTCCATGAGTTGGGCATTACAACACTAACATCTTAAATCTCAGCAGCATCTCATGGATTGGCTCACCTTCCAAGCGTTTAAAACGTTGGATGAAATATCTGAGTGTTATCATCTTCGATGGGGGGAAGAATCTTACTTGGAATGTTGTGATCAGTTCATCCCAAGAGGTGATGGAGTTCCTTGGTAACTCAGATAACCATTTGGTGGCTTCACCCATCAAAGAGAATGGGAACAACTTGAGACAAACTGATTCTTGTGATATGCTCTTAAATGAGAACGGACCACAAATGTCCATAAAGTTTCGAATATGCTCATGGGGATCCTCATGAGCCATCCCCCCAAATAGTCCTTTCAATTGTAGGAGCTGAAGCATTGTGCTGGTGATGTGAAACACAATGTTTCCTTCAGCCGGAGGTAGACGAATGACACCAACACCACCCGATTGGATTGGGTCATTTACATCATTGAGGTTCCCAATATCGTCTTGGTGGCCCACTTGGCTACCACTACTCCCGTTTATGCTAATTTCTTCCTCTGTTTAACACAAGCAACACAAAACAAAAACTAAAGTAAGTCGATTTAACTACAGCAAAAAAGATCACAATTCAACTTCAATAAAAGAATTTCTAAACAACACCACTCCCCGGCAGTGGTGCCATTTAGATTAACGTTTCAAGCACACCTCATCCAATTATAGGTGCAAACGATCGTTAAATAAAATAAAACCCAACGAAGAGTTGGGGTCAAACCCACAGGAAGCGGTACATGTTCAAATTCAGTTATGAAGTACAAATGTGATCGAAATAGCTATAGGAATAGAAATTATCAAAAAATACAAGTAAAAAAATAAAAAAAAGGTTGACAACAAATGTCAGATGGGGGTTTTGGCTTGCAATTATCAGCTATAACATAGTCAAACAATGATGAAATAACAATATAAAGAGGAATTTTTGGGATGTGATCGATTATAGGTAAATTTCGCTATATGGGTAATTGAAACTACTAATAAATAGGTAACTGGGTAGGTTGGGCTATGAGTGAAAAAACTTTCTCTCGAACAACTACTTCGATTCAAGTGATTTCTCTCGAACCTCAACAAGCTTAACATATAAGAACATACTACAACCTTAATACATCCTCTCTCTAGAGAAAGTTGGATAGTATTTGGGTTTGCGATTCACTCTTTCGAGCTGAACCCACATCAACCCAATACCTACAAATGATTAATCAAAAGCTTTGGTTCAAAAACCTCTTTCTCAAGCAAGCTAAGTACTCAAAATTAGAACTGCATTTGCAACTACAATTCATAAATAAAAACATAGATAATGATTAAATCCACTTCAATATAGCATTTAAATTAGTAATAAACAATACCCATAAGCTAATTCAAACCATAATCACATAATCATACCCCAAGAATTGGGGTTTTGGCCATACAACATAAAAATGGAGAAACGATTACCAAATGCATTAGCCATGATCTGGATAAGAGTCTTCAAGCCTTTACAATGATTTCTAAGAATGAAATTCAAAAAACCACTTGCAAATCCTCCAAAATTGTACAATTCGAACTCAAAAATTCAAAGAAAACTCAAAGTCTAGAATGGGAAATGTAATATCTAGGAGAGAACTCCTCAAAATTACATTTAAAATCTAATTTATAGTTTCACAAAATTTGGCCTGAAAAGCCATTAGGCGAGGTAAGTCGGGATCGTCGAGTGGTTCAGCGATCCGCCTTTTGCTCTCTTCCATCGCCGTTTCACTTGGTTTCTTCCTTCAGGGCTGGCATGCTGGAACTTTAGGCGGTCTGAAGATCCACTCGGCGGTTTACTGAGTGGTCTTCGCGATTAATAAGAGTGCTCTTCTTAACCTCTTTAGCTTGTTTTGTTCCTTTTTGCCTGTTAGTGTCCTTACTTTGCTCCTTAGTCCACATACTTGTAAATCAAGGCTTTAACATCAGTTTATAACATAAATTAGGCAATTAAGGACACTAAAACTATCAAAACATAGACCTGGATGAGTCCAAATCTTGGACTCATCATGTCCCAAAGAAGGGAGGTATGACAGTTGTGAAGAACGACAAAAATGAGTTGATTCCCACTAGAACTGTCACCAGATGGATAATTTGCATGGATTACCAAAATCTTAATGAGGTTATACGAAAAGATCACTATCATGTCCCGTTCATTGATCATATGATGGACCATTTAGCAGGGCAGGAGTACTATTGCTTCTTATATGGGTATTTCGGATATAATCATATTTTTATTGCGCCTGAAGATATGGAGAAGACCACATTCACTTGTCCTTATGGTACATATGCTTTCTAACGCATGTCATTTGGACTTTGCAATGCGCCGATGACTTTTCAAAGGTGCATGATGGACATTTTTCATGATATGGTTGAGGACTTTGTAGAGGTGTTCATGGATGATTTCTCAGTATTTGGGAAGTCTTTTGAGGTATGTCTCTGGAATCTTTATAAAGTAATTGCTAAATGTGAAGATAGAAATTTAGTTCTCACCTGGGAGAAGTGTCACTTCTTAGTTTGAGAGGGCATAATATTGGGTCATAAGGTGTCAAAGTCTGGACTAGAAGTAGATAAAGCCAAGGTGGAAGTTATTGAAAAATTGCCCCCTCTTGTCTTTGTATAAGGGGTGTGAAGTTTCCTTGGACACACAGGTTTCTACCAGAGATTCATTAAGGATTTTTCCAAGATTGCAAGATCGATGTGCAGTTTCTTGGAGAAGGAGGTGAAATTTGAGTTTGATGAGACGTGTTTGAAGGCTTTTGAGGTATTGAATCTCTAATCTTGATTGATCCTAACTTGGAGTTACCATTTGAACTCATGTGTGATGCAAGCGATATAGTAGTGGGTGCAGTATTGGGACAAAGAAAAGACAAAGTGTTCCATTCAATCTACTATGCGAGCAAGACCCTTGATTCTGCTCAAGATAATTACACAGTGACTGAGAAGGAGATGCTGGTTCTAGTGTTCGCCTTCGACAAGTTCAGATCGTATTTGGCAGGTACCAAGGTAATTGTTTATATTGACCATGCATCTATTGAGTACCTATTCAATAAGAAGGATGATAAACCAAGGCTGATTCGGTGGATGTTGCTTCTCCAAGAATTTGACCTTGAGATCAAAGATCGAAAAGGTATTGAGAATCAAATAGCCGATCATATATCTAGGTTAAAAGACTTTTCTCATGTACATGAAGGGGAACAAATCTGGGAACAGTTTCCGGATGAACAATTGATGGCACTAGATATCTCTCAAGTGCCTTTGTATGCTGATATAGTGAATCTGTTAATAAGCGGAGAGTACCCTCCAGATGGAACCACCCACCAAAAGAAGAAGCTAACTCATGATGCTAAGTTCTACATTTGGGATGAACCATTCTTTTTTCAAGTAATGAGTGAAATGGGTGGTAAGAAGATGCATTCCAGAATATGAGGTAAAGAAAGTACTCAAAAGTTGTCATGCAAGCCCATGTGGAGGACACCATGGAGGAGAGCACACAACGCACAAGGTACTACAATTTGGTTTCTTTTGGCCCTCATTGTTTAAAGCTTATATTGCTTATGTGAAGGGATGTGATCAAAGCCAAAGGTTGGGTACTATATTCAGAATACATGATGCCACTAAATAACATTCTTGAGGTGGAAATCTTTGATGTGTGGGGTATTGACTTCATGGGTCCATTCCCACCATCCAGTGGAAACCAATATATTCTGGTGGCAGTTGATTATGTATCCAAATGGGTGGAGGCGGTAGCTCTTCCCATGAATGACTTAAGAGTGGTGATTAAATTCATCAAGAAGCACATATTCACTCGTTTTGGCCCTCCGAGGGCAATCATAAGTGATGGAGGTAAGAGCTTTATTAACCATTTAGTGAATAATCTTCTTGATAAGTATGGTATTCAGCATAAAGTTGCTACAACTTACCAAACTTAAACAAGTGGTCAAGTGGAGGTATCGAATTTAGAGGTGAAATAGATTTTACAGAAGACAGTGAATGCACAAAGAATAAATTGCTCTGTGTAGCTTGATGATGCACTATGGGCATATAGAACTGCATATAAAACACCTATAGGGACTTCCCTCTATCACATAGTGTTCAGAAAATCATGTCATCTTTCGGCGAAATTAGAGAACCAAGCGTATTGGGCAATTAAGAAGTTAAATCTGCACCTTGACGTGGCAGGTAGGACGCTAGTAGGTCAATTATATGAACTTGAGGAGTTTAGGCTCCATGTGTCTGATAGTGCCAAGCTCTACAAAGAAAAGTCAAAAAGGTGGCATGACAAGCACATAGTTCCTCACACTTTCACTCCAGGAGAAAATGTACTACTTGATGAGTCCAAAATTTGGACTCATTTAGGGATTTATTTGGATAGATTTACAGTCCTCAAATGCTTATTTTATGCCAATAACTGATGAAAAACCCTTAATTTTCAGGTATATTGATTGAGGAACAAAGCATGACACTAATTTGCAAAAGGAACGAAGCGAGCTGAAAGAAGGAACAAAAAAAAGCCTAGTGATCGCCAAGTCCATTTGGTGAGTCGTCGAGTGGCCATTAGACCGCCTAACGTTCCAGTGTGCCAAACCCTGAAGGAGAAAATCAAGTTGGCGAGAGAAATAAGCTGTTGGTGGATCGCCGAGTGGTTCCGCGATGCAGTTTTGGATCGCCCAAAGTTACAGAACTTGAGGAAGCTGAAGGCCAAGGAAAACAGGCGAGGACATTGACCAAAGGGTGGATCGGCGAGTTGATCAGCGAGCCTGATTTACTGCACTGAATGGTCTTTTGCTTTTTGGCTATTATAAATACGTCTTTGACCATTTAGTTTAAGAGTTTTTGGGACATCATATTATTCATTAGAGTAATTTTTCAATTTGAACTCTGAGTATTGAGACAAGTTTTCCTTAGCTTTGAAGAATTGAAGTTTTCCATTTTTTAGAAATTGGAAGTGGGTCTTTGAGATTCTTCAATTTGGACCTTTGTAAAGACGAAATTAATTATACCAGTTGATGCAAACACAATTTGGTAATGATTTTTATCTTTTATGATGTCTAGCTAAAACCCCAATTCTTAGGGTGTGATTATGTTATTATAGGCTGATTTAGTTTATGGGTATTGCTAATTTTTTGTCTAAATACTGTTTAGAAGTGATTTCAATCAGTAATTGTGGTTTAATTTAAAGAATTGTAGTTGTAAATGCAGTTCTACCTTCGTGTTTTTGGCTTGCTCGAGAGAGAGGTTTTGAAACCAAGATTATTGATTGATGGTCTATGGGTATTGGGTTGTCATGGGTTCAGCTCGAGAGAGTGAATCCTAAACCCTTTTTCCACACATTCAACTCTAGAGAGTGAATGGGCAAAGGCGTAGGATGTTCTTATTTTGCATGCTTGTCGATGTTCAAGAGAAATCAACTTGATTCGGGGTAAATTATTTGAGAGAAAATTTACCTCTTCTATAGTCTAGCTTATTCATTAATTTATAGCTATTTCCTAATAATTGCAATTACTCATTTGTCTACATTAGGCTATAATCGAATCGTATCCCAAGAACCTATCTCATTACTGTTAATTTTGTGCTAATTGTTGCTGTTGTAGTTGATAACTAAAACCAAAACCCCCTGTTATTTGACATTTGTGTCACCCCTTAATTTGAATTATGTTTTTATTCGTAAATGTCTATTCCTATGGTTGATTTGAGCATATTCACACTTTACTCTTGAATCTTAAACACGTACCACTCCCTGTGGGATTCGACCCTAACTCATTTAGTTGGGTTATTATACTGACTAACGATCGTTGATTCTTAGAACTGGATTAAGTGTCCTTGAAACCTTAATCAAAATGGCACCACTGTCGTAGAGTCGTGTTGGTTAACATTTTTTAGTTAAGTTAAATTTTGTTCTTGTTAGTTATAGTTGAATCTACTTAATTTTAGTTTTGGTTTATGTGTTGCTGTTTTGAACAGAGGAAATGAGTGTGAACGGAAGTAATGGTAGCCAACTGGGACATCAAGATGACATCGACAACCTCAATGATGTCAATGAGCCTAATGTTAATGACCCTCATCTAATGGGTGGAATTGGTTCCATTCACTTGCCTCTGGCTGAAGGGAACGTTGTGTTCCATATTACAAGTACTATGTTGTAGCTCTTGCAATTGAAAGGGTTATTTGGTGGGCTGGCTCGTGAGGATCCCCATGAGCATATTAGAAACTTTGTTGATGTTTGCGGGCCGTTCTCCTTCAAGAACATATCCCAAGAGTCGGTCCGGTTGAGGTTGTTCCCGTTTCCTTTAATGGGAGAAGCATGTAAGTGGCTGGCTGAATTGCCACGAAAATCAATCACTTCATGGGAAGAGCTTGTCACCGCATTTCAAGTGCGATTTTTCCCTCCTTTAAAGATGATGACCACCCTTCGGGATAACATCAAAAGCTTCAAGCGTTTGGAGGATGAGCCAATTCATGAGACTTGGCTATGATTCAAGAAGCTGGTGTTGCAATGCCCAACTCATGGTTTGCCCGACAATATTTTGCGGCAATATTTTTACCGAAGCCTTGATTCAGTGAATAAGGGTGTAGCTGATCAACTTTATGTAATGACCCTCCTGGTCATTTCTGTGTTTTGCCTTCTGTGTGTCGTTTAGAGCATTCCTATAGCGACCCCAAGTCATTTATGACTTGCTGGGATTGACAGTTCGGTCACCTTGTCGTTCGTTTGGTTATTGTGCGTGTTTTAGTATTTTTGGAGCTTATGAACCTTGAACGATCATTTTTGATCAAAAGTTCAAGAAAATGACATCGTAATCCAATTCTAACGATTCCATCAGCTTGGTAAGGGTCAATTTAGGCTAGTAACATGGTCGGCATGACTCCCGAGGTTTTCAGTGTGAGTAGGTGCGATTGGGCGTTTTAACTTTAAGTTTAAGCCTAAGCTTTACTTTAGTCAATATTTCAAGTAAATGCGCTCGGATGAGAATTTCGTCAGCATGGTTAGCTCCGGAATGTTGAGTTTGGTCTAGATTGACCCATCTTTTGTATCCCGAGGTTTTCGATATTTTCTGATCTCTTTTGTGGTTTTTGACTTAAAATGACTTTTGAAAGTGGGACCCACTTTTTATCGAGATGACCTCTGATGGAAATTTCGACTGCGCTATTGAGTTCGGAATGTTGAATCTAATAGGGTAGCATATCTTTTTTATTTTTATCGGGTACCGAACGAATTTCGAGCACCCCATCGGAGACTTTGAAGAATTTAGCCAAAGCTGAGATCTGGTGCAGCTCTTTACCGACCAGAGGTTTGGCCTTTAACGACCAGCTTTTGAGTTTTTAGCGACTAGTTTCGCCCTTTATAAAACCCCAACTTAGCCTTATTCCTCATTTCTTTAAAGTGCGATAACTTGAGCTCTGGAGCTCTAATCCGGGCAATTCAAAAGGCAAAGTTATGAGATTTTTTTAGGACAACTAGTTGGTGAGCTTGGAATCTGATTTGGGGTCTCCGTTCGAGGTAAATTTCACAAAAAACCTACTGCCACAACCCCCTTTTTGTGAGCTTGATTTTGGGATTTTTAAGATTTGTTTTCTCATCTATTTTAGATTCGATTTCAGCGTTTCATGAGTCATTTTTGAGGGGTTTTTCGAGGAGAGCGTTGTGGTGTTTTTGAAATTTACTGTAGATCGCCCGTTTCTGGTAAATATGCTGAATTAACTGCTATCCCATTTATTTAGTTCTTGAGAAAATTTGGGTTTTGGTTGCATGTTGGTTATGTGTTTTTTTCGAGCCCTGAATTGTGTCCTATCATGGAACACAAGTTCGGGGAGCTGTTAAGAACTTATTCTTGGGGTTAATTCCAGAATTTTCAGCACTAGTCCGAATTTGACCCCAAAATTTGTTTGTCTATGTTTCTTGCAATTTTAGTGTCTAAATGACCGTAATAACGTTGTGACCATTTTTTTGATAGTGTGTCAGCTTTTTGAGGTAGTTCGAAAAGGGAAACCTCAAGATGAATGATTTTGGAGCGCGCGTGATCGGCCTACAGATAGGATACCACTTCCTTTCTTTTAGATTGAGCTTAATTGTGTAAAAGCATGTCGATTTGAGTGAATTGGGGGTGGGTACCAGTTTCTTACCTTACTTTGATTAGATACCTCATGTTAGGACGATTGACCATATTTCGGGTATAGTATCATGTTAACCGGTTTAGTAGAGTTGCATGCTTATGTGCTAAATGCTATTTTATGGTTGTATGCTATGTGTTGTATGCCTTGTTCATCCTTAATCGTAAGTATGATGTCCTTAGTCTAGGTTAGGCTTGCATTGCCTTAGGCTTATAACCCGCGTGGGCTGGATAGCCTTGACTTTCTGCTGACGTCATTCTGATGACTTAGCTCCTTATAGACTGGAGTAGAAGACTTGAGTCTGATAGTTTGAGCCTTATATTAGGCGTTATCGCTGCTTGCTGCACTTCTGTATCTTCTCCCTCTAGTTCCGCGGTTCCGACGCGTTCTCGAAGGCTCAGTGCATCACTAAAGGTATGGGATTGAGATACTATAAGCTTGGAGCCTTTTCTGTGATTTCTTAGAGTGGACAGCGTTTCACGGTGGCTGTTGTTGGATTGGATCCTATTGGAGATACCATCACCCCCGGGGTCGTTCTTTCTAGCTGGGCTGGGAACGTATCGCTGGCTAAGTAGACTTGGTGATTTCGGCGATCACCCTCGGGCCTCTCTTTCTAGCTGGGCTGGAGTGTGCTGCTGGCTGGGTGTCCCTGGGTCGCTCTTTCTTGTTGGGCTGGGAGCTGACTACATGGTAGAACGACTCGTGATATCTACCTCACTCATGGGTCCCTCTTTCTAGCTGGGTTGGGAGTGGACAATTTGGTTGGGTGCCCCCTAGGGTCACTCTTTCTAGCTGGGCTGGTTGTGCACTGTTGGCTGGGTGGAGTCTGATGGATTATCTTGGCTACTTTGGGCTGGGAGCCTGGTTTTCTTCTTTCTCAATAGACTTAGCTATTCTGTTATGGGGGTTCGTTCAGGTTTTATTTGAACTTGCGCACGAGTGTACCTTCTGGGCATATAAAGGTCCAATTAGGTTTAGTTTAGTTGTACTTAGTTTATTTCTGGTATGCTCGTGTGCTTTATTTTCTTATCCGCTTTGACCTCTTTTTGTCTAGATTTTATCCTTTCTTATTGTTTTTACCCTTTTTTCTCAGTCGGCCTATGATGTCTACTGAGTACCTGTTATTTTGGTACTCATGCTACACTCTGCATCTATTTTATGATGCAGGTCCCAGTACCAGTTACCAGCGGTGATTAGCTCCAGCCTTCTTTTGCCGCTGTGACTCGGAGACGAGGGTGAACACTTGGAGTTTTGGGTTTGTTCCGCCTCCTTATTTTGTCTTAGCTAGTCTTGTTGCTTTTGAGACACACTTTCTGTGGTCCACTTTTGGGACTTGTACTCTTTATTAGATAGCTCTGTACTAGTGACTTCCAGGTTCTGGGAGGGATTTCTGTATATATATTTATTTTGGTTTGTTTTCGCCTTGTTGTCCTTGTTTAGACTATTGTTTTCGCTAGTTTCTGCTCTTACGCTCATTACTTGATGTTTTGGGTTATGGGTTGACTTACATACTGGTAGGGTATAGTAGCTGCCATCATGACTTGAGAAATCTGGTCGTGACAAGTTGGTATCAGAGCCCTAGGTTCATCGGTCTCAGTTGTACAGAGCTAACGTCTAATAGAGTCCTGCGGATCGGTGGGGAGTCGTCCCTAACTTATCTTCGGGAGGCTACAGGATGTCTTTAGGAAGATTTCCTCTTTTGTTTCACTACCGTGCATTGTGTGTCTTATTGGTTCTTTGAAATCTCACTTGTTTCACTCTTTTGTAGGATGGCTCGCTCGCGAGGTAGCGCGGCTGGGGGTGATGCACCCGGGCCTGCAGACAGATCCCCATCTTGGGGTAGACACCGACCCCGAGGTCCAGAGAAGGCCGCAACACCAACCCAAGAGAGAGAGGGGGATCTAGAGCTAGTAGTGGACCCTCCAGCCCAGTCGCCACCCTGACTTGTTTTGACTCCAGATCTCCAGGCCGTTGTTGCTCAGCTCTTGGGTGTGCTTGGGGGTATGCAGTAGCCACCCTCCCCAGCTACATCAACACCAATACAGCAGGATCAGCCTACAGTGAGGGCACCTCAAGTCCAGGTTCCGCTTGAGGGAGTACAACCCTTGGAAACGGATAGACCTATGCCGCTCGAGGACCAAAAGATGCTTGTTGTGTTTCTCAGGTTGACACCACCGAGGTTTTTTGGGGTTGTGGGTGAGGATGCCCACGAGTTTCTTACTACTTGTTGTGAGAGGCTTTGCACTTTGGGTCTAGTGGAGTCTAGAGGGGCCGACTTCATTGCTTACCAACTAGATGGGCCAGCCAAGCAGTGGTGGCGCACATTCATTCAGACTAGGCTAGTTAGATCTCCACCAGTATCATGGGATTAGTTTTCTGAGGCATTCTTGGCCAAGTTTATCCCTCGTAGCATCAGAGACTGCCTCAGGGATCAGTTCTACAGGTTGAAGCAGGGTTCTATGTTAGTGATCGAGTACGAGACTAGGTTCCACGAGCTCTCTCATCATGCAGAGATGATATTACCTACAGAGGAGGAGCGAGTTAGGTGCTTTGTTCGTGGGTTGAGATTGCACCTTCGGCTTGAGACCCAGTCCTCAGTTTCTGCGAGTCAATCTTTTTTAGACGTAGTTGACCATGCTAGTACTATGGAGCATCTTCGTTGCGAGGCCCAAGGGGGTAGCAAGAAGAGGGCTAGGCATGAGGGCAGCTACAGTGAATCCCGCCCTAGGTCTAGGGATTATCATGACATGGCCGAAAGACGGTTTCGATAGGGTCAATCTAGCAGACCTACACAGGTCTCTCTTCAGGCATCAGATGGTGGTCAGAGTAAGGCTAGTTCGAGTCAGGGATGCAAGGTGTTTCAGTCGAGTTCTTCAGGCCATGGTGGTCATTCTTCTAGGAGTCGCCCTCAATAGGGTTGCTATGAGTGTGGTGAGATGGGTCATTGGGCCAGGGACTGCCCTCAGTATAGTCAGATTGTTCCCGCTCCTCATGCACCTCCCCTAACTTTACCAGCACCTCCAGCTAGAGGTCGTGATCAGGTTCAGGATCGTAGAGGTGGTCATCAGGGTATGTAGGATGGTCCCCAAAGAGGCAGGTCAGATGGTAGGTTTGATGGTCAGGGCAGAGGCTGACATAGCCATTTATATACAGCTCCAGCGAGGGCGAAAGCTGAGGCATTAGACGATGTGATCACATGTATGATTCTTTTATGCCAGCAACCCGCCTTGGCTTTATTTTATATGGGCTCTATTTTTTCGTATGTTTCTGGTTACTATGTCTCTCGCTTGAGTATGATTTATGATCCTCTGGTAGCGACGTTGCGTGTGTCGACCCCCGTGGGTAAGTCTTTAGTAGTTGATCATGTATTTTGATCTTGCTTAGTTAGTATCCAGGGGCGTGACACCCAAGCTGACCTTATATTGCTTGACATGGTTGATTTCGATGTGATTCTGAGCATGGACTGGTTATCCCCTTATCGCGCTATTTTAGATTGCTTTTCTAAGACCGTTACCTTAGCCATTCCTGGTATTCCTCCAGTGGTGTGGCAGGGATCTCGTGGTAGCACACCAGTTGGGGTTATCTTTTTTATTCGGGCTAGGAGGCTAGTGGCTAGCAGATGCTTATCATATTTGGCCTATGTGTGTGATGTGAGTAGGGAGGTTCCTCCGGTTGAGTCAGTTCCTGTTGTTCATGACTTCTTAGATATATTTCCTACCAACCTACCTGGCCTACCCCCAGAGCGTGATATTGATTTTCCGATTGAGCTTCAACCAGGTACTCGGCCTATTTCTATTCCGCCATATCGGATGGCTCCTGCAGAGCTCAAGGAGCTCAGTGTTCAACTTCAGGATATCTTGGGTAAGGGATTTATTAGACCTAATGTCTCACCTTGGGGTGCTCCCATTTTTTTTGTTAAGAAGAAGGACGGTACGATGCGCATGTGCATTGACTATAGGCAGTTGAATAAGATGACAGTGAATAATCGATATCCTCTGCCTAGGATTGATGACCTATTTGACCAGCTACAGGGAGGTTCCTCTAAGATTGATTTGAAGTCCAGTTGCCACCAGTTAAGGATTAGGGCAGCGGACATCCCTAAGACTGCATTTAAGACCCGTTATGACCATTATGAGTTCTTGGTGATGTCATTTGGGTTGACTAATGCCCCTGCTGCCTTTATGGACTTGATGACGCGCGTGTTCAGGCCTTATCTTGATTCCTTCGTCATAGTCTTCATTGATGACTTTTTGATATACTCGCGAAGTAGGGGTGATCATGAGCATCATTTGAGAGTTGTGCTCCAGACTCTAAGAGATCAGCGACTTTATGCCAAGTTCTCAAAGTGCCAGTTTTGGTTAGACTCTGTAGCGTTCTTGGGGCACGTTGTGTCCAATGAGGGAATTATGGTAGATCCGGTGAAGATTGAGGTTATTCGTGATTGGGCTAGGCCCACCTCAGTTACTGTGATTCGGAGCTTCATCAGACTAGCAGGCTACTACAGACGATTTGTGGAGGTTTTCTCTACCTTGGCAGCACCTCTGACCCGGTTGACTCGTGTTAATATTCCCTTTGTTTGGTCAGAGGAGTGTGAGGCGAGCTTTTTATGGCTGGAGTTATTGACCACCGCTCCTATATTGACTCTTCCAGTTGAGGGCGAGCGCTTCATGATTTATTGTGACGCATCCGACATTGGTCTGGGTTGTGTATTGATGCAACAGTGTCGGGTTATTGCTTATGCGTCGAGGAAACTTAAGATTCATGAGCGCAACTGCCCCACTCATGACTTGGAGTTGGCGGCGGTAGTTTTCGCGCTTAAGATTTGGAGGCACTACTTGTATGGAGTTCGATGTGAGTTCTATACCGATAATAGGAGTCTTCAGTACATCATGAGCTAGAGGGACCTTAATTCGAGGCAGCGTCGTTGGATTGAGCTCCTGAAGGACTACGACCTCTCTATTCTCTATCATTCGGGTAAGGCGAATGTAGTAGCGGACGCCTTGAGCTGGAAAATGGTGAGTATGGGTAGTCTTGCCTTCTTATCTGTTGAGGAGCGACCCTTGGTTTTGGACATTCAGTTCTTAGCCAATAGAATGGTTCGGTTGGATATCTCAGATTCTAGACGTGTCTTGGCCCATATGGGAGTTCAGTCTTCCTTGCTTGATAGGATCCGTGGTTATCAGTTTGAGGATGAGGCCTTAGTGTCCTTTAGAGATCGAGTGTTAGCGGGTGATGGTGGTCAGGCTACCTTAGATCCAAATGGAGTGTTGAGATTCACCGGCCACATATGTGTTCCGAGAGTTGGGGATTTGATACAGTTGATACTTTCTGAGGGCCATGAGTCTAGATACTCTATCCATTTGGGCACAACGAAGATGCATCGTGATTTGAGGCAGCATTACTGGTGGAGTGGCATGAGGAGAGATATTGCTAACTTTGTTTCCCGTTGCTTGTGCTGCCAGCAGGTAAAGGCCGAGCATTTGAGGCTTGGTGGTGAGTTTCAGAGACTACCCATTCCGGAGTGGAAGTGGGATCGCATTACTATGGATTTTGTGGCTGGTTTACTGCGGACTTCTAGAGGTGTTGATAACATTTGGGTCATCGTTGATCGATTGACCAAGTCAGCACATTTCCTTCATGTTCAGTCTTCATTTAGCGCCGAGAGGTTGGCTCGTATCTACATTCGGGAGGTGGTTCAACTTCATGGGGTGCCAGTTTCTATTATATCATATTGGGGTTCTCAGTTAACGTCTAGCCTTTGAAGGACCTTTCAGGATGAGTTGGGCACCCGGGTTGACCTTAGCACAACTTTCCACCCGCGGACTGATGGTCAGTCGGAGCGTACTATTCAGGTCCTTGAGGACATGCTGCGAGCTTGTGTTTTGGAGTTTGTGGTCATTGGGACCAGTTCTTGCCTTTGGCGGAGTTTGCTTATAACAACAGCTACCATTCTAGTATTCAGATGGCCCCATTCGAGGCCTTGTATGGTAGGCATTGTCGCTCTCCGGTGGGCTTGTATGAGTCTACAAAGCCTAGGCTGTGGCGTACAGATTTGATTCAGGAGGCTTTGGACCAGGTGAGAGTGATTCAGGACAGACTCAGGACGGCTCAGAGTAGGCACCAAAGTTATGCGGATCGGAGGCGTCGACCTTTGAGATTCTCTGTTGGTGATCGGGTTTTCTTCCGTGTGTCGCCCATGAAAGGTGTGATGAGGTTTGGGAGGCGGGGCAAGCTTAGCCCCAGTTACATTGGGCCTTTTGAGATACTCCGGACAATTGGGGAGGTTGCTTATGAGTTAACCCTACCTCCAGCATTTTCAGCCATCCACCTAGTCTTCCATGTCTCGATGTTGCGTCGGTATGTTCCTGATGAGTCCCATGTGCTCCAGTATGATGCAGTTCAGTTGGATGACCGTTTGACATTTGTAGAGGAGCCAATTGCCATTCTAGCCAGAGATGTGAGGAGATTACGCTCGAGAGCCATTTCGGTTGTTAAGGTCTGTTGGAGGCATCATCTAGTCGAGGAGGCTACCTGGGAGACCGAGCACGAGATGTGAGAGCAGTTTCCCGGCTTGTTTGAGCTTTCATGTACTTCTTGACCCTTACTTTTGCGGACGAAAGTCCTTTTTAGTAGTGGATATTGTAATGACCCTCTTGGTCATTTCTGTGTCTTGCCTTCTGTGTGTCGTTTAGAGCGTTCCTATAGCGACCCCAAGTCATTTATGACTTGCTGGGACTGACAGTTCGGTCACCTGGTCGTTCGTTTGGTTATTGTGCGAATTTTAGTGTTTTTGGAGCTTATGAACCTTGAACGATCATTTTTGATCAAAAGTTCAAGAAGATGACATCGTAATCCAATTCTGAGGATTCTATCAGCTCCGGAAGGGTCATTTTAGGCTAGTAGCATGGTCAGCATGACTCCCGAGGTTTTCAGTGTGAGTCGGTGCGATTAGGCGTTTTAACTTTAAGTTTAAGCCTAGGTTTGACTTTAGTCAACATACTGAGTAAATGCGCTCGAATGAGAATTTTGTCAGCATGGTTAGCTCCGAAATGTTTAGTTTGGTCTAGATTGACCCTTCTTTTGTGTCCCGAGATTTTCGATATTTTTTCGATCCCTTTTGTGGTTTTTAACTTAAAATGGCTTTTGAAAGTGGGACCCACTTTTTATCAAGATGACCTCTGATGGAAATTTCGACTGCGCCGTTGAGTCCGGAATGTCGAATTTAGTAGGGTAGCATATCTATTTCATTTTTATCGGGTACCGAACGAATTTCGAGCACCCTGTCGGAGACTTTGAAGAATTTAGCCAAAGCTAAGATCAGGTGCAGCTCTTTACCGACCAGAGTTTTGACCTTTAACGACCAGCTTTTAGGTTTTTAGCGACCAGTTTCGCCTTTTATAAAACCCCGCTTTAGCCTTATTCCTCATTTCTTTAAAGTGCGATAACTTGAGCTTTGGAACTCCAATCTGGGCGATTCAAAAGGCAAAGTTGTGAGATTTTTCGAGGACAACTCGTTGGTGAGCTCGGAATCTGATTTGGGGTCCCCGTTCGTGGTAAATTTTATAAAATACCTGCTGCCACAACCCCCTTTTTGTGAGCTTGATTTTGGGATTTTTGAGACTTGTTTTCTCATCCATTTTAGGTCTGATTTCAGCGATTCCTGAGTCATTTTTGAGGGGGTTTTCGAGGAGAGCATTGTGGTGTTGTCGGAATTTACTGTAGACCGCCCATTTCTGGTAAATATGTTGAATTAACTGTTGTCCCATTTCTTTAGTTCTTGAGGAAATTTGGGTTTTGGTTGCATGTTGGTTATTTGTTGTTTCCGAGCCCTGAATTGTGTCCCATCATGGAACACAAGTTCAGGGAGCTGTTAAGAACTTATTCTTGGGGTTAGTTTCAGAATTTTTAGCACCAATCCGAATTTCTCCGTTTTGACCCAAAAATTGGTCCGTCTCCGTTTCTTGCGATTTTAGTGTCTAAACGATCGTAATAACGTTATAACTCTATTTTTGATAGTGTGTCAGCGTTTTGAGGCCGTTCGAAAAGTGAAAGCTCCAAATGAGTGATTTTGGAGCGCGCGTGATCGATCTACAGGTAGGCTACGACTTCCTTTCTTTTAGATTGAGCTTAATTGTGTAAAAGCATGTCGATTTGAGTGAATTGTGGGTGGGTACCAGTTTCCTACCTTACTTTGATTAGATACCGCATGTTAGGATCGATTAGCCATATTTCGGGTATAGTATCATGTTAACCAGTTTAGTAGAGTTGCATGCTTATGTACTAAATGCTATTGTATGTTTGTATTCTATGTGTTGCATGCCTTGTTCATCCTTAATCGTAAGCATGATGTCCTTAGTCTAGGTTAGACTAGCATTGCCTTAGGCTTATAACCCGTGTGGGCTGGATAGCCTTGACTTTCTGCCGACGTCGTTCTGATGACTTAGCTCCTTGTAGACTGGAGTAGTAGACTTGAGTCTGATAGTTTGAGCCTTATATTAGGCGTTATCGTTGCTTGCTGCACTTCTGTATCTTCTCCCTCTAGTTCCGCAGTTTCGACGCGTTCTTGAAAGTTCAATGCATCACTAAAGGTGTGGGATTGAGATACTATAGGCTTGGAGCCTTTTCTGTGATTTCTTAGAGTGGACGACATTTCACGGTGGCTGTTGTTGGATTGGATCTTATTGGAGATACCATCACCCCCGAGGTCGTTCTTTCTAGCTTGGCTGGGATCGTATCGTTGGCTGGGTAGACTTGGTGATTTTGGCGATCACGCCCGGACCTCTCTTTCTAGCTGGGCTGGGAGTGTGCTGCTGGCTGGGTATCCTTGAGTTGCTCTTTTTAGTTGGGCTGGAAGCTGACTGCATGGTAAGATGACTCGTGATATCTACCTCACTCATGGGTCCCTCTTTCTAGCTGGGCTGGGAGTGGACAGTTTGGTTGGGTGCCCCATAGGGTCACTCTTTCTAGCTGGGCTGGGAGTGTACTGCTAGTCGGGTGGAATCTGATGGATTATCTTAGTTACTTTGGGCTGGGAGCCCAATTTTCTTCTTTCTCAATAGACTTAGCTATTTTGTGTACCTGTCGGGCATATGGGGGTTCGTTCAGGTTTTATTTGAACTTGCGCACGAGTGTACCTTCTGAGCATATGAAAGTCCAGTTAGGTTTAGTTTAGTTGTACTTAGTTTATTTTTTGTATGCTCGTGTACTTTATTTTCTTATCCGCTTTGACCTCTTTTTGTCTAGATTCTATCATTTCTTACTGTTTTTACCCTTTTTTCTCAGTCGGCCTATGATGCCTACTGAGTACCTGTTATTTTGGTACTCATGCTACACTCTGCATCTATTTTGTGATGCAGGTCCCAGTACCAGTTACCAGCGGTGATTAGTTCCAGCCTTTTTTTACAGTGTGACTCGAAGACGAGAGTGAGCACTTGGCATTTTGGGTTTGTTCCGCCTTCTTCTTTTGTCTTAGCTAGTCTTGTTGCTTTTGAGACACGCTTTCTGCAGTCCAGTTTTGGGACTTGTACTCTTTATTAGATAGCTCTGTACTAGTGACTTCCAAGTTCTGGGAGGGATTTCTGTATATATATTTATTTTGGTTTGTTTTCGCCTTGTTGTCCTTGTTTAGACTATTGTTTTCGCTAGTTTCTGCCCTTACGCTCATTACTTAATGTTCTGGGTTACGGGTTGGCTTACCTACTAGTAGGTTATAGTAGGTGTCATCATGACTTAAGAAATCGGGTCGTGACACTTTCTTCGGGAGGTTTGATGCGACAACCTTACATTATAGCAGCCCAACTTTTGGATGGTATGACCATAATTAATCGGTCTTGGTACATCCGCGAAGATCAGGTCTCCCCTCTCAAGTTTGAATTGACCAAGGAGCAGCTTTAGAAAGACCAAGAGAGGGATCAGAACATGGCAAAGATCATGAAACAACTGGACATTTTGTCCAAAAATGTCATGGGATCTGCTGGTCGAAGTGTCAATGTTGTAGATGTCGAGTTTGTTAATCCTGATGAGGCCAAGTTTGAAGCGTTGTACAACGAAGAGGTGGACTTCCTAGCCAACCAAGGAGGTGGTTATCGTTCAATCTACCTGAGGCAGGGTGGTAACCAAGGTTGAAGTAGGGTTGAAGGTTGGAAGGATCGTGATAGAGAGTGGAGGGATCGTAACCCCACTTAGAAAGAGAGAGACGGAGAGAAGCATAGATATGTTCCTCCCCACGTGTGCCAAAAGCCCAAGAATTTCGAGGGTGACTGGTCTGAGGATATGTTGTCTCGTATTCTCAACGAGGTTAAGGGGTTGAACAATATTTTGAAAGAAATGAAGGAAGATGTGTCGACCCTTAGCCAGACAGTTACCTGTCATTCTGTCTCTATCAAACAGTTGGAGACCCAGATCGGTCATATTTCGTCTCATTTAAACTCGAGACAACAAGGGGGGTGGCTTAGTGACACTATGGCCAACCTCAAGAATGAAGTTTGAGTGAGGAATTGTGTCATGCCACGACGTTAACTAAGGTGTTTCTTGGGAGGCAAACTAAGTTTTACTGCTTTTGTTTTGTTTTAAAAATAATTGTGCGTTGATTTTGCAGGTTGAAGTGTAGAATGTGTTTGAAAATGGCAGATTGGCACCAAAAATGTTCCATCAATAACTCGCCAAAGAGGTCGGCGACTCCAGGAGCAAATCGGCGTATCATCGAATAGGTCGGCGATCGCGACTTTGTCCGCCGTTTGGACCCCTACATTAACTAGAGGTCCTGTAAAACTCAGGGAGGTAAGTGCCCACTCGGCGTGTCGCCGAGCAAGACTAATGTCACCGAATGGGTGAGAACTGGACGGTTTTTAAAGTCCAAAAGTTCAAAAGTTCAAAATCTCTTACATTCCCTCACTTTTCAACTTCCCAAACTCACACCCGCACTATAGTTTGTTGTATTTTTTCATTATATCCATTTCTTAGTCGTTGATTGTGTGTTCAGAGTTGGATTCTTTGTCGCCTAGCTTTTCAAATTTCGTATTCGGCATATAAGGTTGGTTGTCTAAACCCCAAACTCGTATTAAGCAGTTTTTACTCATTTGCAATTATTCTTGTAATAGTGATGTATGTTAGGCCTCTCTGAATGGTAATTGTGTGTTTGTGTGCTCGTTTTAATTTGAATATCTTGCCTAAATTGCCTATATTGTTGATTTCCCAAATGTCGTGCTTAAAATTGATCAAAATCATGTTGGGTTGTGTTGTGCTGATGTTGGGTCTTGCCGAGTGAAGTCTAAGTAACCCGCATTTGTGCCAAATATCGTACTTTGCCCAATGATGGAGCGGTTGACGTCATTCTTAAGGGCAAAAGTCATCAAAAGATCAAATTTGGCCAAACCGGGAGAAGTCTGAGTATTCTGGGGGAATGGGTGTAATGGTTCTAAGTCTAATTGAATGAGTGCATGTTTTGATTTTGTTTTCAGGGGGCTGCGGGGTTGAACTTGGAAGTCGAGGTAGAAAGTAGGCACATTGGGCAGTTTGGCGAGCTGGGTGGAGCTCATCGAACCACTCGGTGGTTCGCCGAATTCCCCTAGATATCATTTAATCTCATGCCAAAATTGAGTTTGGGTTCTATAACTTTTGGCGAGAAGCCTGAGTTCACCGAGTGAACTCAGCGACTCGCCAGTCGTCTTTCTTGATCGCCCTTTCTGAGCCCCTAACCCCTAAAATGCACTGTAACTTATGGAGGGCTAGTTCTTGCTCGACGAATATTGTCGGCGATTCGTCGAAAGGCCTTTCCTATCGCCGAAATGCCAATTTTTTTGGGAAATTTTGAGCCAATCCTTTCGGCGAGCCTGATCTGGTTCCAAAGTGATTCAGAGACTCACCGATCGATTCGGCGAGTCTGTCTGTAACTATTTTCTGCATCTTTGTTTGAACTATTTCTAACTTTTTTTGATGTTTTTACAGATATGGCTAGACCAAAAGTGGTCGGTAGAGACATTCCGCCCCGCAACAAGTCAAAGGGAATAAAAATCAACGAGGATGCAGCTGCATCTAAGGCTAAAGCTACCAAACTTCCCACAACAGGAAGGTAAAAGGAAAGGGCAAGGCACCTGCACCTATGTCACCGGAGGTCAGCTCCGATACTGACGAGATTTATGTCACTCACCTCACCACTTCTGAGAGTGAGGGTGAGCACTAGGATCCTCGGGCTACCACTTCTGAGCCTGAGGATGATGAGTTATTAGTAGCCTAGAAAGCTGAGTTGCGATCCAAGAGGATGAATGATTCATCTAGGATCAGGACTCCCTAGGCCACCACTACTTCTCCTACCCACACACAGGTTGTGGTCCTAGCACCACCAGTAAAGGGTCCTCCTCCCTGGTGTATGAACAGATTGAAGATTGAGCCATCATAGAGGAGAAGATCTTGTCTACTGATGGCGTCATAGAAAGGTACCTGGAGATCATGAGCTGCCTGATTCCAAATTCCAGCTATTCACTAATCCCCGTGGCCCGTATATTCCAAATTGGGTTAGAGAATTCTATAGTGCCTATAGTGCCCTAGTGCCACAAGGGAATAAGTTGACAGCAAAATTCAAGCCAGTTGACTATGTGGTCATTATGGGTAAAAAGGTTCAGTGTGATTATGCTGCCTTCAATGCAGTCCTAGAATGTTCAATCAGACTTGAGGATGACTGTCAATACAATATCATGACAAAAACATTGGAAACTATAAAGAAGTGGTTGGCTCCTCTAATATCAGACGGTACTCCCAAGTGGCTCAAGGTTGGAGCATCAATTGAGAAAAAAGATCTAAACATTGTAGCACGATTCTGGTTTGGCTTCATCAACAATACTATCATGCTATCCCAAAATGAGTCGATTCTCTGCCACGCCAAAGCAGCTTGTATTGGTTGCATCATTGATGGGACATGGCTGAACCTGGGGATGATTATTGCACATGAGATGCTTATGTGGGCCAAGCAGAAACATACTTCCCTTATATTCTCAGTGTTGATTACCGAGCTGTGCAGACAAGCTCGGGTGCCTAGACATGAGAAGAAGGATGTGGAATGATTCCCACATCTTTTATTGACATCTAGAGGATTGAGGCGGAATATTTGAAAGATGAGGCAGAGAAGAAGAAGGCAGCCTTGGTGGATACCTTCCCAGTTGTTGACATTCAAACACTACCTGCACAGGCAGTATTGCCTACTCCGGCCCCTAGGCCTTCAGGTACATCTAATGTTGTCCTTTTTGCTACTCCGAGTTCCTATATTGCTCCTTTACCTCCTAGATCTGGTACTGTTGCTGCTGGCCGACCCCCGCTCACCCAGGCTGCATTGCTACGGATGGGGCAGCTAGCCCATTTTGCTGATAGACATGCCTCTAGACTTAAGGATACCATTCTTGGCATGATCAAGAGGGTTGTTGCTGATGTTGTGACACCATTGAGTTCTACTATTGATGCCCTTACGACACGTATAGCGGTGTGTGAGCAAGGCCAAGGGGCCACTGAGGAGGTGATGGCCCTAAAGGCCGTTATTGTTGCGTTGAAGAGAGATGTGGACAAACTGAAGTCCACTGACATGTTGATGATTTTTGGGACAGTGGAGATCCCTGAGGTGCCAATTGATCCAGTTATGCCTCCGGTCACCACCGGAGATGAGGTTCAAACTGAGGAGGTAGCTGCTGCTGAGTTTGAGGATGAGACCGATGAAGAGATACTTGTTGCTGATGAAGAGGCTTCTTATGAGGGTCTCGCACAGAATGAGGAGGCCATGGTAGATGCAGCTGTATAGATCTCATTAGCAGACACACCCATGGCTGAGCCTAGTAGAGCTAGTACTGTTGATGTGACTCAGGGAACTGATGCCCAAGTTTAGAGTGATGCACCGGGCATTGATGCCCCGACAGATGGAGCGACTATATACATAGGACTTTTCTTTATCTCCCTCTCTATCTTCTTTGATTGATTTTAGGATGTTTTATTACATTTGAGGACAAATTGCTTTTTGTTTGTGGTGGGGTGAGGTATTTCCATACCTACCTCTTGTGTTGATGAGATTTTCTATATTTATTGGGTTTTGTGTTATATATTATGTTTTGACACTATTTTTGTGGATGTTTGAGCTTGTGGCTCTTTAATTTAAATGTAAATTATTTTTGGACCCTTCCGAAACTTTTTTTGCTACCTCTTGTGTATTTAATTGTGGTTGTTCTTGTGCAAATTTGACTGTCGGTTGCGATCAATATTGATGACTTGAATAGTGCTCTCAATCGAACAGACATGAATATGCAGCTACAATGAGGCCAAATGAAGTTGCATAGGCAATATGTGAACTCCTTGCATCTCGTTGTGACTAGTCAATTATCAAATTGAGTCTCTTGTGATGAACGTTGCACATTAGAGAAAGTGTGGAATCTTGTTTGGCATTGGTGTCAATGCCTTGTGTGATGAGCTTACCGTGAACCTTGTGTGATGACACCTAGAATTTGCCCCGTTTGTTCGGTTGACTAAGTGATGCAAGCTCTTGAAATGATCTCAGGCAACAATTTTAAAGAGTGAAATAATTTGACGTTATACCTCTTTTAGTGGCATACCTTGTGAGTGTGTGAACTTTGCTTGAACACCCTTTGAGCCTTACCATTTTTCTTGTTTGAAACTTGATGAAATTGTGACCTTTCTTTATCCCTTCACCCATAATCCTCATGAGGTGTGGTTTGTTGGAATAGCCAACTTAGGCCAAAAGCCTAAGTTGGGGGTGTGGTGAAAAGAGAAGGTAAATCAAGAAGAGCAAAGAAGTCCTCTTTGATCCATGGTTGTGAAAAAGATGGAACCCCTCCATACAAAAAAAAAAGAGAAAAATGAAAAAGAAAAAGAATGAAAAAGTTTTGAAATAAATTTGTTAAAGTGCAAGAGAAATAGGGTGTCCGGTATTCCATGGAAAGTGAATAATGGTGTGAATTTTGAGCATGAATAAGACTGATGAAGAAAAGGAAAGAAAGTATTGTTCATACCGCATTTCACGAGGATAGCAGCCACTGAGCCTAAATGACCATACATTTACACTCAACCCCGTTACAAGCCCTGAAAAGACCTTTTTGAGCTTGAGTGAGCCGAAACAAGTGTTGATTGGAAAATAAGGGAAAACCTATGGGTGAAGTCATACAAGTGTTCATCTTTGTAAGTGTGAGAGTTGCATGTGATTCCGGAACTATAAATTGTTGAACCATTGTGTGTGAATATGGAATCATTCTTTGTATGAGGGCATTTGAGTACTTTTGTTGAGCTTGAGCTTGCATTTGAAGCAAGTATTGTGAGCTTGAGATTCTTTGGTAATGGTGAGTCAAAACTTGAGTCTTTGAGTGCACAATTGATCCTTGCATGAGTAAGTTGAGTCTTGTCGTGTGCATTCATTTTGGCCGAACACATGCCCTTCATATAAAAGTGTGGTTGGAATGTGGCGGAAATCGATCTTCATCTTATGTCCAAAAGGTTCCACGTTGTGTTGCGTCCTTGTTGACATAGTCCATACCTATGGATTAATTGAGAATGCATCATCTTGGATATTCTCGAAAAGAGAAAGATAAAACTCATTAGTAGAGACAAAATTAGAGAAAAAAAGGGAGTATCTCTTACGATACGACGAATGAAGATGATCCATCGGTAGGATATAAATGCATTTCCATCGATAGGCGAATGAAGATGATTCATCGATAGGATATAAATGCATGTCCATTGGTAGGACGAATGATGATGATCCATCGGTAGGATATAAATACATGTCCATCGGTATGACGAATGATGATGATCCATTGGTAGGATCTGAATATATGTCCATCGGTAGGACGAATAAAAATGATCCATCGGTAGGATCTGTATGTATGTCCATCGGTAGGACGAATGAAAATGATCCCTCGATAGGATATGAATGTATGTCCATTGGTAGGACGAATGGAAATGATTCATCGATAGGATATGAATGCATGTCCATCGGTAGGACGAATGAGGATGATCTATTGGTAGGATCTGAATATACGTCTATCGGTAGGACCAATGAAAATGATAGGGTGCAGACCCTTCACCTTCGAAGATATGCGACTTAAATGAAATATCAACGCAAGTCTCCTCCGACTTGAAAATGGAATAGATAGGGTGCACATCCTTCACCTCCTAATAGATGCGACTTAAATGCAAATATCTTTCAACGCAAGTTTCCTCCAACTTGAACGTGGAATAGATAAGGTGCACATCATTCACCTCCGAATAGATGCGACTTAAATGCAAATATCTATCAACGCAAGTCTCCTCCGACTTGAACGTGGAATAGATAGGGTGCACATCCTTCACCTACGAATAGATGCGACTTAAATACAAATATCTTTCAACACAAGTTTCCTCCGACTTGAACGTGGAATAGATAGGGTGCACATCATTCACCTCTAAATAGATGTGACTTAAATGCAAATATCTTTTAACGCAAGTCTCCTCTGACTTGAACGTGGAATAGATAGGGTGCACATCCTTCACCTCTAAATAGATGTGACTTAAATGCAAATATCTTTCAACGCAAGTTTCCTCCGACTTGAACGTAGAATAGATAGGGTGCACATCCTTCACCTCTGAATAGATGTGACTTAAATGCAAATATCTTTCAACGCAAGTCTCCTTTGACTTGAACGTGGAATAGATAGGGTGCACATCCTTCACCTCCGAATAGATGTGACTTAATTCAATGGCCTTCTCTGTGAATGAAAATGCAATGGTGAATGAATCGATGATTGTCCACTGTAACAAGGTGGATGGCCCGATTGATTGTCCAACTGTAACGAGGTGGATGACCCGATGATTGTCCAACTATAACAAGGTGGATGGCCTGATGATTGTCCAACTGTAACGAGGTGGATAACCCGATGATTGTCCAACTGTAATGAGGTGGATTGCCCAATGATTGTCCAACTGTAACGATGTGGATAACTTGATGATTGTCCATTGTAACGAGGTGGATGACTCGATGATTGTCCACTGTAACGAAGTGGATGGTTCGATGATTTCTCTTGAAAGTGTCATCGCATCAATGCTTTCACATGTTCTTTAACACATGTGAGCAATCAACATTTTACTTTTGACCATTTTGGGTTTTGACTCATGTCTTATTGGGGATTTGTAAGAAGAGTTGCTGACTCGCCATGACAATGCTGGAGATTTGCAAGTTGACTTTGAACTTCAAGTGATGATGGATCATTTGAAGTTGACTATCAAGCTTCTGACATTACTTGTTGAGCTTCCTCAAAAAATTTGTTCCAGTTAGAACTTTTGGCAAATCTCAAAATGATCTCTAATATTGACTTGCTAGAGATAGCACCTTTATTGTGAATTTTTGAGATATTCTCAAAAATTCTGTCCCAATTTTTAATATAAGGAGAAAAGAAAATCACACTAGGTATATGATCGAGTCATCGTGGCGCCTACATATCCTGTTAAGCCAGGAATCAGGTCAAATGTAGATCCAATCCAGTAAATGATGAATACTGCAAAGAATATGAGACATGATCATCAGTAGAAAATGTACAATATGAATATGATGAAATCGAAAAAATGATATTTCTTGCGATATTCAAAGTCTAAAGACTTGACATGTCACAGTTTTTAGGACGAATGACCCAATGAAGTAAAATAAGGGTCTCACAATAACATGATTAGCCTAATGTCACATTTTACTGTGAACAAATCAAAAAGAAAATGAAAATTCTTTTTTTTAAGGAAAGAATCTAAAAAAATATGTTTTGAAATATATTAAAGGGTGGGTGCTTGCTCACCTCTTTTTTTTTTTTTTTATAAAATAAAGAATGTCAAGAGATAGTCAAATCTTGACTACAATTGGTACCAAGAGTTAGGATCGCACGTAAATCTCTCTTTTTTTCTTTTTTTTTCCTATTCTAACTAAGATTGAATTCAAGGTAATTCCTACAGCTTCAAGTGGTACCTCAAACATACTTAAGGATTAAAAAAATTTGTTCATCTTGCTTCAAACAAAGGTTTTGAATTGTACCAATCTCCCTGTTTCAAGTGCCCTCACAAAAAGAAAAGTCCTATTTCACACATATTTGAAGTGTTTGATTTGAGGACATTTTTCAAAGTGCACTCACACTCGCAAGAATGTTCAACACATGCAACTCTGATACCATATTCTTGCCCTTATGTCAATCTCCACTAATGTGAGAACATTTGGACTGAGATCATGTAGGGCTTGCCATTGGCTTGTAAAAAAGGCTTAGGGATGGGTAGGATATATATATTTGGGATAAGAGTGACTTAATTCCTTCTTGAGCATCATAGTGAATTTGTGCTTTTGATGATTGATACACCTTTGGCGTCTGATCCTTTTCATTGTCCCCCATTTTTTCGACTTCTTTTGAATTCTCATTTGTTAGAGCTTTTCATTTTTTCACCCATTCGTTTCGACTTCTTTTGAGTCCTTATTTTTTGAAGCTTTTCTTTTATTTCACCCCTTTCTATTGAATTTTTCTCCTCTTTTGTTGGAATATTTTCCTTTCCATCTTTCATTGACCTTGTAGGGGTGTTTTTGTCTTTCTTTATTTCTTTCCACCTTCTTTTTTTTTCTTTTTCTAAAAGTCATTTTTTTTGCTTCCTTGATATTGGGAGACTTTGTCTCTCTCGCCTTTGGCATCTTCAAATTTGGATCATCTCTTATATTTTGCACATCGTTGGTGCGCTCAAGAAGGTTGGGCCAAAAGAGGGGTAGTGCATGTAAGCACTCAAAAATGTAATGGCTAAGATGTGGTCGTCCAAAGAAAAGGCTTCAGGCTCGAAGTGGGAAAACTAGGGATTAATATCATTTTGTAGGTTTTGAAAGGCACAATTGGGTCAAAGAAGGCCTACAATCATTTCCCAAACTAAACATAACTCAGGATTTCACCTCGATAAACACTCAAGCCAAGTTCTAGATCAACAGTGCGATGCAATTGAATTTTGATCTAAAAGCTCACCACACAATGCACATGAAACCATGAGGTTGGTTTTATTCTTATCTTGAATGCCTGCAAGAGAATTTTCGAGCATCACAAAAGTACAAATGAGAGGTACCAAAAGAATCTATGGTTTACCAAAAAGTCAGTCATCTTCATCATATTGAATATTTTTACATGCTCCTAACTGCATTGGTCCCAACTGAGCTGAAGACATGACTCTTACAATATGTACACAATGTTTTTTTTTGAAAGAATAAATACCTAGCCCAAGAAGGGTTGCCTACGTATCTAATCAAGATGAGAATCAGGTGTGCGTAATTCATGCAGATATTTCTTTGAAAATATGCACAAACTATTTGAATATTTGTTTTAAAAATTTAAAAGAATGAATACTGAACCCAAGAAGGGCTGCCTACGTATCTCATCGAGCTGAGAATCAGGTTCGCGTAGTTCGTGCAGATATGTCTTCGAAAATATGCACAAACTATTTTTTTTACTTTTGGAAATATAATACCGAACCCAAGAAGGGTTGCCTACGTATCTCATTCAGATAAGAATCAGGTTCGTGTAGTTCGTGCAGATATGACTTTGAAAATATGCACAAACTATATTATTTTTTTAATTTTTTATTTTATTTTTATTTTTTTTGAAACTCGAAAGAATAAATACCGAACCCAAGAAGGGCTGCCTACGTATCTCATCGAGATAAGAATCATGTTTGTGTAGTTCGTTCAGATATGTCTTTAAAAATATGCACAAACTATTTTACTTTTTCAAAAAAAAAAATTGAAAGAATAAATACCGAACCCAAGAAGGACTACCTACGTATCTCACCAAAATGAGAATCAGGTTTGCGTAGTTCGTGTAGATATGACTTAAAATAATTTCAAGATTTAGATAAACTCGGAGTGATTAATTGTTTCCTCTTAACTGTCGATCTTTGTATTGTTTGTTGAATGTGGTCTCTGATTTTTATTTTTGAATGTCTGTTTGGACTGTGTCTTCTCCCAATTAACCATGAGAACCAGACATTGTTATGATCATGGTTTTCCTGCAAAAATATGAGAAATGTGTGAAAGCAGGGCCAACATGTAAAAATAATAAAAAATAAATAAGTGCGACCTCATAGTCAAAGACTCCCCTGATTTATCTTTTTGACTTGAGATTAATGTCTTGTGAAATACAAAGACTCGAATTTCACGAGTCCTCTTGTCCCTTGCAACTTCGGACGAACAAATACTTCCAGATTCTGACATAAATCAAACTCTCGCTTAAAAAAAATAAAAACTAAAAAAGTTAAGTGTTAGTTCGTGTTAATAATGGATAATGCAAAATATCACACAAAGAATTAATTAAACACATAAGCACTGCTTTGATTGAAGACAAACTCAATTATATCACATAACATACAGACAGTTATTACGCGTCCTATACAAATATGTGACCATTTTGTGTCAAGGATGACTTATCTATCTGAAGGAAGTATTACGTCATTTGACAACATTGTCTCAAAATCCAAATTTATACAAACTTTATGAATCAAACTGAATGGGGATACATAATAAGGAAAATGGATACAAATAATCAGTCTCACGCAGGGGTACCATCATAAACTATGCCTCCATGGACGGTCCTTTTGTTTGATTTCTTGTAATCTCCGGATGTCCACACTTTTGGATAAAATGGTAACTTGATCATTCTTCGACTAGAACAAACTATTAAGCTCACTACACCAAGGGACATTGTTTTGCCAAATGACGTATACATCCTTCAAATTCAAACACATACGCATGATTGTTTGTTATTGACCAATGGGCCAAATAGACACAAGGTGGGCTTCTAATGGGCCCAACACGCCTTGGTGTTGGGTCAACTTAGTTCAAAATGCGCTAAATTAAGGATTTGGACTTCATTCCACGCTAGTTGACTAAGAGTGGCTTTTGAAAGACCGGAAACCCAAGCGGACAACATAGGCTGGAACTCACGACAACCATGGACGCATGACGAACCAATAAATTGTCGATCATTCTGGAAAAAAGGGTCGAGTATCAAAAGTTCGATTGCGATTACGCAGAAATCGTTCTTAATATACTATACATACAAGTTGGAAAATGTCATGAATGCAATGACAATATACATACAATTAAATGAATAATGAATAAACAAAAAGTACAATATACAAACAATCAACAAAATACACAAGATACAAGATATAATACAATAAAAGAAAAATTTCCTCAATTTGAAAAAATGAACTCATAATGGTTAGAACCTCTATATCCCCAGCAGAATCGACATTCTGTTTACACCCCTACTTTATACAAATAGGAAGAAACGTCGAGGTGACTCAAAAAATAATCAATTAATTCAATTTTAAAAGAATTTTAAGAATAAACGAATTTTAATAGAGTCACCATCTAATTTTAGGAAAAACTAGGAAACTAATTAAATGATCTACGAAACCATTAGATTCTAGGTAAGGGGTTCAAGTGATTTCGAAAGGAAGGTGTTAGGCGTCCTTCGAAATCCACAAATATGGTTCCCGACTGAATTCATTTTTTTCAAATTGAGGAGGAGATAAAATAGTATACAAGTATAACAAACATACGATATGCACAAGTAATAAAACAACAATAATATATCAAAACAACCTAAGGTTTGCCTAACATCAATGATATACACAATTAAACATATTCGAACTCCATTGGAATAGATTCAATGGGAAGGGACTCTAGGGTACCTGTAAAGACACTTAGTAAAAGTATTAGTTATAAATGAATATGAATAAAAATAAATGAAATAAATAACAACTAAAAATAAAAATCTGTCTTATTAACATGGAAGGCCTTGGAAATCGACAGTAATTTCTTCATCGGCCATTTTAACAAATTAAGAATATAAACATAAACTAAATTTCCGTCTTTTACAATGTGGAGGCCTCCAAAACCGACGGAGAGATTTTTTCATTGGATAATTTTAATAAATAATTTATTTAACATTAATTGCAATAATTGACATAAAGAAATGAAAAGCTACTTTAACAAAAAAGAGAAAAGGTTAAATAAATACTAAGGAACTAAGCAAAAATCAAATAATCATGACTTGTTGGAAAATCAAAATAGTGGTAATCTAATAACTAAAAAATTGGATTTGGACAAAATGATAAAATCAAACTTCAATGAACATATATTTGGGAATGAACACAAATTTATAATCCAATATTGAACAAGAACAAAAACTAAAAGAAAAACACGATTAAAAATCTACCAGCAAAGTTAAAGGCAATATAAAATTAACAAACAAATATGATAACTAAGTGCCATTTGAAATTTAATCCACTGATCGACAACATATTTTTTGTTTCCTGCATCATCAACATCATATTTCTTTTCTAAACTATCCCATGTTTTCTTAGCAGATTTATAAGTAGCAAATAAATCAAACAAAGGGTTAGTCATATGGCTTAAAAAATCTCCTCTCACAGTTACATTATCCTTTTCAAACTTTTTCTTAACAACATCATCAAAAACCACAACACTGCTAAAATCAGTAGTAGTGTTAGAACCACCCATAGAAATTTCGTTAAATAAAACATAATCAACGTCTAATTGTTTAAAGAAAATTAAATAAAAATTGTGACTAACGTTTAAAGTTTATTCCATTCAAAGGCTCAAACTTTAACAAATCAGAAAAAGTTTTGTTCAAGGAAATCACCATTTATCAATATTGTATGTAAGGATATCACTTTCAAATTGTTGGAAAAAATACTTCAATATTGATATTGGTCTGGAATTACAAAGTAATAAATAAATTATTACAAACACTGTGGCGTGGCAAGCCACTGCCTTGACAGTGATTTTGACCTGACTCCGGTGCAAATAGTTGTAGCCGGTTGCTCCCCAAGGTTCCACAATTACTCTCAAACACGTGCACTTGTGATTGAAAGTTTGGAGGTTACCCAATATATATTCTAAGAATAAGCTAAGAAGAACAGAGGAAAAATGTTTTTCTCTTTCTTTATGTTGGGATTGCGGTGTTCACAAAAGGCACTACTTATATAGGATATTTCAATAGGAGTTATTGAAAATTCAAAACTTAATTTTGATAACGCATTGTGAATATTAATGACATTAAAGGCCATTATATCACATTCAACAAAAACTCTTCTTTTGTTTTGAATAGAAAATATTATTCTCTTTGCAACGTATTTTACGTTGTGTTCTTTGCATTACACAAAATGAATAAAGATGAAATTGATATCACAATAATTACGGGAAAGGTATTCGCAACACCCCGACTCTTTGGAACTCTAACTTAACTCGTATCTTCTTGGAAAGACGAAGAGTGATTAATATATAAGTAAGGATGTGGGTCATATTTTATGTTCTCGAGGATCACATCTTAATTTTTAAATTTAAGCGAGTTTAGTAATAAAAGTTGGCAAAAGTTATGGCAAGTTCCCTTTAAAGGATTTCTCTGAAAATTTAGTGCAAATGTCTCGGAGGTTTTCTCCGAATATAAGAAGAGTTAGAGGGCCCACAATATATCAAATCTAAGGACTACGAGTCTAGTTTCCAACGCATCAAACGATTGATTCATACAACATCATAATAGAGAGATATTCATGTTTTCGTACCGACTGCGCAACAGAGGCGGCTGGTGGGTCTCCTAGGTCGGTGGAACCTTATAAGATAGGATCTTTTTTATTTTTCTTCAGTCCAGCTCGTAAGAAACCCATAAAAACCAGAGAATTTCTCCTCCAATCATCCTTGTGTGTTCATGATCTCTTCTTGGCTCTTTATCAAAAATTTCCATACGTCGCGAGCTCATCATTTTGGTATAGTTTTCATGGTGAATTGTATGGTATAGCTCCGTGGAGGCTGTGGCAGCAGGGTTTTTCAGTGGTTTAAGTTTCTTTAGGTGTTCTGGGCGTGTAAATAAAGTTAGGAACCATCTTTTATCAATTTATGGATACCTTAGGTCTCGGATAGTAAGTTACGATAGGAATCCTTATCGAATGTCAAATTGTCGTAGTAATTCTTGTCCTTAATTATTGATTGAGTTTACCTTTTTTGTGTTGTAGTGGTGAGGACAGGGGTATTATTCAACATAAACTATAAAGAAAAGGTATGTTAAGGCTATTCCATTCGTTCAGCATGTTTCCTTAAAGCTTGAGAGTGATATAATAGGGTTGTTAATGTTGGTGATCTCGTAGATACAATTGTTAGTGGTTGGCTGATTGAGTGGTTATAAACCCTCATTTTAGGGACTCATAATCCTTTGAGACCAGCCTTACGTTAGAAATGACTAGGACACTATTCATATATATTGTTTATAGCTAAATTGCTCGTCTTCAGCCTATTGAATTGTTGGTTATCGCCCTTGGGGCTATTGTGGTTAGCTGTTGAGCCATGAATTGCCTATGGGGGCTATGATGTTGGCTAAAAGGACTATGTTATTGCCTAAAAGGGCTATGTGTTTCCTACGGGGTTATATTGATGTCAAAGAGTGTTATGTGTTGCCTACGGGGATACTTTGATGCCAAAAAAGGCTATGTGTTACCTACGGGGCTATGTGGATGCAAAAGAGGGCTATGTACAGCCTACAAAGATATGTTGTTGCCTAAGAGGGCTATGTGCTGCCTACATGGCAATATTGTTGCCTAAAAAGGTTATGTGACTTCCTACAAACACAAGGGGCTACCGATAGGGGTATGTAGATTATTTGGCACCTTCTGGGCTTATGGGGGCCTAGGTATGTGGTATGTTATTTGTACCTGTCGAGCTTATGGGGGCTTGGTTATGTTGATGTTTGATTATTTTTGTATGCTTCGATTCAGTAATGGGTTGGCATGCTCATCTAAATTTTGATTTCCTTACCTGATTGTTTTTGGTATATTATTATACTTGCTTAATTAGTCTATCATTTTTTATACTCGGTACATTATTTCGTACTGACGCCCAATTTCCTAGGGGGTGCTACATTCATGGCTATTGGTCCCGAAAGACGACTCAATAGACTTCCCCAGCATCACAGTTGAGTTCCAGTAGGTTGGCTAGCCCCTTTCCTCTGGAACTGCCAGAGTTTAAAGGTTTGTTGGATTTTGTTGTATATAGTTTTAGGTAGGTTGGGGACCTGTCCCGACAAAGCTTTACTACTCTTAGAGGCTTGCAGACTAGTGTGCTGGGTTGTATAGCCACGCTATTATCCACATTGGCCTTGTTTGTTTGTTGCCCGAAGTTTGGTGATAATTTGTTTTATTGTCTTAATACACAGTCTTTCTTCATTTATGTATAGAGATAATGGCGGCTTTTACAGCCGATATACCATTTACATTTTCCTAGATATCATGGTGGCCTCGACGGCCCAAAGAGGATTTATGTCCTAGCTAGGTTTTTGTTTGAATTGTGGGAGTAGTTATATTCTTTATAGGGTTGTTGGCAGGGGCCTTGCGGCCAAGGGGGTATTTTTTTAGCCTAGATATACTTGTTTGTTTTCTTAAATATGTGTCGTTTCTGCGTGCCATTATAAATGGCTAAGTAGGGTCGACTTAGGCCCCTGTTTTGGTATTAGGTGCCAGTTGGTATCAGAGCAACGTCATGTCCTAGAGACTATGCAAGCTGTGTCTAGTAGAATCTTGTTTATAAATGTATTGTGCACCACATTTTATAAGCAGGAAGCTACATGGAATGTTAGACTGGTTATCCTCATTTTTCTCACCTTGTTCTATAGAGTTGTGTTTTATGGGTTGAGTTTTTGAGCTTATGATTGATGTTTGTATACAAAGAGAGATGGGTGACACCAAAAAAACCGAAAGTAGCAAGGGGTTAGACGTAGTTGTAGGTGAGGGTACTGGCAAGGTATCACCGACAGACATGGCCCATTGTGAGACCCAGAAGGAGACATCTTCTCAGCCCGCTATAGATTCTCCACCAACTCAGGATCCTCTGAGGGCTACAGGATCCCCGACACCACCAAAAGTACCACCTCCAGCTCCTCCTAGTTCCTCTAATCATGATTTTAAGAATGCAGTGTGTACGTTAGCACAATTAGTAGTTGCACAGCGCCAGCTAATTGCACCAAGAGTTGTCAGACATTTCGAAGGTCCTAGAGGTTCGAGAGTTTATAGCTTTGAGTCCTCCAGAGTTTACAGGGATAGATCATATGGAGGACCCTTAGCATTTTGTTGATCAACTTCACAGGATCTTCAGGGTCATGCATGCCTCAGCGACTAAGTCTGTTGAATTAGCAGCATTTCGACTGCGTGTTGTTGCAGTATTGTGGTACGAGAGTTGGGAGAGATCCAAGGGGGAAGATGCACCTCCACCCTCTTGGGATCGCTTTACTAAAGCTTTCATAGATCATTATCTGCCTCGAGAGATTTAGGATTCCCGGGTAAATCAATTTTTAAACCTTCGACAGGGAAGAATGAGTGTCCGAGAGTATTGCCTGAGATTTGATTCATTGGCTAGGTATGCACCAGTTTTTGTTGATACGATGCATGACACGGTGCGAAGATTTATGGGAGGGTTTGATTCAGACTATATCGATGCTTGAACTACCGTTGTCCTAAATGATAATATGGATATCTCACAAATTCAGGCCTTTGCACAGAGCACAGAAGAGTGTCGACATTTGTAATATATGAGGGAGAGGGTTGATAGAGAGCATCAGAAGAGGGATAGGCCTGCTAGTTCACAGGGAGAGTTTCACGGTGGTCCCAGACCTCAATATCCTAGTAGACTACCAGACCTCCACTACCGTAGCTCCAAGGTAGTAGACTTGATCGTCGGGGACAGTCAGGTCCAGGTGAGGGTTCACGACCAGCAGGCTCTCAGCAGCAGATGAGTTCAAGACAGGCCAAGCCAGGGTCCCCGTGTTGTGCTATATGTGGGGGCCCCCGTGTTGTGCTACATGTGGTAGGATGCATTTTGGGAGATAGGGGCATGTGTGGGGGAATTCCCCGACCATAGGTCAGGGTGGTATGGGTCAGTCGATTGGGTCAGTAGTAGGTTCTTTCTCCTCAGCACATTTTGTGGGGCATGGACCTCAAACTTCAGTAAGTAGAGGTAAAGGTAGAGGGGGAGCATTTAGTTTTGGTAGTGGCCAGAACTGTGTGTATGCACAAGTTGACCGAGAGGACAGAGAGTCATCACCTGACGTTGTGACAGGTACACTGATTGTTTGTTCTTATTGTGTTTGTGTTTTGATAGATCCAGGCTCTACCCTGTCCTATGTTACTCCATTTATTGCGGGAAAGTTGTGTATAGAAGCAGAGTTATTACATCGACCCTTCATTATGTCTACCCAAATTGGTAAGTCTATTATTGCCAATAAAGTTTACCAAGGTTGCACAGTTGAAATTTTTTACTGTAAAACCTCTGTAGAACTGGTTGAGTTAGAGATAGTGGATTTCGATGACATTATGGGTATGTACTAGCTAATATCTTGTTATGCGAATGTTAAGTGTTGGACAAAGATTGTTAGATTTTATTTTCCAGGAGAGGCAGTGCGAGAATGGAAAGGTATTACAGCAGTGCCGAAAGGTAGGTTTATTTTGTATCTTAAGGCAAGAAGGATGATTACTAAGGGTTGCATTTATCATTTTGTTCAAGTTCGGGATATGGATGTAGAACCACTGGTTCTCCCATCTATTCCAGTGGTTAATGAGTTTCCAGATGTATTTCCAGATGATCTTCCTGGTATCCCACCAGAATCGGAAATTGATTTTGCTATCGATATGCTACCAGGTACACAACCCATATCTATCCCTCCTTATAGAATGGCTCCTGCTGACCTAAAGGAGTTGAAGGATCAGCGGAAAGATTTGCTGGATAAATGCTTTATCAAGCCCAATGCTTTACCATAGGGTGCACCAGTATTATTTGTGAGGAAAAAGGATGGCTCACTGAGGATGTGTATCGATTATCGACAGTTGAACAAGGCTACTATAAAGAATAGGTATCCACTTCCAATGATCGATGACTTATTTGATCAACTACAAGGTGATAAGTACTTTTTGAATATTGATTTGAGATTAGGGTACCATCAGGTACGAGTTCGGGAGAAAGATATTCTAAAGACAACTTTTAGAACTAGATATGGGCATTTTGAGTTTTTGGTGATGTCTTTTGGATTGAACAATGCCCCGACAATGTTTATAGACCTGATGAATAGTATATTTAGGATGTATCTAGACATGTTTGTGATTGTATTTATTGATGATATTTTGGTGTATTCGCATTCAAAAGCCGAGAATGCAGATCATTTGCGAGCAGTCCTTCAGGTTCTTTAAGAACAAGAACTTTACGCAAAGTTCTCTAAGTGCGAGTACTGGTTAAGCTTTGTGGATTTCTTAGGTCATATTGTATCAGATACAGGTATTATGGTTGATACACAGAAGATTGAGGCTGTGAAGACCTGTCCTAGACCCATAACTCCAATAGAGGTTCATAGTTTCTTAGGGTTAGCTAGTACTAAGAAGGTTTGTATAGGGGTTTTCTTCACTTTCAGCACCACTAACAAAGTTGATTCAGAAAGCAGTTAAGTTTCAGTGGATGGAAGCTTGATAGCATAGTTTCTAAGAGTTGAAGGACAGGTTGACATCAACACCAGTCCTAGCCTTGCAAGAGAGTTCTGAGGGCTATGTAGTATACTGAGATGCTTTTAGTATTGGATTAGGATGTGTTCTAATGCAACTAGGTAAGGTGATCACATTTGCTTCAAGGCAATTGAGGAAGCATGAGAAGAACTACCCAACTCACGATTTAGAGTTAGTTGCAATTGTGCATTCACTGAAGACCTGGAGACACCATCTATATGGCGTTCATGTGGATATTTTCAAAGATCATAAGAGCCTTCAGTATATCTTTAGACAAAAATAATTGAATCTGCAACAACGTCGATGGCTTGAATTACTGAAAGACTACAAGTAGATATTTTATATCATCCAAGAAAGGAAAATGTGGTAGTTGATGCCCTCAGTTGTAGATCAATGGGAAGTTTATCATATTTAGGTGTTTAGAGGTGTGAATTAGCTTGAGAACTTCATGAATTAGCCAGTTTGGAAGTTAGATTAGAGGAGGCAAGTGATAGTGGGGTCAGAGTTCAGAACATAATTGCATCATCTTTAATCGTAGAAGTGAAGGCACGACAGTATGAGGATCCCTACTTAGACCAGCTCAAAGGCAAAGTTCATGATAAGGAGTCATTAGCCTTTGATATAGCAGGAGATTGAGTCCTCAGATATATAGGTCGATTGTGTGTTCCAAATGTGTTAGGGCTTCAACAACATATTATGGCAGAGGTACATCATTCCCAGTATTCTATTACACCAGGATTGACAAAGATGTACCATGATATCAGAGATATCTATTGGTGGCACGAGATGAAAAAAGATGTTGTTGAGTTTCTGGCACACTATCCTAACTGCCAACAAGTGAAGGTTGAGCACCAGAAGCCTGCTGGGCTGGTCCAGGAGATAGCCATTCATTTATGGAAGTGGGAGGTAATTAATATGGATTTTATTACTGGGTTACCTCAATCGTGGCGTAAGTTTGACTCTATTTGGGTAATCGTTGATAGGTTAGAAAAATCATCCCACTTCTTATAGGTCAAGACTACTTTCACAGCCGAAGACTATGTACAGCTTTACATCCGAGAGATTGTTAGGTTGCACGACGTCCCAACATCTATTATCTCATATAGAAGAGCACAATTTACCGCTAACTTCTGGAAGTCTCTCCAGAAAGGACTAGGGACACAAGTTAATCTCAGTACAACCTTTCACCCTCAGATAGATGGCCAAGTTGAACGCACCATTTTAACACTGGAGGACATGTTACGGGTAGGCATGTTGGACTTCAATGGAAGTTGGGATGACCAATTACCTCTTATTGAGTTTGCAAATAACAATAGTTATCATTCTAGCATCAAAATGGCACATTTTGAGGCTTTGTACGATCGGAAATGCAGATCCCCTATTGGCTGGTTTAAGGTAGGTGAGTCAGGGTTGGTTGGACCCGACCTGGTACAACAGAAAATGAAACGAGTTAAGCTCATTCGACAACTTTATTGACTGCTCAAAGTCACCAAAAGTCATACTCAGATGTGTAGCGAAGAGATTTAGAGTTTTGTGTCGATGACTGGGTATTCTTAAAAGTCTCACCTATGAAGGGTGTTATGAGATTTGGAAAGAAGGGCAAGCTTAGTCCAAGATTCATTGGGCCATACTGGATCCTTCGGAGGGTAAGAGGAGTGGACTATGAGTTAAGTTGCCATCGGGGCTAGAATTGGTTCATCCGATCTTCCATATATCGATGTTATGAAAGTGCATAGGAGACCCTTCTCGGGTTGTCCCTGTTGAGGATGTTCAGATCACAAAGGAGTTAAACTATGAGGAAACTCCAAATGCAATATTAGATCGACAGGTCCAAAGGATGTGGACCAAAGATGTGGCTTCTGTAAAGGTATTGTGGAGAAACAAAAATAAGGAAGAGGTTAGGTGGGAAGCCGAGGATAGCATGAGATCCAGTTATCCTCAGTTGTTTTAGATCCCACAATGGTAACAATATCAGTTTAGATTAGCATAGTGAGGTAGAATACCCTTTTAGTCTTTTTATTATTGCTTATTATTATTGTTGTATTTTGCTCAAACTATTATTGCGGAGTTATGTTGCTTAGTTATTTGTATCGTCCTGTGAGGTGCTTAGGTTCGAATCTTCTACATTTTTGGTTGTTGGATATTCATGTCTATAGAGGACACTTTGCCAAAATTTTTGCAACTACCAAGGACTTAACCATGTGGCTTAAATTCTTCATTCGAGGACGAATGATTCTAAAGGGGGAAAGATGTAACACCCCGACTCTTTGAAACTCTAACTTAACTCATATCTTTGTGTAAATGATATACCGTGAGTTTACGGTATTTCTAATACATTTCACTTACAAGTTGTGTGTATCTAGGGCCTTTTTATATTGGTTTTGATGTGTTTTTATCATGTTTTGCAGGAAAGGTGTTCAGGCGCGGAAGTATAGAGACAACTGAAAGAAATGCCGAAACAAGGCATTCAAAAAGGTGATCTACGGACCGTAAGTCCATTCACGGTCCGTAGGTGATGACCGTAGATCAGCAGGCATGGTATTGAGGACAAATCAGGGAAATTTGACCAAGTGTGGAACCACAAAACCTATTGACGGTCCGTAGATTGATCTACGGACCGTACTGTTGATCCATAGAGTGATACTGCGAGGGTTCCAATACCTGATTTGTGAAGATTCTAAGTATGGAGCTACGAAGGGGATTGACGGACCGTAGGTCGATCTACGGTCCGTACTGCTGGTCCGTCGTTTGGTTCAGAGAAGATGATTTTTGGAAGCTGAAATATTTTCTAAGTCTCGATTGACGGAAGGGACTTACGGACCGTAGATCCATCGACGGTACGTAAGTCGATCTCGTGGATTGAAGACGCGTACCTGAACAAAACTTTCCTTAATTTGTTTCCTTTTTAATTTAGGATTTGTTTTCTATAAATAGGACATGTAAACCTCGTTTTGGGGGGTTAGACACTATTATTCTAGTTTTACTTTGTAACTTTGGAGATTAATTTGCAACTCTAGCAATTATTGATTTCCCAATTTCGTTTTGAAGATTTTGGCTTTGCAATTCAAGTTAAATTTCTGAGTTTAATATTCTCTTTACGTAAGTTTAGATTTCTTCATCTACAATTATGAATTGTGTTCTTGCCAATATGAGTAACTAAATCCACAACTAGGGTTGTGGGAACCATGAGCGATTAACAAAGTATGAATAGTAAATAAGCAATTCTTAACTAGTATTTTGCATGCATTGATAATTCTTTCGTTTAGAAGTCTTTTTAACGGTGGCCAACGTTAGAACTCACCTTGTTACTACTTGCCGAACCAAGGAGGTAATTAACAAGAAAAGAATTATCAACATAGATTTAGTGTGATACTATCTAATAGGCTAGTGTCGATTGGTGCAAAGTAATAACTAAGCCAAACATCGATTATGATGTCTAATATGAGGTAAAGGTAAGGGTTAGTAAATTATACACACGTAGCCGGACCAAGGTGCGGGGTGAAATTATCTAGATGCCGGACCAAGGATTTAGAGATACCTAACTTATCACTTTGCATGTAATACACTAGAAAATGATTGTTGTTACTAGGATTACTGCGTTATGAGATTGTGGGGAACACGTATACCATAGTTATTTCTCTTACCTTGATAACAACCAAAGTTGAGTTTGATTATTGATTACTTAATAAGTTCTTACTATTTGTTTCACATAAGCACAACCCCGCTTTTATTACTTATTTTCTGGAAATAATTTGACTAATTGAATATAATTGTTGGTTAAAGTAAAGTCTAAACCATTTTCCTCGTGGGATCGATCCCAACCTACAAGTTGGGCTCTTTACTTGATAACGATCGCTTATACTTCTGTAAGGAGGTGTAATTTAAGCGTATCAAATTTTGGCGTCGCTGCCGGGGAATCTGGCTTTTATATTTATTTTTTTAACTACATTATTGAACGTTAGTCAAATATTTCCTAATTTTACTTTTTTTCTTTATTTTTGTCTCTCTCAGGTTCCGACTCTAGTGTATGCCAAGTACACGGAGCCAAGGCGAACCACTTACTCCGTACGATCCAGAGTTGAACAGAACTTTGCGAAGAATGAACAATCAAGGACTTCCAGTTAATCCTATCAGAGGAAATCTAGATGAAGCAGTTGAGTTACAATAGCCAACAGTAGTTGGTGGGGAAAATCGGGGTCTAGCTGAAAATCAATTGGGAGATGCAGTGAAAGTGCATGGTCCACCAGGCCCACAACAATATGACAACTATCGGGGCAACATCGATATAGCAGACTCTGATAGACCCATTGTCCTACCCCCTCTACCTCCAGGGCACACATTTGTTGTGACTACTAGTTTGATGTAGATACTTACAGCAAGAGGCTTATTTTCAGGATCGCCATCGGAGGATCCACATGCTCACTTGGCCAAGCTAAGGGTGGTTTGCAAAAGTTGTGTAGGTAGACCAGACTTGGATATGAATGTCATTGGATTACGAGTGTTCCCTCTGTCACTGACAGGCGATGCTGCAGTATGGTTCACTGAGCTTCCGTATAACTCAATATTCACATAGGACCAACTGGCAGAAGTGTTTAAAGCAAAGTACTATCCGGTGTCTAAGAATCTTAATCACAAAGATAGGGTCAACAATTTTGTAGCATTACCTGGAGAGTCTGTGAGTAGCTCGTGGGACAGATTCACTGTTTTCGTAAGAAGTGTCCCAAACCACCGTATTGATAATGAGTCACTGAAGGAATATTTCTATTGAGGATAGGATGATAACAATAAAGCAGTACTTGACACTATTGCTGGAGGTTCATATGGTGATTGTACATATGCACAGATTTCTGAAAAACTGGAGAGGATCTCTCTCAACAATAAAGCATGGAGCACTCGAAGGTCAGATACTGGGAGAAACACATTTGCTGTTCATAGTACAAATAACAACTCTACAGATGATATTCGTGAAGAGATGGCCCAGATGAGGACCGAGTTGGGGTTGGTATTGAAGCATGTGAGCGGAGGACCAAAAATGGTAAATGCTGTGAATTATTTAACTAAAACTCCACCACCAGCGGAAGAGTGTTACTATGAAGAAGATACTTATGCAGTGAATGATCAGACGGGGGGTTTCCGACCAAACACCCAAGGATCCAACACAGAAAATTGGCGCCAAGGTCAAGGAAACCAAGGTCGGAACTATGGAAATTACAACCGAGAGGGTCACTATGTCCGGGATGGGAACTTCAATCGCGACAACAACTACAACAGAAACAACTATGGCAACAGAAATGATCGGGTTGGACCTTATGTTCCCCCTCAAAATCGGGAATCTGGTGCTAGGGAAACTGGAGGCAATATGACGCGTATTGAAGATATGCTGCAGAAGATGATGGGAAGGTTTGATGCGACTGATGAGAATGTGAAGGAGATGAGAAATGACTTATCTGGTATTGGTCAAAAGGTTGATGCCCATGCAGTATCAATAAAGCATCTAGAGTTGCAGATGACACAGTTGTCTACTACAGTGAACCCACGTCAACCTGGCACTCTTCCTAGCAACACCATTCAGAATCCAAAGAATGATGGTCATTGTATGGCAATTACTACTCAAGGGGGTAAGCAAACCATAGATCCACATATGCCGTCTATGGTGGAAGTTGAGATTAGAAAAGAAGATGATGTGATAGAGGGTAGACCAGATTCTGAGAAAGCAACAGAGCAAGATGAGGAGATATCTCAGAAAGTGGTTCCCATACCTAGACCTCCACCAGATTTTTCACAGAGGCTAGTGAAGAAGATTAAGGATGGTAAATATCGCCGGTTTATTACTATGTTGAAACAACTCTCTATTAATGTTCCTTTGATAGAAGCCTTGGAGCAAATGCCTGGGTATGCGAAGTTCATGAAAGATATGGTGACAAAGAAAAGATCTGTGAGTTTTGAAGATGATGATAGATTGCAGCATTGTAGCGCTATTGCTACAAGATCTCTTGTGCAGAAAAAGGAAAACCCTGGTGCTTTCACGATCCTATGTACTATAGGGCTGCTACACTTTGCTAAGGCATTGTGTGATCTTGGTGCTAGCATCAACCTCATGCCCTTGTCTATTTACAAGAAGTTGGGTTTGGATGACCCAAAGCCCGCTGCAATGCGGTTACTAATGGCCGATCGAACTGTGAAAAGGCCCATTGGTGTACTCTATGATGTGCTAGTGAAAGTGGAGTCTTTCATTTTTTCGGCAGATTTCGTGATTCTTGACTGTGAGGTTGATTTTGAGGTTCCCATCATCCTTGGGAGACCATTTCTTACCACAGGGCGTGCGTTAGTTGATATGGAAAA